>NC_136071.1:1204598915-1205152296 GCF_964261635.1 Lissotriton helveticus
CTGTAGTCACCTCGACACAACAATAAACCGACAACAGATGCATGAATTGGCCACACAGCCGTGATGTACTGTGTAGTTGTGAAGATGTAACAACGTCTGTAGGGTCAAACCCGACGTCAACACGTACGAATGCACATCTGTTGGCCATTGTGTGCCGACCGATGTCCATTGTATGGACACACATGCTATATTGTATGACATATGACCTTTCACAATCACGCTCACATCCCTCATGACGCAACTGCACACAACACATCACGGTGCAGCGTCTGACAAGATCACATATTTGGCGCCGCCATGGCGGTGCTCAACTTCCGCTACTTCCCAAAGGCAGAATGCTGCCTGCGTCCCTCTTCCCATTGGCTGCATGTGCAGGGACCGTGACGGGCACACATCGGCAACCGCACGTGCAAGCTTCAGGCACGGATGCTTCAGTTGCAACAATGTACTATCACTGGCGCCTCCATGGCGGGGCACGTACACAGCGGGGGAGGTGCAGGCCTATACACCCTGCAGATGTACTCAATGGACATGCCAGTTCATGACCCCCCTTACAGTCACCTTGCATCATCCACCGTACACCGGCCGGAGCGGCCGGCCCATGAACAACCGCCGTGCCCGGCCATGAACACAACCGCCATGGCCGTGCCCGGCCATGAACAACCGCCGTGCCCGGCCATGAACACAACCGCCATGGCCGTGCCCGGCCATGAACAACCGCCGTGCCCGGCCATGAACACAACCGCCATGGCCGTGCCCGGCCATGAACAACCGCCGTGCCCGGCCATGAACACAACCGCCATGGCCGTGCCCGGCCATGAACAACCGCCGGTCCCGGCCATGGCGGTTGTGTTCATGGCCGGGCACGGCGGATGTTCATGGGCCGGCCGCTCCGGCCGGTGTACGGTGGATGATGCAAGGTGACTGTAAGGGGGGTCATGAACTGGCATGTCCATTGAGTACATCTGCAGGGTGTATAGGCCTGCACCTCCCCCGCTGTGTACGTGCCCCGCCATGGAGGCGCCAGTGATAGTACATTGTTGCAACTGAAGCATCCGTGCCTGAAGCTTGCACGTGCGGTTGCCGATGTGTGCCCGTCACGGTCCCTGCACATGCAGCCAATGGGAAGAGGGACGCTGGCCGCATACGGCCAATCGCAAGTAGCGGAAGCTGTGCACCGCAACAACAGGGCCAGTCATTGGCCCATTTCACGATCACGCTCCCAGGGCTGACCAATTGCTGGCGACGTATGCCACTGACACGTGCTGAGGGCCCTATATATGTGTCTTGGCCAACATGAAACTTCCTACCCTGGGGACCAGTGCTGCCTGTGACCATCACCTCGACCTGCTGCTGCTGCTGAGCTGACCACCGACTGCTGCCTGTGACCATCACCTCGACCTGCTGCTGCTGCTGAGCTGACCACCGACTGCTGCCTGTGACCATCACCTCGACCTGCTGCTGCTGCTGAGCTGACCACCGACTGCTGCCTGTGACCATCACCTCGACCTGCTGCTGCTGCTGCTGAGCTGACCACCGACTGCTGCCTGTGACCATCACCTCGACCTGCTGCTGCTGCTGCTGAGCTGACCACCGACTGCTGCTCTAGTGCCATACTCCGTGATCTTGCCATGTCGAGAGGCAAAGAGATCCGGTCTCGACCCTTCACCGCCGCGGAGCTTGATGTCCTCGTGGACGGTGTACTCCGCAACTATGGACGCCTCTACGGCGCACCGGGACGGGTGGTAAGTGCAGTGTGGGACATGTTGGTGTGCATGAGGGGGCCAAATGATCAGGCCTATTTATATCTTAGCTGTGTAGTGTGGGCTAGACATATGTTCCTGATTGTGCATGGCTGCTGACAGTAACGTCTTGCCCCTATGTGTGTGACAGGCCACCTGTCCACTGACTTAAACCCTTTTGTCTCCCATCATGGTAGGTCAAGCTGCACCTTCGCAAGGACCTGTGGAGGACCATAGCACGGGAAGTACGGGCATTGGGGGTGTGCAACAGACGACATACACACTGCCACAAACGCTGGGACGACATTTCCAGGCTGAGCAAGAATGTAGCGGAAGTAACACTGGGCCTGATTCCAAGGACGCCCCGTCTGGCCCGACGCTCCATGACCCCTCTCATGCACCGTATCATTGCAGTGACGCATCCTGAACTGGCCGAACGTCTGAGTGCCGATCAACAGCAAACTAGCGGTGAGCATACTGTCTGTGTAGGAAACTTGTGAGTGCTATGCATGTATTGGTGCACAGACACACCATTGAGTTCCGTGTTGCGTATGTATGCCTGTGATGGCATTTTGGTCCCATTGGGTGGTACTCATTTGACATCCAGGTCCGCCATGTTGACACGCCACTTGCTTAGTAGTTGAGTGTTAAAGCACATCCCCTAGTGGTCCATGTCCCCATGGCAGAAAATGTGAGGATGACTGGTAGGGGTGGGCCATGTGCAGGCTGAGGGCTCATGAACCTTTGTCTGCTATGTGATTTGGCTATCCTGTTCCTTCTGTACGTGAGTGTGCCCATGACTCACACATCTTTTCTGTGCATTTCAGCTTTGACAGAGGACACTCAGCCACAGACGGTGGAGAGTAGCCGAGGAAATGAGTCCGGCTCAGACTTCGCACACACGCAGACTGACACGGAGGAGGCCAGCGCCGGAGAGGGGGACAGGACCGTCCCTGAGGACTCGCATGTGGAGACACCATCGTCCTCCTCGTCGGACACTCTTGGTGAGCCTGCACTGTTGTCACAGACTGGGAGTGGGCACTCATCACCTTCTGTCGGAAGACAGCACACAGGGCCCACACTTCCGCCAACTGCACCATGTATTGTTCGTGGCCGAAGGAGTAGGGGGAGCAGAGTGGCGTTCGGTGCAGGCACCGCTGCCCCTGCCACGGTGAGCCAAAATGCACTGTGTGCTGAGGCCGTTGATCTGCTGCGACAGCTGTGTGTGGGTCAGACCAATATGACAAATGCTTTCCAGGATCATGATAGGAAGTTGGGGCAGGTGGTGGCATTCATGGAAGGGATGCATGGCGATCTTGCAGGTCTACACAGGACAGTGCAGTCATTGGCAAGCAGTGTGTCGTCTGCAATAGTACAGTCGAATGAACAGGGTGCTACTTCTGTTTCCCCATCTACACCGCTGGATGTCTCAGGGGGTAGTGATTATTCAGAGCAGGACTCAAATACAGGTTATTGCACTAGAAGCAGCGTCAGACAGCACGTCAGGGCACGCAGGGCACAGACCCCATCCCCTAGATCAGCTAAATCTGTTCACGTAGACGACGTCAGATGCACTGGAGTACACACACAGGATCCACAAGTGTTGTTGGGGGACATGCCTTCCGGAGCTACACAGGCATTCAACACGAAAGGTACTCCGAAGGCAAGGGATACTCACATGTCCATGGACTGTTCCTTGGACAAGGCCAGTCAGAAGACAAAGGCACCTACTGAGAGCAGGGAGACTCCCAAGAGCAGGCCCACAGCAGAGGTAAGGGACACTCCCAAGGACAGTGAGAAGACTAAGGCACCTACTAAGAGCAGGGAGACTCCCAAGAGCAGGCCCACAGCAGAGGTAAGGGACACTCCCAAGGACAGTGAGAAGACTAAGGCACCTACTAAGAGCAGGGAGACTCCCAAGAGCAGGCCCACAGCAGAGGTAAGGGACACTCCCAAGGACAGTGAGAAGACTAAGGCACCTACTAAGAGCAGGGAGACTCCCAAGAGCAGGCCCACAGCAGTGGATAGGAACACTCCCAAGGACAGTGAGAAGACTAAGGCACCTACTAAGAGCAGGGAGACTCCCAAGAGCAGGCCCACAGCAGTGGATAGGAACACTCCCAAGGGCAGCGACACACACAGGGAGCAGGTGTCTGCTGGAGGCAGGTGCACCACAGACGACAAGTCTGCTGGCAGGAACAGGGCGGCGAGCAGGGCACAGGCTACATCCAGAGACAACACTCCACCTAAGGATAAGGCACATCCTACGGACAAGGCATCTAGCATGGACAATGGCGCAATCAAGGACAGGCATACTTCACCCCTGGCTGCACTGAGGCTGATGTTTTCTACTAAACGCCAAACTGATGTCTCCGCGGCGGAGTCCCCCCATACCTCCACTCCCATCCAGGCCAGTCAGAAGCAGAGGAGGGTGTCCCCTGTTGTTGCATCCCCCATTACACATCATTCCGAGTCCAGGCGGCAGGCACAGAGCAAACGACAAGCAGGCTCCAGCACGTCCCCCGAAACCAGATCCCCGGCAGCAGTTGCTCCACCTATACTGGGTGGTGATTCTTTGGAGTCCCCACCACTTGGCAGTCCTGTCCTGTCCAGGGTGCACTCACACCTCCCTAAGAAACGCAGACACACACCATTGACACCTGCAAACCCCGATTTGGCTCTAGGTGAGCTATCCCCAGCTCCCAGGCCCACCCTGCCTCCTGGCCCATACAGCCCTGTGGCTCATCATTTCAGTTGTCCCAGTGGCGCCGGTGCAGTTGACTCTCATGTATCAGATGGTGGCACAGTGTCAGTTGTGCCCTCTCCTGTTGCAGGTCCTGGCAGTGTATCTGGGTCTATGGCTCACGTGTCAGTTAGAAGATCTGTGGCTGTGTTGCACACTCCTGTTTCTGGTGCTGGCAGTCTGTCTGGGTCAGTGGCTCACGTGTCAGTGACTACATCTGTGGCTGTGTCTCACACTCCTGTTGCTGGTGCTGCCAGTGTGTCTGGGTCCGTGGCCCATGTGTGTGTCACTCGGGCTGTGGCTGTGTCTCACACTCCTGTTGCTGGTGCTGCCAGTGTGTCTGGGTCCGTGGCACATGTGTGTGTCACTCGGGCTGTGGCTGTGTCTCACACTCCTGTTGCTGGTGCTGCCAGTGTGTCTGGGTCCGTGGCCCATGTGTGTGTCACTCGGGCTGTGGCTGTGTCTCACACTCCTGTTGCTGGTGCTGCCAGTGTGTCTGGGTCCGTGGCCCATGTGTGTGTCACTCGGGCTGTGGCTGTGTCTCACACTCCTGTTGCTGGTGCTGCCAGTGTGTCCGAGGCAGGTAGTTCACGCAGTCCCCCCTGATTCTGTGATGTGACGTGCTGTACACTTCACTCAAATGTTAATTCACATGGTGTGTCCATTGAGAACTGCGTGGCACTCTTGTGGTCCCTGTGACGGGTTGGTAGGGACACGTAGTTGTGCTGCCTCTGATGTACCTGCTCTGTACTCTACAATGCCCTGTTGATGCTCTGATACTGCATGCTGCCCTCTCGTTACCTGCCTCTGATGTACCTGCTCTGTAATGCACAATGCCCTGTTGATGCTCTGATACTGCATGCTGCCCTCTCGTTACCTGCCTCTGATGTACCTGCTCTGTAATGCACAATGCCCTGTTGATGCTCTGATACTGGCCTCTCGTTACCTGCCTCTGATGTACCTGCTCTGTAATGCACAATGCCCTGTTGATGCTCTGATACTGCATACTGGCCTCTCGTTACCTGCCTCTGATGTACCTGCTCTGTAATGCACAATGCCCTGTTGGTGCTCTGATACTGCATTCTGCCCTCTCGTTACCTGCCTCTGATGTACCTGCTCTGTAATGCACAATGCCCTGTTGGTGCTCTGATACTGCATTCTGCCCTCTCGTTACCTGCCTCTGATGTACCTGCTCTGTAATGCACAATGCCCTGTTGATGCTCTGATACTGCATTCTGCCCCTCTCACGTGCTGCCTCTGATGGAGCTGTTCTGTGCAATGGACTGTTGATGCACTTGGCCCCTCTCACGTGCTGCCTCTGATGGAGCTGTTCTGTGCAATGGACTGTTGATGCACTTGGCCCCTCTCACGTGCTGCCTCTGATGGAGCTGTTCTGTGCAATGGACTGTTGATGCACTTTGCCCCTCTCATATGTTGCCTCTGATGTACCTGCTCTGTTGGCCACACTGCCCTGTTGCTGTTCTGATACTGCATTCTGCCCTCTCATGTGCTGCCAGTGATGTGACTGTTCTGTGCAATGGACTGTTGATGCACTTGGCCCCTCTCACGTGCTGCCTCTGATGGAGCTGTTCTGTGCAATGGACTGTTGATGCACTTGGCCCCTCTCACGTGCTGCCTCTGATGGAGCTGTTCTGTGCAATGGACTGTTGATGCACTTGGCCCCTCTCACGTGCTGCCTCTGATGGAGCTGTTCTGTGCAATGGACTGTTGATGCACTTGGCCCCTCTCACGTGCTGCCTCTGATGGAGCTGTTCTGTGCAATGGACTGTTGATGCACTTAGCCCCTCTCACGTGCTGCCTCTGATGTACCTGCTCTGTACTCTACAATGCCCTGTTGATGCTCTGATACTGCATTCTGCCCTCTCGTTACCTGCCTATGATGTACCTGCTCTGTACTCTACAATGCCCTGTTGATGCTCTGATACTGCATACTGGCCTCTCGTTACCTGCTATGTTGTACCTGCTCTGTACTCTACAATGCCCTGTTGGTGCTCTGATACTGCATTCTGCCCTCTCGTTACCTGCCTATGATGTACCTGCTCTGTACTGCGCATTGCCCTGTTGATGCTCTGATACTGCATACTGCCCTCTCGTTACCTGCCTATGATGTACCTGCTCTGTACTCTACAATGCCCTGTTGATGCTCTGATACTGCATACTGCCCTCTCGTTACCTGCCTATGATGTACCTGCTCTGTACTCTACAATGCCCTGTTGGTGCTCTGATACTGCATTCTGCCCTCTCGTTACCTGCCTCTGATGTACCTGCTCTGTAATGCACAATGCCCTGTTGATGCTCTGATACTGCATTCTGCCCTCTCGTTACCTGCCTATGATGTACCTGCTCTGTACTCTACAATGCCCTGTTGATGCTCTGATACTGCATACTGGCCTCTCGTTACCTGCCTCTGATGTACCTGCTCTGTAATGCACAATGCCCTGTTGATGCTCTGATACTGCATGCTGCCCTCTCGTTACCTGCCTCTGATGTACCTGCTCTGTAATGCACAATGCCCTGTTGATGCTCTGATACTGCATGCTGCCCTCTCGTTACCTGCTATGTTGTACCTGCTCTGGTGCCCACTTTGCCCATGTTCACGCATACACTGTGATTTGACCCCTATTATTTGACAATAAAGGTAGTCTATCAAGTCTCGTGGTCTGTCGTTGTCATTCCTGCTTGCGTCCTGCTAATGTGTATTCGTATATGCTTCTCATCAGTGGTTTCGGTAACATGACACTCCCCCTCCCTACGTCACGTCCCTTGCTGGTATTCCCCTCCAGACAGCCAATGGTTTGTACCTTACCTGCGTCGTCGTCCATAGTAGGCCATGACTAGGGCGTGGTGGATCGCGAAGAGCATCGGGAAAGCGTGTAGCGCCGGGTCCATGGTGGTGGTCAGCTTGCGGTGGGTATCTCGGCTGTGTCACCTATGTTCGCTGTGGGGATTCCGCCGTGTTAAGACAGGTTGTTTTTCCGCAGCGGTTTTATGTGTGTTTTCCGCCATCTTGATTTGGGGGACGGTCTTCGACGTCAGTGCGTACGGCGGAGCGTTTGGATGTGTTCCGTCCGCCGCATGGTCGTGTGTAGTTGGCCGGCGGAGCGTGTTTTTCCGTCGCGGACGGAAATTTGACACGTTTTCCTATCCTGATATGGCGGACGGAGTATCCGCGGCAGGCGGACACGGAAAAGGCTTTTTCCGCCTACTCCAGGGCCGCGGTGGCTCTTCCGTCCGCCATCCTGATCGACCCCTATATATGGTCTATAACCTATGGTTTTTTCAGTGAATTTCATAGGTTTTTTAATAGCAAATCTTTATAAAAATAATACATTTTAAATCGAATTTTATATTTTATAATTCTGTCATTTTTTTTTTAAATTCTTTTTGGTGCGCTCCCGGGGCGCGGACAGGTGAACGCACGGGTAAGCGCAATCTTGCGGCGTGCCCCGGGGCGCGTACTGATGAGCGTCCCGATAGCGCTATTGCCACGAACGAAAACAACATCGTGACGTATCGCGTAGCCGCCACGCCTTGCGTCATAAGACACGTATCGCGTAGCCGCGAGATGCGTCTTATGACGCACCGCGTAAGCGCACCCGGAAGCGCATACGATCGCGCAACGTAAGCGCCCCGATGCGCTTACGATACACGCCCCGGGACGCGCCCCGGGGCGCGTAGCGTAAGCGCGTCAAACCATGTGACTTTAAAATAACACTTTTCATTGGTTCAGAACTTTTTTTTTTCCAAATTGTGTGAAACCCACCCATTTCTCTCACTATTGCTTTGTACTTGGAGAGAGCAAGAGCTGTTCTGTGTACTGTGTTTATCTCCTACTTTTCTGATCTCCAGCAATGGCTGCAAGAGAGTCATCCAGCAGTGATTCAGAGGGATTTTTAGATGAGGACCCTCCTCAGCAGAAGAAAAAAACCCATTTCATCTGGAAATTTTATGACATCCCTGAAGGACAAAAAAAAGTAAACGCTCCCAAAGTAACCTGCAAAATATGTGGGAGTAGTTTATCCAGAGGCAATCCTCTGAAAAAATATAGTTTTGGAAATGCTAATTTAATCAGGCATGTGAAAAGAAGACACCCTAACAACTTTGCCAGGGAGAGTGTCAGAGAGCTGGCACGGAATTTACCCACAGATGGCGGCAGCACCTCCACTGGTGGAGCAACACCTTCGGGACCACCCCGTGGAAGAATGGTCCCTAACATTCAGCCGGTGTTTGCAGGCATCAAATTTCTGTGCACGGAGTGTGACGAACTGCTCTGCTATGGGGAGCAGAGTGTTGAACTCATTGCCCTAAAGAAACAGCAACACCGCTGCTCTGCCAGTCCCTAAATTTTCAAATTTTTTTGCTCCTGTTGAGCAGTTTTGGAATCCTTGTTTTTGTTTTTCCCTTGACAAAAATCCAAAAAAAATATAAAATTGTTTTAAAAAGTCTAAAAAAAATATAAAACAACAAAAACAAAAAATATATATATAAAACAACAAAATCAAAAAAAAGTTCTTTTCAGAACTACCTCCAATTTATAAAAAGAAGCTTTTTTTTTTTTAAAAAAGTCTGTCATTGTTTATCTCCTGGTACGCTCCCCCGTAAGCTCCCCGGTGCGCGTACCGGGCGCTCCCCCCCGCGAAAATCGAAATTTTTTAAAAATTTTTTTTACCCGCGGGAGCCTTTTATGGCCCCCACATCAAAACTAGGGGGTCAGGGGGGTGTACCCTGCCCCCTTTTGCTCATTTCCCCCCTTTGATTTTTGCCACCTCTTGTGTCTCAATCCTACCGAGACACAAGATGGCGGCCGCTGCGGACTGTTTCGAATGTTTACAGACACCCGAGAACCAATCAGCTTGCCGTGCGCAAGTCGCGTGGCGTGCCCGAAGCGCTCCCCGGTACGCGTACCGGGCGCGGCTCTAGATATATATCTTTTTTTAAACCTAATTTACTCAAAATTCACAGGACCACATATCTTGAGACCTAGCAAAGGCACATCGGGCAAAGAATATCTACAATTTTGCCAAGTTTCGTGGAAATCCATTCAGCCGTTCGAGCTAAAAGTGAGGCCAAACGCCCTATGGAAAATTGCATGGCAAAAACACGTTTTGGGACCCCCCTTTTTTCTCGGCCCCCCCTTGAAGACCCCCCCCCCAAATTTTCAGGGGCTGCTCAGAAACAAAATGTTCCATTTTCCTGAAAATTTCAGCCAATTCCGTCCACAAACGCCAAAGTTATTAGACATAGAATTTTCAAAAATCCCATAGAGAAAAAATCCTAACTATATATATCTACTGGCGACCGCCAGTAGGTAATATACACTCCACCTTTGCCAGTCAGAGCGATGCCGCTGTCATGAGCGGTCCAGGTAAGGTTACTGGCCAGCCTTCAAATTATCTCCAAACACCTCTCGCATTAAGAAGTCAACCTGGACACCTGGGTGTCCAGGTTGACTTCTTAATGCGAGAGGTGTTTGGAGATAATATATATATATATATATATATATATATATATATATATATGTGTGTGTATATATTTGTGTATATATATATATATATATATATATATATATATATATATATTCACTGAAAAAACCATAGGTTATAGACCATATATAGTTAGGGATTAGCATTTAAAAAACCTTATTTTACTCACACAAAACCATTGAAATTCCATATATAGTTAGTTGCACTAACTATATATCGCGCACCCGCAATCCACTGCTGATGATGTCACATATTACATCATTCATGACATGGTCAGTGACATCACTGATGACATCACTGATGACATCTCAAATGACATCACTGATGACATCATCCAGTGACTGTGTGTTTTTGTAAAGTTTAAATATGTTTTACATATTGAAGAATGAGTAGATGTAGAAGTGTCTGGATGAAGGATTTAGTAGGTGCGTGACTGACTGTATGAGTGAGTGATTAAATGTGTCTCACTGAGTGCATGGGTTAGTGACTAAACTGTCTTAATTTGTGCATCATTATGTCTGTTGTTCTGTAAACTGCTGCATGTGTTGATCAGTAGCTATATGAGTAACTATATGGGTTATTGATTGATTGCCCAAGTATTTGTATGGGAGACTGAGTGTGTGTGTGGCTGGCTGGGAGGTGTGTGACTCTGTGCAGATCAATGTGTACTTGTATCAATGATTGTATAAGAGAGTAAGTATGTGTTAGTATATGTTTCAAAATGTAAGGTGCTCTATGTTTAACTGTATAGATTAGAAAATGGAAGTGTGATTGATTCTTTACAGGACTGACTAGGTGTGTGAGTAACTCCATGGATGAGTGACAGAGTGTGAGAGTCTGTATAGGTGTATGAGTGCATATGATAGTGTTGTAAAGATGAGTGATTGTATGTATGAATGATTGTATGGGTAAATGAGTGAATGTGTGTGTAAACATAGGAATCACTGAGTGCGTATGTAGTAACTAGTATTGGTGTGTCAATGGTTTCAAAAATTATACTCTGTATTTTATTTGAGATGTCATCAGTGATGTCATCAGTGATGTCACTGACCATGTCATGAATGATGTAATATGTGACATCATCAGCAGTGGATTGCGGGTGCGCGATATATAGTTAGTGCAACTAACTATATATGGAATTTCAATGGTTTTGTGTGAGTAAAATAAGGTTTTTTAAATGCTAATTCCTAACTATATATGGTCTCTAACCTATGGTTTTTTCAGTGAATTTCAATGGTTTTTTAATAGCAAATATCATAAGCTGTCGAATGTCAAGTACGTGGTAAGTAAAAACATTTTCGTGTTTATGCACACTGATCTGCTTTGAATGCTGCCCTTCCCTCCCCCTCATTTCTATTAGGAGTACTCTCTCTTTGCAGATAGTGAAGGGTAGTTAACGCAGGCCTTTGCCCCCGTTGTAATCCGTCGTGCCTGCTTCTCTCTCCATTTGATTGATTGTTATCCAAGCATTTACTGTTTTAGAATTGGTTCTCTTTGGTTCATTCTCTATTTACAAACAAGCACAGAGTCGCAATACTCTGTTTAGTCTTTGCAGATAGTGAAAAATCGTGTAAAAAAACAAAAGGAATCGAGCAAAATCAGTAGGCCACTAATGGGATCTCTTTTTGACCTCGCTAAAATAGAAACATTAGGAACAACCCCTCATGAGAAATACGAAACTAGTGAGATGAACTGAACTCCACACCATGATGGCTGCAAGACAGCTCGGCTCCGCCACCCACCCCGCCCAAAATAACGATAAACTCTATGCAAATATTACAAATATATACAACACACCAGCAAAGTAACAGGGTAAAACATTTTATTAAATAACTATTTACATAACTATTTTATACTTTTTGTTGCCCGATCCGGCTAGCTCAATCGATCGAGCATGAAACTCATGCACTCTGATAATTCAAAGTTTTGAGGAGTGCTTGTAACACTGTCTGAAGCCTATTTGCACTTGCTACAGCTTCACTATTCTCAATGTAAGTGGGGGCTGTTTGAGGACGTGACTGCATTTGAAAACAATGTGATGCGGTGCCACCCTGAACCGCTTGACAGAGGCCCCCGAGGGATGGTGTCATGGCGCGGACTCGGAGGGGGCGCTTGGCTCCGGCCCCCTCCGCAAGTCGTGTTGCCCTGGTGTGGCCTGAGATCGCCCCCGACATAGGTGGCCGGCTCCCGGGGTCAAGCGGAACTTTTTGCCTTTTGGTGACTCTTCCATTCTTGACCTTGTCCCACAATCCGTTTCACCTAAAGACACGCTGTAGTGGGGCGCGCCTTTACCGTTTCAGTTGCCATTCCGCCCGCTTTTGCTACACTGTGCCTCTTCCGCTATTCAGCTGTTTACCGCCTGCTCTTTCGACTACAGCGTCTCGCTCACCATGTACTTGAGTTGCTCCCGCTCTTGCGGTGCAGCGATAGGCGGCTGCCACAGGACTCTCAAAATGGCGGCCGGCTCTTCAGATTTGGGCGTGGTCCACTAAAATGGGCCTGCAACACCTTGGAACTCGGACGCTTGTCTGCTAGAGCTTGGGCTCCATTCTCGAAAGCGTCCCCTCAGCCTTGAAGATTCTACAAAAGTCTTGGGGGCCCCCGACTCCCGCAGGCTTCTGGTGGGGAGCGGCTAGCATGATTGCTCGTGGAATGGCCACGACGGAGCTACGAAATGGTGGTGCTCTCATGCTAACGCCAGCTTCAGTCTGAAACATCCAGAAACACTGTAGACTACCAATTCGATCAGTTCCGGTAGCGCCCCAACGTGACCCGGTAGAGAAGAACTTGCCCTCCCCTCTTTGACTGATGGTTCTTGTTGCCCGTCCCTTCTGTTGTCATTTAACAGAACTATTTAGCCTGCTGAAAGGGGTTGTGTTCCGACCGCTGGTTGGTGGAGACATTTTGACTATATTCTGGACCTGCGGTGTCGCGTAATGCGTCATATGACGCGCCGCGTTAGCGCATCCGGAAGTGCTCCGGTGCGCGAAGCGCAGCTTCCCGGAAGCGATCTGGGGCGCGGCGCGCAGCGCGTAACGTAAGCATAACAGGTCATGTGACTTGTTAATAAAACTTTTCATTGGTTCTTTTTACTTTTCTTATTCTAATGATGAAAGGCTTGGTCATATGACCTAAAAATTACGCTTTTTATTACTTTCGAACATTATTTTTTCTTAAACATATGTTATAATGTTCCAGGCTAATGTACTTTCCCGGAAAATTTACAACTGTCCTGCAAGTAAAATATATTCCTTTTTCGAGAAAAAGGGCGTTTCTTCGTCCCATGACGGAGCCGTTGAGCAAAAGAGGCTCGGCCTGCTGTCTTAGTCGCCGATACGCCTGAATATCAGATTCTTATCGATCACTTTATGTTGCAGAAGTAGAAACACAACAGCCCTTGACCATTTATCTTTACTGCGTTCCTGCGTATTATACCTTTTACCCTTCATGTAATTGGACTGCTTTATTTCACTTGCCTTTTACTGATTCTAAAACAGTGACTATTATTAAAAACTTTACCAATGTAAATACTACTACCATGTTTTCTTTTAAAAACCTTTATTGTAAAAATGTCAGTATACAAATACGGGCCTATAACCACGTGGGCCGGCCACGGAGCAAACTGTAATCATATATGATGAGTAGACATTTACACTGTAGAGGAACGTAACGGGCGGGCCATTAGGTTGCAAGAACTAAGGTGTCTAACAGTTGCGGAATCGGTGGACGTACATTTTATAAATAAAATACGACAGAGCCAGTTACAATAAAATTATCTAGATATACATTTGCGGGCAAGTACCATGGGTGACGTTAATTCGAACTTTCAATAGTACAGTAATCAATAACACATCAGAACTTAATATCAATAGGGATGTCGAAATATTCAATCAATTCTCGTCCCCGCCCGCCATGTGCTTCAAAACTGCATACGTATCTCGTGATTTCAAGGTTCAGCAACCAGTACACAACAAGGAGTTACGAGTCCCATTTATTCCGGCGCCATTTTGGGCGAGGACGGGCAGGTCCAGGATATAGTCAAAATGTCTCTACCAACCATCGACTATGATGATGTTCATATGCTGTATTTATTAGAGTAACACTCATCTGTCCACATGAAATTAATTTGCCACAATCTAAACATGTCATTTTAATCTTTCCTAAGTTCTTCTAAATATTTGGAACCGTTTCCCTTGCCTCTGATGCTGTCAGTGCCACTTCTTTGGTGAATGTACTGGCAGGTCGGGGGTTCTCCTCCAAATCTCTCTTTTGTGCAGCACTATAATTAATCGGTGCCACCTCTCCATATGACGATGCATGGTATAGTTACCATAACTATATTTTTTTTCGGTTCCTCTAGAGAGTACATCGTGGCAGATGAGGCAGGTAACGTACCGGGCATTTACCTTTTTTGCATGTAGAGGAAAGGAAAAAAAATTCGAGCGTCCGAGTTCTAAGGTGTCCCAGGGCCATTTTAGTGGACCAGGCCCAAATCCAAAGAACAGGCCGCCATTTTGAGAGTCCTGTTGCAGCCGCCTGTCGCTGTAGCATCAAGAGCGGCCGAAACTCAGCTGAATGGCAACTGAAACGGTAAAGGGGCGCCCCACTACAGCAGACGAGCCTCCACCTGGGAAGGCCCGTTCACGCCGCCTCCCCCCCCCCCTTCGGGCACCCCACGCCGTTATTCGGAGCAGGATTGTAGGATGGCCACACCAGTGCGGCAACTTGCTAGACACCACCTCGGTGCCAACCGAATCTCAGCGCCTTGTGGTGTCTTCTATTCAGAAAATATTGTTGTGCTGCCTTCGGCCTATTCGCCGCAAGTGCGCACGCAACTCAGCTGCATAGCGAGTGAAACACCAAGGGGCGCCCCACTGCAGCCGAGGAACCTTCATCTTGGGGGCGACGCACAGCATCACATTGCTTTCCAATGCAGTCAGATCCTCAAACAACCCCCACTGACTGACGCAAACTCACAGGCCAACGGAGCGCCCCACGCCGACTTTCGGCGCAGCATTGTAGGATGGCCACACCAGTGCGGCAACTTGCTAGACACCACCTCGTTGCCATCCGGATCTTGGCGCGTTGCGCTGCCTTTGGCCCTATTCGCACATCGGTCCGCTACTGACGCCATCTCACAGGCCAACGGGGCGCCCCACGCCGACTTTCAGCATTGTAGGATGGCCACACCAGTGCGGCAACTTGCTAGACACCACCTCGGTGCCATCCGGATCTTGGCGCGTTGTGCTGCCTTCGGCCTATTCGCACATCGGTCCGCTACTGACGCGAACTCACAGGCCAACGGGGCGCCCCACGCCGACTTTCAGCATTGTAGGATGGCCACACCAGTGCGGCAACTTGCTAGACACCACCTCGGTGCCATCCGGATCTTGGCGCGTTGTGCTGCCTTCGGCCTATTCGCACATCGGTCCGCTACTGACGCGAACTCACAGGCCAACGGGGCGCCCCACGCCGACTTTCAGCATTGTAGGATGGCCACACCAGTGCGGCAACTTGCTAGACACCACCTCGGTGCCATCCGGATCTTGGCGCGTTGTGCTGCCTTCGGCCTATTCGCACATCGGTCCGCTACTGACGCCGCCTCACGTGCCAACGGATTTTCTACGCTTTTTATACCCTATGCCGCATAACAGGTCATGTGACTTGTTTATAATACTTTTCATTGGTTCATTTTACTTTTGGTTTCCTAATGATGGAAGGCTTGATCATATGACCTAAAAATAGCACTTTTGATTGGATGAAAACTTTTTTTTTTCCCAAACGATGAAAGCCCCACCTTGTTTCTGGATGTTTCAGACTGAAGCTGGCGTCAGCATGAGAGCACCACCATCTCGTGGCTCCGTCGTGGTCATTCCGCGAGCAATCATGGCCCCCAAGACTTTTGTAGAATCCTCAAGGCTGAGGGGACGCTTTCGAGAATGGGGTCCAAGACCTAGCACACAAGCGTCCGATTTCCAAGGTGTCCCAGGGCCATTTCAGTGGACCAGGCCCAAAAAGGAAAGAGCCTGCCGCCATTTTGAGAGTCCTGTGGCAGCCGCCTATCGCTGCACCGCAAGAGTGGGCGCAACTCAGCTGCATGGCGGATTTTGACACAGTGTACCAAAAGCGGGCGGAATGGCAACTGAAACGGTAAAGGGGCGCCCCACTACAGCAGACGAGCCTCCACCTGGGGAGGCCCGTTCACGCCGCCTCACCCCCCCCCCCGGGGCGCCCCACGCCGTTATTCGGAGCAGCATTGTGGGATACCAAAACCAGTGCGGCAACTTACTTGAAATCACCTGGGTGCCATCCACATCTCAGCGCGTTCTGCTGCCTTGGGACTATTCGCACAACAGAGCGCTACTGACGAGCCACCCCCCGGGACGCCCCACGCCGTTATTCGGAGCAGCATTGTAGGATACCCAAAACCAGTGCGGCACCCAGGCAACATCACCTGGGTGCCGTCCAGAACTCAGGACGTTGTGCTGCCTTGGGACTATTCGCACAACCGACCGCTACTGACCATTGTTCCTTCTTTTTTCCTAAAAATGTTTAAATGTTTTTACTGTTTTTGTTGCGTTGTTTATATTTATAAGTTATTAAAGTTTTATAATCCTACTACTTTGTTGGAGTGCTATATATTTTTAATGTGACACATAATTGTAAAAACTTTGATGTACAAATAGGCATCCCTGGAATCTTCCGCTTCAGGCTCGGTCCCCTCCCCAATCACAATACAGGATGGTTTTCAGATAGTAGGAACGCGTGTGGTGTGACGGATCTCATCGGGTGGGGGCCTTGATCTACTGTAACTCCTTTGAAGAGGGGTGATTCTTTACAGCTGGGGCCATAAAGTACATCTGCAGGGCTACCTGATAGCCTGGGACCGGCCTGGACAATCGGACACAGAGGAAGAGGAGTGTCAGAGGGTGCGGTAGTGAATAGGGCGAAAGGGAGGTGTCGGGCGGGCACAGAGTGTGATTCTCAGGGAAGAGCAGCGCAGATGGGGGGAGGTTTATTGCCCATGCATAAGACAGAGAGCGGGGGTGACCAGTGCCTGGGGGAGATGCTTGCGAGGGTGGGGAGCCATGCTAAGGATCGACAGCGTGCAGAGAGTGGGTCTGGTCAAGGCATCTAAAATGGCTGCCGTGCATGACAAAAGTGTGGCATTTGAAAAAAGGCAAGATGGCGCAGACAATGTTTTTCAACACTTCCTGATTTCCTTCGAATCGAACGTTAACAGACGTTATCTCTCCCACACTACCGGTCCCCCTGGGCTTAAACGCCGAGATGGTAGGGACTGCATCCCGTGGAGATAGGCCGAGACGTCACTCAGCAGAAAAAAAAGTAAAAAAAAGTCTATAAACATACAATAAGTTAAAAGTCAATCATTCTTGTTTCCTTGTAGTACGCTCCCCAGTCCGCTTCCCGTTACGCTAACCGGGCGCACCCCACCCAAAAAAACGTTTTTTTGTGTGTTTTTTTTGCCCCGCGGAGCCCTTTTAAAGCCTCCACATCAAACCTATGGGGTCAGGGAGGATCTACTATGCCCCCTTATGGTCATTTGCCCCTTCGCTTTGGCCTCCTCTTGTCTCTCGATCCTACCGAGAGACAAGATGGCGGCCGCTCCGTACTGTTTGGAATGTTTACAGACACCGGAGAGACAATCAGCTTCGCTTCGCAAAGCTCCGTAACGCGAAAAGTACGCGAAACGGAGCGCTACCCGGGACGCTGTCACAGATATATATCTTTTTTGAACGTTAATTTCTCAAAATCCACTGCAGCACATATATTGAGACCCAGCAAAGGCACATCGGGCTACCGGTCCCTACAATTTTGCCAAGTTTCATGCAAATCCATTCACCCGTTCGATTTTTTTTTTTGATTTTTTTTTGCCCCGCGGGGCCCTTTTAAAACCTCCACATCAAACCTAGGGGGTCAGGGAGGATCTACTATGCCCCCTTATGGTCATTTGCCCCTTCGCTTTGGCCTCCTCTTGTCTCTCGATCCTACCGAGAGACAAGATGGCGGCCGCTACGGACTGTTTGGAATGTTTACAGACGCCGGAGAACCAATCAGCTTCGCTTCGCAAAGCTCCGTAACGCGAAAAGTACGCGAAGCGGAACGCTGCCCGGAGCGCTGTCACAGATATATATCTTTTTTTGAACGCTAATTTCTCAAAATCCACTGGAGCACATATATTGAGACCTAGCAAAGGCACATCGGGCTACCAGTCCCTACAATTTTGCCAAGTTTCGTGCAAATCCATTCAGCCGTTCGAGCTAAAAGTAAGTCCAACCGCCCTATGGAAATTAACATGGGAAAAATGCGTTTTGGGACCCCCCTTTTTTCTCGGCCCCCCCTTGACGAAACCCCCCCACATTTTCAGGGGCTGCTCAGAAACAAAATGTTCCATTTTCCTGAAAATTTCAGCCAATTCCGTCCACAAACGCCAAAGTTATTAGACATAGAATTTTCAAAAATCCCATAGAGAAAAAATCCTAACTATATATACCTACTGGCGACCACCAGTAGGTAATATATATATATATATATATATATATATATATATATATATATATACATACATATATATAGTGGGTGTTTATCACACGTACGGTAGCAGGCCTCTGTGTGGGGTCGAAGTCTATATACGAAGACTAGTTGGATCCATTTTGGATGGCCCCTGGTTTAGCATGGTATAGGATGGCTACAGCTTCCTGTGAGATTGAAAGCATATTACCTTTCAGGTGGAGACCTAGACTCTGAAATGAGGGAGGGCGGAGACAGCTTTTCCATTGGAAATTGAATGAGACCCTTGTTGGCAAAGGGCTGCTGATTAGTTCTTTCTGACTATTGCCATTCGGTTGATGGTAGGAGTGAGGTGTGGAACTGCAGTTTCCGCTGTTAAGATGAGGGAGTGTCTAGGCAGGCTCACCCCTTTTGTCTGTCCTTGATTAATGTTTCAGGAAGGCTGATGACAGCCATGTGCTGAAAGATTGCACTTCATAGTGCCCTTGTTTTGGCTACCCCCTTGCTATCAACCTTTCACAGAGACTGTGTTAAAGAAGCAGCCAGAAATAACACTTGAAAGGGAACCAACCCAAACCCGTCTGAAACCTTAGACAGTGGATCATCATCATCCCCAGTCTGGACATCGACATCAAGATGGGATCCCAACCACCCCCACTTTGTTCTAGTTCCAGGTTCTTGGCCAAGGAAGGGAGTGCTTTGCGGAGTACTCGAAGGACTGCTGTGTGTCCAGGACCGGTGTCTGCATGATAGCCAGATAGCCAGCTCCCAGGGATGAAGGGACATCACTTGAAGTGGTTAACTTGGCACAGAAGCTGAGGGCCTCCCTACAGTGTAGGTAGACACCTCGGCAACGGGAGCCTCGAAAGTAGTTAAGATATGGGGCGTACCTAAACTAAGTATTCACGGATCTCTGCACCTCCTTTTTAGGGCTAATTTCGTTAAATTAACAGCACACATTTCTGCACCTCGTTTTCAGCCTTAGTTTATTATAACAACAGCGTGCAATGAAATGTACACAACTAGTTGCGCACATATATATATATATATATATATATATATATATATATATATATATATATATATATATATATTACCTACTGGCAGTCGCCAGTAGGTATATATAGTTAGGATTTTTTCTCTATGGGATTTTTGAAAATTCTATGTCTAATGACTTTGGCGTTTGTGGACGGAATTGGCTGAAATTTTCTGGAAAATGGAACATTTTGTTTCTGAGCAGCCCCTGAAAATTTTGGGGGGGTTCGTCAAGGGGGGGCCGAGAAAAAAGGGGGGTCCCAAAACGCGTTTTTCCCATGTTAATTTCCATAGGGCGGTTGGCCTCACTTTTAGCCCGAACGGCTGAATGGATTTGCACGAAACTTGGCAAAATTGTAGGGACTGGTAGCCCGATGTGCCTTTTGTAGGTCTCAATATATGTGCTCCAGTGGATTTTGAGAAATTAACGTTTAAAAAAAGATATATATCTTTAACAGCGGACCGGGCAGCGTTCCAGGACGCGTACTTTTTGCGCAACGGAGCTTTGTGAAGCGAAGCTGATTGGTTCTCCGGCGTCTGTCAACATTCCAAACAGTCCGTAGCGGCCGCCATCTTGTCTCTCGGTAGGATCGAGAGACAAGAGGAGGCCAAAGCGAAGGGGCAAATGACCATAAGGGGGCATAGTACATTGTCGCTGACCCCCTAGGTTTGATGTGGAGGTTTTAAAAGGGCCCCGCGGGGCAAAAAAAAAAAAAATAATAATAATCGAACGGCTGAATGGATTTGCACGAAACTTGGCAAAATTGTAGGGACTGGTAGCCCGATGTGCCTTTGCTAGGTCTCAATATATGTGCTCCAGTGGATTTTGAGAAATTAACGTTCAAAAAAAGATATATATCTGTAACAGCGCTCCGCTTCGCGTACTTTTCGCGTTACGGAGGTTTGCGAAGCTGATTGGTTTTTCGGCGTCTGTAAACATTCCAAACAGTCCGTAGCGGCCGCCATCTTGTCTCTCGGTAGGATCGAGAGACAAGAGGAGGCCAAAGCGAAGGGGGAAATGACCATAAGGGGGCATAGTAGATCGTCCCTGACCCCCTAGGTTTGATGTGGAGGCTTTGAAAGGGTCTCGCAGGGCAAAAAAAAAATATACCGTTTTTTTAGTTTTTTTGCGTGGAGTGCGCCCGGTTCACGAACCGGGAAGCGTTCTGGGGAGCGTACTTTCTTGAAAATTAGTGAAAAAAGTTAGAGTAAAATAATAATTGTGAGTGATCAGATGTAGGGTAGCTCTGAGAAGAGCTTTTGGGTTTATGGTACATTTAGGTACTTATAAGTAGGTACCAATGCACATTCTTAAATTCAGAGTGAAAACTCTGTTGCCCTCATCTGAGAAGTGAACTCCATCTCCTCTGTAGATATCTTGCATGTAGTAACGCAAGTTATTGTTGTACAGGGAGCCCATTCCATGGTCTCTCATGTAAGCTGAAACAGATTTGTTTACATGCTTCCTCGATTTCTCAATTTGTGGACAAAATTGGTTCGACCACCTCCATTTCTGTCTTTGGCATATATTTGAATATACCAAGGCAGTCTGAGGAAAAAGTGCCATCAATTGCTCAAAGGTGTCCTTTAAAAGCATTTCCAGACCTACCCCAGTCAAAGTGCCCAAATCATTACCTCCACAGTGCACAATTAACAGGTCAGGTTTTGGCAAATGCATAAAGGTTTTCACCAATGGTATCAATTGGTGACATTTTAATCCTCTGTGGCCAAACCACTTAATTTCCACATCTTGTAAATTGAGGTTAGGTAAATTCCTGTTTTCAACGTACCGTTGAGCCCAATAGATGTAACTATGTCCAACAATCCAGACAGAAAACATGGTGAGAGAAGGTTCTGCTGCAGTCAGATGAAGTGTGGCAATGAAATGGCAGTTGAAAAAATGAGAGTGTAAAATGAAAAAAACTGAGGAGTTTCTGTGTTAATGAAGCAGTAAGAGTGATTGGTGGATTTTGATTGCTGAAAACAGAAAGTTAGTGTGCATGGATGAGTTCGTTGAAAGATGTATTTTGAGTGGCGAAGAAAAAATCATTAAATGAAAGAATGCTCTGGATATGCAGGTGCACTGAGAGTTCAGAGTTCAATTGCAACATTGTTGTGTGAGAGGTCTTGCAAGAGGTGGTTGCTATGCAGAAAAAGCAGAGAGGGGGCAGAGGGGGGAAGGGTTTTGCTTTGAAAAAAAGTGAGGGAAGAGTTTTGATTGGGTGACATGAGAGATATGTGTGAGGAATTACAGCATTTCTGTGCTTTTGATAGCTGCAGACTCTGGAGTGCATACCTTTTGCTCTGCTGAAGACAAATTGGTGTGTTTCTGAGACTGTTTTGAAACTCAAAGTATTTGCTAAGGTGAGAAAAGATTTCTTTAATTTAGATAGAAAATAGTGTGCTTTAAGGAGAAAATTATGAAGAAAGTTGTGTTTTTCAAATGTTGCTTTGTCTCAAGTGTTTCACAAATAGATTTTGTTTCTTTGAGAAATTGTAATTGGAGAAAATGTGAAGTATTAGTACTGACAGGGCTTTTATGTGCATAGGAGCTGTGGAGTGTTTTCAAATTATGACTTGTAAATCGTTTTTGAGAAAAAGTAATAGTTTTAATATTGATGAGAAGGATATAATGGTGTCTGCTTCTTTATAAGGTAATTGAGAGTCTCTGATGTTATTTTTCCCATTTCAATGTAAGAAGTTTGTCTGTGGAGCAAATTGCTTGTAAATATGCTTCCACCTGTGCATGGCAAATTTAGATTTTGAATGTTTCCGTTACATAGGCATGTTAAAGGTGACTGAAACATGCTGCAAAGGCAATCAAAAAATGCTTTTATGTGTCTTAAGGACATTTTAAGTTATTTCCCCATGTGCAGTGTTTTCAAATTATGAGTTGAAAATCGTTTTTGAGGTAAAGGAATGTTTTCAAAATTTATGTGCGCCATATGACCCCAAATTTCTTTTTCAGGGGTGCAGTAGGGTGTTCTTGAGACACCCCTGCACCGTCGGAAAAATTCGTAATTTGCGATGAGGTAATTGCTAATCGCAAATTGCACCTTCATTCTTATGGGCCTCCTGCTGCATGGAAATGAATGGGTAATTTGTAATTAGCAAATAGGTCATCGCAAACTAGGAATGGTAAAGAATCGCTATTTATTCCTTAAAGTTCGCTATTTAGGAAATGCAAAAAACTTTGATGATACATATGGCGGTTCATCTCTAACAAGATAAGAAGCATAGGGATAGATTTATGATGACTGGCGCATCACCAGGGATGTGTTAGTCATTCTGTGCCGCTGTTCCGTCACCTATGGTGTGCTGTATTTACAATGCGGCGCATCATGGGGCAAAAACAGCACAGATGCGTGACGTATTTGTGCCGTAAAGTTGGCGCATTGCTGGAGTTGTATCGTAAGTGTGATGAAGCTCCAGTAAGGCTGAGGGGTGCCCCTGTCGCAGGGTTTCTGTTCTCACACAGAACTGTGGACAGAGGATTGGAACCTCGGCGAATTAGGGTGTCCCAAAACTCACCTTAGTAATCAAAACCCCTTAGCAAGCTAGGTACAGTGTCACATTGGATATAACAAACTCTCAATGTTTAGACAATCCAGAATATGAACTTATAGTACCTCAGGATACGTGGAACTCATGAACAGTCGGTCGTTATATATTTCTTAGAAACCAGAACATGGAGTTAAGAAGAAGACATGTGTATTTGAAATGTTTATTTACTAATGCCGTCTTCTCAGGCGTAGTATCTTAGATTATACAAGTACACATATTATCAGTAGCAAAATTACCAGCATAGTCAGTAGTACATAAAAAGCGAATGGTGACAGTATGTTAACATGCTGTAAATGAATAAGAGTTAGTAACACTTATAAGCAGCCGCGGGCCGTGGAGGGAGTTACGGTGGGGCAGGGAGGCGGGGAGGGGGAGGGGCAGGGTGGAGAGGGCTCCACCCTGCCCCTCCCCCTCCCCGCCTCCCTGCCCCACCGTAAGTCCCTCCACGGCCCGCGGCTGCTTATATGTCACCCTCCCTAATACACATAATATATTATTTGCTAAGAAGGTCTCTTTGTGTTGGTTTAGGGCGTGCCGATACTTTAGTGTCTTAGATTTGAAGGAATCACATTAGCATACACCAGCTCTCTGTTCATGTGAACCGCATCAAGTGTTGTGTATGTGTGTTCGGCAAAGCAATATAAAACCCGCCTCATGCCCAGAATTGGGAGAAGCTGCACTTATGTTATGAGTATGAAGTCGTGGAGATCAGACCTCATAACAATTCTGTATCGTGTTGTTCTTGAAACTTCAGCACTCGCTGTACAGATATAGTTTAAGAAGCAAAGCAGATAGTAGAGCAATAACATATTATTCTCATGTAAATCACGATGAACTATTAGGTTGAAAGCTAAAGCAACAACTAAGTGTCGTGTGCAGAAGTTGCAAAAAAGGAAAAAATGGCGTTTAAACCGGTAATGAGTCCATGCTAACTTAACACGGTGTAAAGATATCCAGGACCTAGATGACACCTCCCCATGATCCGGAAACGAACTGAATAAGATAATAGAAGTGTCATCTCATGAGAGCAGATTGCAACTTTATATGTGGACGGTTCGCAAGGTAAAACATTAAAAACTAGGAAAATGTAATGCTAAAGAAAAATAAAACAGCCAAGTACTTTATCGAGTCTTAAGCCAATAGGCAAGCTAAATAATAAAAACTTGACAAATAAGTCAATGAATTGTCAATGAAATGCTAGTACTCAGCATATCAAACATGAAAAAGGTCTATGACATAACTGTGTATGCAAAATAAGCTGCAACAGCCTCCAATAGGAAGTCACCGTCTTCACCCGAAAAGAGTTCAGCCATCCAATTTAAAAGCGGAAAAGAACATAAGTGCTCTCCCAGCACCGGATCCTCTATCAACATCAGAGGACAGCTCGGTGGGTTTTCAAGAAAGCTCTGTTCCAAGAAAGACTGTGTTGCCGCCAGTAAATTCCAGGGACCAATTAGTCCATGCATCAATGCCACAGCCATAATCCTTTCGCCAGGACAAACCAACTCGTGAGTAATGATAGGAGTCATCAGCTGATTAAAGTGGACGTCAGGAGAAACCGGTCCGCAGAGACACAAATCAATGGCCCAATCGAAATCACAGGTCAGGCAGTGAAATACAGGATGGACACAGGTGAAGTAGGAGAATCGAAAAGATAATCCATATGCCGTGCTTAATATCGCCAACGGCATTGTGCCATAATATTCTAGCATGCGATTGCGGAACAGTGTCAGCAGCTGCAGGGCGGGAGCTTGCACAGGAGGGACATCCATATTTAAAAATGTAAAAAAGCACAAGAGCGTCCGCTAGTAATGCAAGTAAAAATGGGAATCCACGAAGCAGAGTGGAAAAAATAGAATGAAAGAAAGCAGGGATGACTCCAAAGATTTTCTCAAATGAAGTCACGAGACCACTGGTAACAACTTTAAAAAAGTGCGCCAGGCCCTTTGTGGAGGACGTGTTAGAGATAGTCCGAACCATCTTGCTGAAATGGAAAGGCGAATCTGTATTTAAAAGGGTCTGCACCTCTGTACGGGTGTTCGCTATGTGAAGCACGAAAGTTTCACGGGTCGAACTCAAGGCCACCTCTGTCTGAGATAAAAGAGCTCTTATTCTTGCCATGCCGTTGAAATGTGCTCCCAAGGTTGGTATTTGTGGCCAGATTGAAAACTCCCTATGTTCATGTGTGGGAGGAAATAGAACATTTCTGCAGCAAATAACCCGTTCATTTACTGTTACGATAAAATGAATACTTTTAATTAACCCAGAACAATCTTCATTATTGAGCATCAAATAACTACCATTTTCCAAGAACTTGAACGTGGGGATGATAGCAGGAACTGGTGTGCCTTGCAACACGCAAGCCATATTTGGTCGGTGTTTGTTGCATGAACCGTGTAACTGTATGTGCCTACACATTAGTGAATGATCTGGCGTCTCAGTGCATTCCTCTCCATTCAGATAAAGTTCTTGATCATCTTTGAAAATCTGTATGTGTATGGAAGCGACCAGACCTCATGAAGAAAACCACTACTTAAAGGTTAATAACGACCTATTGGTATATATTTCATACAATTTGAAAACTTATATAAAGGAAAAGGCAGCGTTATTAAACCGTGGATAAGGCACGTTGCCAAAGCAGTCAACCTTTTGGATTTATACTGGAAATGTTAAAGGAAGAATTACGGAGTAGGGCCTGTAAATCTTTAATGGACAACGAGTAAAATTACTCCAACCATCATATTCCTCTAACTCCGGGATAGTAGGGGTGTTTAATTTTTTAGAAGTAGCCAATCCAAAGCATTTGGTCTGGGAAATTGTTTCATTCACAAACAACATATGATTTGGGATGAGACATGCACGGTGGAAAGCCTCAGTGCCTTGTACCTGCCAGGTTCGTGAACCCCAAACTGATGTAGATCCTGGATATTTTTACTCTGTGTTACGTTAGCATGGTCTCATTACTGGTTTAAACGCCATTTTTCCTTTTTTGTAACTTCTGCACACGACACTTAGTTGTTGCTTTAGCTTTCAGCCTACCTGCGTCAAGATCTATGCCTGCTTCAAGCAGGCGCAGGGTTTTGATGTAGCTTTGTCCTATCTGATTGTAAATGCGGCACACCGTGGGTGGCAGAGCAGCGGTGCACGTTAACTGGTGCATCCCTGAGGATGTGCTAGTTAATATAAATCTGCCCCTTTACATTTAATTATGTGCAGGGGACACAGAGTAGGTGAGGTTTATCCAAGGTTAAGAAGAGATGAGTCCTGTTCAGTGAAAAATTGGAGATAGGCTTCAGTATATTATATACTTAAGTAGTGTGTTAAGTTTTTGATGACTGTTATTAATTTACTGTTGGGTAATAGTGGTTAATAACATTTTTTATTATATTTTACCACAGATTCAACTGCAGATTATTTCAAGATTTTAGGATGCCTAGCAAAGAAAGAGTGAGAAAGGCTGCAAAACGTCAAAGACAGCAGGACCATGGAATAATGCAGCAGTCCTCTAACAAAAAGATTTGTCAAGTCACGAAGAAAGCACCGGGTAAGAGTCCAAAAACAGTCATAAGAAATATGTGTAGTAAAAAAAATATTACTACAGAAAATGTTTCAGTCCAGAAAAGGATAAACAATTCAAATGGTAAGGAAAGGCCAATGAGAAATGTTACTGCTAGAGTAAGAGATAACTCTATGCATGAAAGTAGAAGGAAACAACAGTTTACGGATATTCGTAAACTAATGTTCCGCAACAGGATAATTGGGAATTTGTTAAAAAATATTAAGAAAGGTCAACAGAAAGTGGTTTTTTATAAGAGAAAAAAAATAGTTGAGAAAGTTATTGATCAGGCATTTGAAATTAAACGTAAGTTATTTATTTTGACAATCAATAGAATTAGGAAGCTAAACAAGGTAATTTATGATTTCAAAAGAAATAGTAGATGGAAGAGAATAGTTAATCGTAGTAATTTTTGTGAAGTTTTTTCTGGAGAATGGATGCATAGTTCAAGCTCTGAGGCATTTTTTAATGAGGAGAGTTATTTCCAGGATAATGATTTGGTGCATGCAGTTGACACCAGTGGTCGAGCTTATGAAGTGAAAGATGGTTGTCCAGTTGAAAAAGAAAAAGTTGTGAGAACAGAGATAGAAGAGGTGTTAGGTAATGAGGTTTTAGGGAGACGTCCTAAGGGTCCTGTGTACACCTGGAAGTGTAGTAGTATTTGCAGTGTACGACAGGATTCCATCAATTTGCTTTGTGATTTTATACGGTCATTTAATAAGAAAAGTTTGAAGCAGAAAATGAAGTTCTTGCAAGAATTAGATCCTTGCAGAGTGAGAGAAGTGATAGGTTTGCATGGTCATTCACTGGCTTGTCTTTCCAGGAGAGTATGCCAGAGTGTTTTTCATCATTTCAGGATGCTAGCAGTGCATCATAATAAAGTGAGGAAATTAGTTAGAATGTTGTATTATGCTAAGAGTCCAGCAATTATGCTTAAACAATTATGCGCTGCTCTTTTGCATGGTTCTGAAATAGATGTGAAGAATATATGTGAAGAAATTGAGTTTTGTTACTTTGGAAGTAAAGAGGAGAATGTTGAAATTGACCAAGAAGAAGAGAGTAATGTGGAAGATAGTGTACAGGTTTCCAGTACAGATAATTTCCAGAGGGAAATTGCGACGTTTGAGGTGAAATCAAGTGAGAGGCCAAATTTCACTTGTGTGTGTTGTCGACGCACTTATTATAAGAATCAGACTAAGTTAGTGGATTTATATGGAAAAAGTGAAAGGGAAAATAATAGTGAATGGAAGGATTTTACAACATACTTGATGGTAGAAAATTGTTTTGATTTGGGATTGGATCAACGTGTGTGTACTTATTGTTGTAACAAATTAAATCAAAACCAGATGCCTGCTAGAGCAGTTCATAATAATCTGGAATTGGTTGAGATTCCTTCTGAATTGAAGGATTTAAATACTTATGAATCTATTTTGATTCAAAGTATCCATCCCTTTCAGGCTATTGTAAGAATGGAGCCAAAGACAGGGAAATTGCCTCCATCAGATTTACAGAGAGGATTAAAGGGAAGAGTTGTTTATTTGCCTCTAGATTTGAAGAAAAACATTAACACAATTGGAGTAGAAAAAGTGGAAGAGGAACCTCTTGTTATCTTAGTTAATGGGGTTCCGACAAAGAATAAGAAAATATGGCAAGATTTAGTAGATGTTAGGAAAGTCAAAAGGGCAACATTGTATTTGAAAAAAAATAATAAATACTATAAAAATGTATATGTTGCAGAAGAGGAAGTAAGTGAGGAAGAGGATAGCGATTTGTGTGCTGGTCAAATTGAGAAAGTAGAACCCTGTACTAGTGAAGAAATATATGAACATTATAGTGTTCATCCTTTGCATTCCAAGGAAGTCATGGGGAATGCTATTGAGTTGTTTCAAATGAAACAAGCGAAAGGGAGTCCCATTAGTGTTTGGGAGGAAAGTTTGGAAGCTCGGTGTTTCCCACAGCTTTTTCCAACAGGTCAGGGAGGAAGATATGATGAGCGACCTCATCAAATTCCTGCTTCTGAATACCGGACTTTGCGATTGTATGCAGGAGATCCTAGGTTTCGACAATGCATTCCTTATTTGTTTCATCTCCTGTTTGAAAGCGATCTGTCTGGACTGTCATATGCAGTGAACCACATCTTGAAAAGTGGTATACACATGCAAAACATCTCGGCAAGTGACTTTATGGATAAAGTCAATGTCCAAGACAGTATTTTGGATTCTCACCTGATTAATCTCATGGCGTGTCAGCGTGGTACTAATGAGTACTGGTACCGTCGTCATGGTGATTTAAAATGTATGCTGAGGAACTTAGGAACTCCCACATGGTTCCTCACTTTGAGCTGTGCTGAGTATGGCTGGGAAGACTTACTTGAATTTCTACGAGAGGCAAATGCTAACGTAGAAAACATCGAATTCAAGACACCCGGAGAACTGTGCTCTTTGGATCCAGTCAATGTATGTAGGTACTTCAATCATAGATTTGAAGGTATGATGTCTTTCATCATGAATAAGAAGAATCCACCTCTTGGAGAGGTGTTGGATTTCTTCTGGAGGAAGGAGTACCAAGCAAGAGGTGCTCCTCATATACATATGTTGCTGTGGATCAAGGATGCACCTAAATTTGGAACGGATGCAGACGACTCAGTGATGAGTTTCATAGAACAGTATTCTACGTGTGCTGTTCCAAACGCAAAGGAGAAAAAAAGCCTAAGAGAAAAAGTTCTACGTTTCCAAAGCCATCGATGTGGAAAGTACTGTCGTCGTAAATTCCGGAACAAAGACAAGTTCTACACCAAATGTCGTTTCGGCTTTCCACGATCGGTGATTTCTAAAGGAAGAGTGAACAGTTTGATGTCTTCGCTGCGACATAATGTGATGAAGAAATCACCTAAAAACACATACAATTTGAAGAGGAACGAAGAGTCTAAGTACATTAACGACTACAACCCGGTGATTTTGTCCATGTGGAATGCTAACATGGATATACAGTTTGTGGCTGATAACTGTATGGCTGTGGCTCGGTATGTGACATCTTACATCACCAAAAAAGAGAAGACAGAATTGAAGGATATGTGGGAGGACATTTCCCATGAAAAGAGCCTCAGCAAGAAGTTGTACAGTTTCAGTCTGAAGATGTTGTCGCATCGAGAAATCGGAGCTTACGAATGTTCTGACCGGTTGTCTTCAGCAAGTCTCTATGCCAAGTCCAGGAGTATCGTTTGGGCGAGTGTTGGTCTTGCTGCAACGCGTAATCGAGTTCTGAAACCTGTGCGGGAAATTGAGTATTTGGCGGAAAAGGAGCCAAACAGTACCGACATTTTGAAGAGCAACATGTTGGATACATATTATCCAAATCGAAGCAGTCATCTCGAGAATGTTTGTCTGTATGAGGTTCTGCAAAATTACATATTCAAGAGGAACATCAAAGAAGATACTGAGAAAGGAGTGTATGCTGTAATAGGAAGTGAGGGATGTCTGGTCAAGCAAAGAAAATGCCACTTGATAAACCATCGAAAATTGAGTGGCGAATCTCCTGAAAAAAAGGAGTTTTTCTATTTAGCACTTTTGCAACTTTTTAAGCCTTGGCGTGCAGAAGAGGAACTGCTTGGAGATTTCCTTTGTTATGAAGACTCATTCAATGCTGCCAAGGAGACCATAGAATGTCCTGCTTTTCCTAAATATGTAGAAATGTTGAATGTGGAAATTGAGCAGGAAGCAACAATTGCAGCCGAGATTGCCAGAGACAGTTCTCAGGACAGTCAGAGTTCTGCTTCATTGAGTCAGGATCCACTAGGAGGACCTCTTATCGAAAATGAAGCTGCCACTGCTATGAATGAAGTGGAAAGAGCCATGGCACATGCTCAGGAGGATGCGGTTAACTTAGAAGAGTTGGAAAGACAACTCAACGTTGAGCAGAGGAAAATATATGACGAACTTACCATGCAAATTGATCATGGATTACGTCATGACAAGAAAGAGTGCTCATGTACGTCGTTGAAGCCTGTCCGACTGTACGTGAGTGGAGAAGCGGGAACTGGAAAAAGTTTCCTTATTAAAGCAATTTCGTGTTATTTGCAGGAAAGGACAGAGTCATCGCTGTCTTGTGTTGTCACCGCTCCAACTGGACTGGCAGCACATAACATTAAAGGGATTACTTTACATCGTTTACTGATGCTGCCAGTGGAGCATGACAACAAATTAGAATATCACAAGCTATCTGGAGATGCTTGTTTTGAAGTTTCAAGAGTCTTGAGGAAAATGAAACTTATTATCATTGATGAAGTAAACATGGTTTCCAATGTCATGCTTGCCTTTGTGCATTTGAGAATGCAAGAAGTTCTCAAAACAGAGTATGATGTGTTATTTGGTGGCAAACACATCATTGTTTTCGGAGATCTTCTGCAGCTGACACCAGTGAAAGGGCAACCTGTGTTCAAAATGCTCACGCATGAAGATACCAGGAAGTGCTTAGGGAGCATTGGCAACGTCAATATATGGTTAAACTTCAATTATGCTGAACTGCATGAAAATATGCGTCAGGCAAAGGATGAAGTTTACAAGACTATTCTACAAGATGTTAGAATTGGAAAAGTGACCGAGCATGGGAAAGAAGCTTTACATGCACGATTACTGACAAATTTATATCCAGACGAAGATGTTGTGCCTGAGAATATTTTTCAGAAACTTACTGAGAAAAAATCTGGAATATGTTTGATGCCAACTCTTGCAGAATGTGCCAAATTCAACAACAAAATGTTGCATTTAGAAAAGCAAGAGATTGTGAAACTGGAAGCTATTGACAGAGTAGAGCATATGGGATCAACAATTATTTTGTCTGAGAATCTGAAAACAAAATTGGATTCATTAGAGAAGAGTATATCTAAAACTGCGGGTTTTGAAAAGACTCTGAATGTGTGCTTGAACTGCCGTATAATTTTAAGAAGGAATTTACATGTTGAAAGAGGTCTGGTAAATGGATCAATGGGTAATGTTGTTGATTTTGTGAAATACAGAAATAGAGATGGAATTGAATTTTTAAAAATTAAATTTGATGGCATTGAGGAAGTACAGCTAATTGCTCGTTGTTCTGCTAGATTTTTGCTTGTAAAAGACTTATATGTTCGTCGTAAGCAGTTTCCTGTTTGCTTGGCATATGCGGTGACAATCCATAAATCGCAAGGTTTAAGTGTAGACTGTGCATTGGTGAATATTGGCAGTTCTGTGTTCAAGGAGGGTATGGCATATGTGGCATTGTCACGAGTTAGGACTTTATCGGGATTGTACTTGATTGAGTGTGATGTCACAAACATTTGTGCGGATCTAGATTGTGTTAAGGAATACAATAGGTTGAGAAGAGAGTATGCGCCACATTTGCCTCAGTATCCTTTGTTTGAGAAACGTGTGGTAGGCCGGAAACGAAGAAATGTGACCAATACTGGGGAGGTTGTAGCAAAAAGACGAAAAGTCGATGAACCTGAAATTATAAGCAGAAACAAAAAGGATTCTGTTGAAGATGTTGTTGGTTTTCAATTTGAAAACAGTTCTGGTGTCAACTGCTATGCTAATGTAGTGGTTAATGTTTTGTTTTCTCTAGAAAATGTAAAAGAAGAGATTGTGGTCAATTCTGATCAAAGATTTTGCAGTTTGTTAAATTCTGTGTTAGAGAAATGTAGCACTGATAGAACAAACATAGAAAGTGTGTCTGAAATTCGAAATCTGTTAGACAGATGTTCAGGCCAAACACAATTCTCTCAAAATAGTCAGCAAGATTGTCAGGAGTTTTTAATGTATATGCTTGATGTATTGCATGATGAAGGTGTAGATGTAGATCACCTGTTTGGGCTTTCTTATCAATGGCAGCATGACTGCGAGAACTGTAGGGTATCAAGTAGTACTAGTGTAGACTCAGAAAGATTTATATATTTAACTTTGCCAGACAGTAAATCAGTCTCTTTTAATAAGCTAGTAAAAGCAGCTGATCACAATATGGAGTGTAGGCAATGTAAATCTGAAATGATGTCCACATTATTTATACGAACATATGGCCAGTATGTCATTTTAATGTTCCAACGATGTAGGCCTGATGGAACAAAATTGACAACTTTAATTAAAAATTTTGTGGCTTCACAGTTGTCAATATCAGGAAGGACTTTTGTAACTGTAGCAATTATATATCATGATGGTCCTTCAATAACATCAGGACATTATACAGCTTATTTAAAGTGTAGAAATGGCTGGTCATTCTGCAATGATTCTGTTTTAATTTTAAAAAAAAAATTGCCGTATGACCTTAAAAACTCTTACCTGGTGTTTTTAAAACCAAAATTTTAGGGAAAGAATCTCGGGATGTGCTCTGAGGAATTTCAAGAAGTTCTCATGGCTCCTACACTATTTGGCCTTGAGGATAAGTGTAGTACAGAGACATAACTTTTTACCATAACACTGGACGTTATTGAGAAATACGTGCACTTTGAATGAGTTCAGAAAAACTATTTCTTTTTATAAGCTAATTGAAGCAGCCAATCAAAACATGGAGTAGAGGGAATGTAAGTCTGCAATGCTGTCTACTGTTTTACATTGCTTTGTGATTAAAAGTGATGTAGAGAATTAAATAATTGTACTAGTCATAAAGGTAGTGTAAGTCTGCTTCATAGTAAGCAGTATCAGTGTGATAGGAAATGTAGAACATGATTGAGCAAGAAGGGGAAGATATTACTAGTCCAGGATTGTGTAAATGATCTTCAACATTTTAATTCTGAAAGTTGCGGAAATGCGAAAAGACGGGATTGGCTAACAAGAAATCCAAGAGTTATACATGGCTCTGACAAGATTTGGCCTTGTGGAAACTTGTGGTAGAGAGCAAGAAGTCATTTATTGTATGTAACATGTTTTTGAAAACGATGGAGGTTTTCTTTCAGAAAGTGGCGGGTTGAAAGTAATAACAGCACAACAGAGTGTAAGCTGTTCATAGGACATCCTTGGCCGTCATGGAAAGTAAGTTAACTTTAAGGAGTTCTGAATTCTGATTTGTAATGTTGTATGGGTTTTTTAAACACAATCATTTTGATTGTGTTTTTTTTTCCCCGCTGTTATATGATGAATACCTTCAAGTCACTGTTTTAGTGAAATTTGATACATTCTGAGAACAGCAAAAATAAACCATTTAACATGTATAATTAATTCTGTTCTGTTTGCATTTATGATGTACATGTAGAACTGTGTAGGAGGCATGGAGAAGGTGAGGCTTCTGTAAGTGTCAAAGTTGTTGCATACAGTGCTCATATTCTACGTAGTCTTTTATATTTCATTACTTTCACTGTTTCTGACTGATCTAAAAAAAATTTTTTTAAAAGAACAGTAAGTATAAGGGAAGGAAACAGACAGTTATGTTAAAAGAAACACAGCTATAGGGAATAAACTAGGGATACTGTTACCCGCAATCCTCTGCTGATGATGTCACTGAGCATGTCATGAATGATGTAATATGTGACATCATCAGCAGTGGATTACGGGTAATAGTATCTCTAGTTTACTCCCCTATAGCTGTCTTTCTTTTAACATAACTGTCTGTTTCCTTCCCTTATACTTACTGTTCTTTTTAAAAAAAAAAAATTTTTGGTTCGCTTCCGGTTCGCGTACCGGGGAGCGAACTGGGAAGCGAACTAAGAGAAATAGAGGTTGGCACAGTTGCAAATATTGTACCAATTTTTTAATAACGGGGAGGTAGTTCTGAAAAGAACTTTTTTTTAAATTGTTTTTGTTGTTTTATATTTTTTTTATTATTTTTCTGAACATTTTTTTACTTTTTTTGAATTTTTCTGAACAGTTTTATATTTTTTTTGTTTTTTTTTCGGAGGGGGCAACGAAAACAATTCATTGTAAAGGGCTCAACAGGAGCAAGAAAACAAAAAAAAAGAATTTATTGTTTGGGGAGTTTCGGACAAACATGAGCATGATTGTCAATAGCTCTGTTGATCAGAGTGATGCTACTTTCTCCGTAGCAAATGAATCCACTGCAATGTACACAGACTTGTTTTACTTCACGAAATCTCGTTTGTATATTTGGCACCATCTCCCTGCCCTCTGGTCCCGTTACTTCCGGTACAACAGATCTTCTGGCCATAATAGGGAGATTATCTAGGTCGTCCTGTTCCTCTTCTTCCTCTTCTTGCTGAATTATAACTTTAGCAGGTGGTCCACTCTTCCTTGGATGTGGTGGAGGTGGTGGGGAAGCACCAGCTGAAGCTAGTAAAGAAGCCATTGCTCACTGGTAACAAAGGGTCTTTCTCTCACAATGATGAAAGTCAGAGTGAGGAAAGAAGGAGGGATTTTCACCATTTGGGAAAAAAAATAGTTCTCAACCAATGAAAAGTGTTCATTTTAGATCATATGACCTAGTCTTACATCATTAGGAAACCGAAAGTGAAATGAACCAATGAAAAGTGTTATTACCAAGTCACATGACCTGCTGTGTTTACGTTACGCGCTTTGCAGGGCCTCCCGGTTTGCTTCCAGAAACCTGTGCTTTGCGACTCGGTAAGCGTACGAGTTCGCTAACGTAGCACGTCATATGACGTATCACGCGACAACGCGAAACGTCATGCGGACGGGAGGCGTCACGATGTTGTTTTCTAACGTGGCAGTTGCGGTAAAGAAACGTTTACCGGCTCGCGGTCTATTTCGCGGCATCAAGGTCAGCTAACGGGAAGCTTCCCGATTCGCGAAGCGGGAACGAAGAAAAAAAAATATTAAAAAAAAAAGTTCTTAATAAACATATAAAATATATTTTTGGATTTAAAGAAGAATACATTTTACAGCTACAGATATTAGCTGTTAAAAAACCAATGAAATTCACTGAAAAAACCATAGGTTATAGACCATATATAGTTAGGAATTAGCATTTACAAAACCTTGAAAATTCACTGAAAAAACCATAGGTTATAGACCATATATAGTTAGGAATTAGCATTTACAAAACCTTATTTTACTCACACAAAACCATTGAAATTCCATATATAGTTAGTTGCACTAACTATATATCGCGCACCCGCAATCCACTGCTGATGATGTCACATATTACATCATTCATGACATGGTCAGTGACATCACTGATGACATCACTGATGACATCTCAAATAAAATACAGAGTATAATTTTTGAAACCATTGACACACCAATACTAGTTACTACATACGCACTCAGTGATTCCTATGTCTACACACACATTCACTCATTCACCCATACAATCACTCATACATACAGTCACTCATTATTACAACACTATCATATGCACTCATACACCTATGCAGACAGTCACACACTGCCACTCATCCATGGAGTTACTCACACACCAAGTCAGTCCTGTAAAGAATCAATCACACTTCCATTTCTTCATCTATACAGTTAAACACAGAACACCATACTTCAGTGACATCACTGATGACATCACTAATGACATCTGAAATGACATCACTGATGACATCTCAAATGACATCACTGATGACATCATGACACACCAATACCAGTTACTACATACGCACTCACTGATTCGTATGTCTACACACACATTCACTCATTCACCCATACAATTACTCATACATACAGTCAGTTATTATTAGAACACTATGATATGCACTCATACACCTAGTCAGTCCTGTGAAGAATCAATCACACTTCGATTTCCTCATCTATAGTTAAACACAGAACACCATACTTTTCACACATATACTAACACATACTTACTCTCTTATACAATCACTGATACAAGTACACATTGATATGCACAGCGTCACACACCTCCCAGCCAGCCACACACACACTCAGTCTTCCATCCATCCAGTCATTCTTCAATATGTAAAACGTATTTAAACTTTACAAAAACACACAGACACTAGATGATGTCATCAGTGATGTCATCAGTGATGTCACTGACCATGTCATGAATGATGTAATATGTGACATCATCAGCAGTGGATTGCGGGTGCGCGATATATAGTTAGTGCAACTAACTATATATGGAATTTCAATGGTTTTGTGTGAGTAAAATAAGGTTTTGTAAATGCTAATTCCTAACTATATATGGTCTATAACCTATGGTTTTTTCAGTGAATTTTCAAGGTTTTGTAAATGCTAATTCCTAACTATATATGGTCTATAACCTATGGTTTTTTCAGTGAATATATATATATATACATATATATATATATATATATTTTTTTTTTGGTTTTGCAATATGAATGTCTGCTTTAGCTATAGACTATCTGAGTAGTAGGATATGGCAGCCACACTGTAGCAAGTGGTAGACATTCCGTTTCTCTAAAAAAAACATCTGGTTATTATATCAAGTTCTGAACAAATTCTGGCAACAGTATTGTACAAATCTTAAAATTGCCTCTGTCATTAATGATGACATAACTGACTGCCAATCTTTTTATAAGTCCGTTCCTCACTGTGTCACTAATTGTACCAGCACATCCCTCCTTTTATACCAGACAAGTGCCCACATTGCGCAACACGAATGTGTGACACATGATCTTGTTTTTAGGTCTCGCTGAGCCATTGCGTTAGCAATGCTTGCGAGATATAAAGTAAGGGCTTTGAAAAGCGCTCCTAAAATGCGGATTGGGTACAGTGCATGTGAGCACAACCACGCGCATTGTACACAGCTTCCATTTGCCACCAGACACTTCGTGCGAGCACGCCGCGCTCCACCTCTGCTGCCACACGCATTCAGCTCACCAGGCTGCACACACCCTCACCTCCCATAAGCTTGCTCGCCAATGTCCCTCCCACCCTTCCTTTGATCTCCGCTTTTCTTTGAACTTTCAGCGCGAGTTCTCACAGGCTCCTCTCCGCCCCCCTCCTTTAATGGCCCTCCCCCAGCACAGAGCACGCATCGCTTGTTGTTTTCTTCCTGCCTGCTTCTACACAGCCCCTGTTATTGCCTTTCGTTCGCTCAGGTGGTCACCCCTCACCGCTTTTCTCTAATACATGTTCTTTTCGGTGAGTGTCCAGCGCTCAGATTCTATAATACTCTTGCTTGAACCCGGACCCCTGCTCAGTTCACGGTGTGCTTAAATTTCTCTGCTGCTACTTATATCATTAACTTTCCTGTGCTGGACTTCACTAATTGCTTGTTTTTTTCACGTTATTTACGGCAGTCCCTTTATTACATTACCCACGCTGCTGGCGTTATCCTTTCAATCCACTTTTTGCTGCTGTCCTGTCCCTCACATTTTAGAAAATTAAGGCGTTATGTGGGGCTGTTAGGGCAGGACGATGGTAGGTGGTATTGCAAGTTATTTCACCCTTCACCCCCCTCTCAACCCATTGTAACCTCCTTCAGCGCTGTGCACCTCTTCACACACTCGCACATAGCTGACCATCGCTGCGTGCTCTCTTTAGAGAGGTCAGGTATTGGATGGGCGTGTCTCCTGTTAAGGGGCGTCATTCATTCCAGTTACCTTACACAAGGTCACATTCATTTTTATTGTCCCGGGAATATTAGCTTATTCGTCCAGAACTATAGGATGTCGAGCGACTCCGTGACTCGAACCCGTAGTCTGTTACACAGACCAGCGGCTAGCCCGAGATAGAGGCTGTTGGCATAGTCCAGGTGAGATGTTATTAATGCTTGAACTATGACTTTCTTGGTATTACTGGGGAGATAATTAATAATTTTTTTAATCATTCTAATCTTGGAGAAGCAGGCGGCAGAGACTGGGTGAATTTGACTATGGAAGGTGAGACCTGTGTCCCATCTAACCCCTAAGTTTCTTACTGATTCCTTAGGTAAAGGGGCCGCACTCAAATGTACTGGCCACCAGAGGTTTGAGTCCAAGGGGGAAGATTGATGAAAGATAAGGACCTCAGTTTTTCCTGCATTTAGCCGAAGGAAGTTTTTGTCCATCCAGCAGGCTATGTCGCGGAGACAATCCTTCAGAGGATCAAAAGTAGTCGGGGTAGGATCATCATAGGAGAACAGAAGTTGAATATCATCAGCATAAGAGGTCACTTTTATACCTGTTTTGGAAATTAATTCTGCCAGGGGGGAAAAATAAACATTAAAAAGGAGAGGACTCAATGAAGATCCTTGAGGTACGCCCCATTTGAGCGGGCGGCTGGTGGAAGTATAAGGTGGTGTATATACAGCTTGCGTACGGTTGGACAGAAAGGAAAACAACCAGTTAAGGGCCCTGCCCTGGATGCCTATCGACCGCAGGCGGTCTAAAAGGACAGGTGGGAGACGGTGTCGAATGCTGCGGAGAGATCCAACAGCACCAACACCGCCCTTGAGCCCCTGTCCAACGTCCATCGTACGGAGTCGGCCATCTCAATCAGGGCCGACTCAGTGCTATACCCGGATCTAAATCCATGTTGAGAATCATGGAATAGCCCATGGGTCTCAATAAAGCCGGCCAGTTGCTGATGTACCAATTTTTCGAGAATCTTGGCTGGGGCAGGAAGGAGGGAAATAGGCCGATAATTGGCCGGGTTGTCGGGATCGGCGTTAGCTTTTTTAAGAATAGGAACCAGTCTGGCATGTTTCCAGGATTCCGGGTAAACAGCAGTCCTGAGGGAGTCATTCCAGATGCCATTAAAAAAAGGATTGAGGAATGAAGCGAGAGCTTTATATTGTTTGGCCGGCCAAGGGTTGATTGGAGATCCTGACTTACACTTAAAAAGCTCTGAAAGTGAACGGTCTTCAGAAATCTCCTCAAAATCTAAGAAAACTGGGGCTAAAGTGTGAAGGGGAGATGGTGTTTCCCTGGTTCCATGGCTATCAGTATGGGGAAAAGAATCCTATATAGAGGCTATTTTTTCCTCAAAATAATCGGAGAGTCGGGTGCAAAGAGATTGCAACACTGGAAGTTGGTGATTAAGAGCTTGTGGGTCAGTAAAAGTTTTTACTGTGTGAAAAATTTCCCTAGTGGAACCATGTGCCTTAATAATTTTCTCCACAAGGTAGCATCGTTTATGATTTATGATCTTTTTTCGGTAATCCTTGAGGGCGGCTCTGTATTTAGCTTTACTTTCCGTGGAGTAAGTGTGTCTCCAACAGCGCTCCAGGAGTTTGCATGCCGATTTGCATTTGCGAAGTTCATCGGAGTACCAGGGTGCAGCGGGGGCTGATCTATGGGTTTTTATATGTCGTAAAGGGGCAACAGAATCAATAGCCGAAGAGACCCAATTCAATTCAATTCAGATGGGCCAATCGTGAATCCAGATCTGGAGCATCTGGGGGGGCCACAGACGGAAGGTGGGCACCTATACTCTCCAGGGAAATCTTACTCCAATTTCTCCCAACCTCCTTGGCCAATATCTTCGGTCTATCTTGATGGTGCAGGAGCAGGGAGAAAGGAATAAGATAGTGATCGGACCAAATCACCGGGTGGGGTTCACTGACTGTAATGTCCGCAAGATTGGAACAGATAAGGTCCAAAGTATGACCAGCTTTGTGATTAGGAGAGGTAACAAGCTGCTTTAGTCCACAGTCGGCCAGGGTAGATATGAAATTCTTGTTTGTTATGTCCGATATTTCCTGCGCATGAAGGTTAAAATCCCCAAGCAGGGTGAAGTTTGCGTAACGAGAGGTGGCCTGAAGCACAAAGTCTAAAAAGGATGGTAAATAAGATGTGCTGGATTTAGGGGGTCGGTATACCAATAGGCCTGAGCACGTAAGATTGGGGGTGAGTTTTAAACAGAAGGGCAAAGCTTCAATGGCTTCGATCTGATCGTATGGAAAGGACAAAATCGTCCATTGCGACCTATAAATAATAGCAACTCCACCTCCGTGGTTTTTACTTTGCCGATTGGCACACAAGATGTTATACCCTGTCGGGATGGCCAAACACAGTGCTGGGTTGGTTTCTTCTCCCAGCCAGGTTTCAGTTAAGAAAAGGAGATCCCACTTATTATCAGTAAGGGTCTGAGCAATCTCTAAAGAGTGTTTCACCAGCGAGCAACAGTTAATAAGCCCCGCCTTAAGATTTAAGGCCTTTTGATTCATGTGGGGGGAGACAGGGAGCGCAAGTAAAGGGACTTCCTCCCACCAGTTCAGGGCCGCAGGCCTTACACGGATAGGTCTTAAAAGCTAGGTCTGAAGGAAAAGAGTGTAGGTAGGCGCACTCGTTCGACCTAAAAGAGAGCAATGTCTGGCTATTGTAGGAAATAAGGTCCGCGGGACCAAAACTGGCAGCATCTCTGGCCGCGGAATAGTCGCGGACGGGTGCAGACGGGCTTGCCTTTGGCGCGCCTTCGGCACGGCCTCCCTCTCCCAAGTCTCTTGGAAACAGATTATGGAAAAATCATTTACAAAATTCAAGAAGATGGGATCATTCAACTTATTTACCAAACCAGCAATGTTCCATGATAGAAAAGTTATGGGCTTCCCCCTTTCACCTGCCCCTTGGACCATAGCTGAGTGTGGTAAGTTACTGGCCCCTTCCTGCTCTGGGTACTGTGTGATGGGGGTTATTGGTGGGTTTGACGGGAGATCGTCATCTTCTGCAGCCCCCAAACCATTCTCTACACTTAGAGTGGCACCGACAGTGGAAACTGGTGCGTTTATTCCATTGGGGTAACAGTCCATGTTAGTATAATGATCTTGCTTCAAGAGGACGGAGTGTTGCTCCAAACCCCTCCCCCCCCGTTTGTAGACTTGATGCTGATTTTAGGCTTGTTCAGTCACTCAACCATTTCTAGAGAACTAGACCTATTTTGTAATGGTAGGTAGTTCTCTAAATATGGAGGGCCCTGTCTATAGCCACCCACCCTGCCCTGTTCATGCCCCACGTATGACCATGCACCTGCGGAGTCCGAGTGAATGGATGGTAGAAAAAAGAACGATAGCGGTCTAACTTCTATCGTTGTCCCTAGGTTAGGATTAAAGTTATTTTGATCCCATGAGCAAATATACTCCACCGTACGGGGTCTCTAAAATTGACCAAAACACAATCTCCCACGACTGTTTTTGGAGTATGTCCCACCCAAGGTATCCTGCGCACCATCATGTTACTTTGCATGTGAGGGGGTAGCGGTCTGTTTGTATTGAGCCAATGTACTACTTTATTTTTTAAACACATATATGGCTCATGGCTAGAGTTTTTGAGTTCAGGCACTCCCGTTAGAACTATAACATACGGGTTCGATTGTGGAGGCAGGAATGCCCGTTTCACCCGCCTGGGGATTTCATCAATGGTATCCCTTTCGCCAACTTTTGGTTGTAATACAGGTGGCGTAAATTCTTTGCCCGCGATACTGGGAGTATGTTGTGAGGCTATGGGTCCATTAACTACCTGAGGATTTGAGAGACTTAGGCTGGCTTGCGCCACTGATCGCATATGTTGCTGTGTAGGCTGTGCTTCAGGTGCCGCAACAACTGTATGTGTACTCGTTAAATTGTTTTTAGGCTTCCCACCAGCCTTATTGCTCCTCCCCTATACCTCAAGCTTAACTAGCTGTTTTTCTATTCCAAGAAGTCTTTCTTCCAAAGGGGCGAGTAGGGACTTTAATAAGGACGCCAAGTTATTTAAAAGGGAATCCTCATCAAATTCAACAGGACCTGATCTACCCCGTAGGTTATTTATGGTATTAGTTGCACTAATTCCTGGTGTCTCGTCCTGACTTGAGACTACGAGACGAGTCCCTTCAACGCTGGAATGTTGATTGTTAGAATCGGCCGCTAGTTTTGCAGCAGATGTTGTTGCATTTTAATCCGAGCCATTAGTGGATTTAGATTTTTTACTGCTTGCAGCAATGGGCACTGGCTGTTTCCTTTTTGGTATTGCCCCTTCCTTTCTTCCTCGTAGCTGTCTAGTGTTTCCTGCCTTTTGGGGGCTGTCCTCTACTGCCTCTGCTACCACTTTCACAGTTTCTATATCTACTTGCGCATCCACTAATGTGTGAGTATTAGGAGCTGGCAGGGAGCAAAAAGAACCCTGCGAGCTGGGAGGACTATGCATGAGCGCCTCAATGTCAGTGGTATTTAATCTATTGGTGGGTTCGGGCGTACGTGCGTTGGCCAGGTGACCCATGGAAGACCTTTTTGCCAAAGCCAGATCCTGCAACACCCGTCTTTCCATCAAAATAATCCCCTGATTTATAACAGTGTTCGTTCTAGTAATAAAACTATCTAGGGTACCTAGTAATAGTGGCCCATCAACATTCTTGTTCCTTTTCTCCCGGGCAGGCATTTCTGTGACCAAAGTACAACCAAAACACACTTACTCAATTATCAGGAGGCCAATGTTTAACCGGGCACGATATGCCAGAAGTTGGGGGGGGCCCAGTCCAGTCTCGCTTGGTCTCGAACGGGCTACAACGAGCCCGCCCTTGGCCCGGGCTTCGCCCGGCTCGTCCCGCGACACGCGGTGCTGGTGCAGGATTTAAAGCACCTGTGGGAGGCGTGGCGGGAGGGTGCCTCCTTGTCCCGATGTTTTCTGGGCAGTGTAGTGCAGCCTCCCTCTTGCCCACCGGGCCCCCAACAGCGAACGTTTCCCGCGAAGCGGGAAACGTGAGGAGTTAGCAAATGGCAGGTAGCGCTGCGGTGTCAGGGAGCGTGGTTCTTCTCCTTGTCGTGTCCCCCACTTCACCAAGAGCAATCTGCTTTCCAGAGTCAGCAACAAAAGTCTCCCCGAGCCATGAAATTTAAGCTTTGCCCATCATGGGATTCAAGTCTCGGACCTCTCGGTTACACAGTGATGTCTCGAATTACCCGAGTACAGGTCGTTATTTTGCTTTCTAACAAGTGGTGTTTCACATGCTAACCCCGGATCTTTGACCAAATGTCATTTCTAGACAATCTTGGGCGGTTAGCTGTCCTGTATTCTTTCCATTCTTTTCTTCTTTTGCCATTGCTGTGCCTGGAAAACCTCTTGTGTGATTAGTGCGCTATACAAATCACACTAGAAGACCTGGGGCAGTTAGCTGTTAGACATGGGGACAGCAGTGGCACCCATATGGTATACAAGGAGGGGTTCCTGTACAGCGAGCCAAGGGACGCCATGCCAGGGGCATCCAGGTGACTGGTGGTCCCTCAGCAGTACAGAGAGCTTCCTCTTAACCTGGCCCATGACATCCCCTTAGCTGGGCACCCGGGGCAGGTGGTCAACCACTTCTATTGGCCCCAGATTCCTGAGGTCAAGGAGTTTTGTCACTCCTGTCTCAGCTTCCAAGGCAGGGACCAAACCAAAGGCTCCCCTGATACCACTACCTGTGGTGGGGACTACCTTTGAGGTGGTGGGAATAGATAATGCTGGTACCCTAGTGTTGACTCTATCCTGGGTTTCCACAGGAGCGATAGGAAGGGAGTGAAGCAAGGTCCCAACTTTCACCCTCAGCAAGATCCTCAAAGCTAATCGAAGTGGAATGGGTGAAAGGGGGATGTGAAGAGAAAAACACAGGTCCACTGTCAGAGCAGGATGATCCATGGTGCCCAGATATTCTCCATATGTCTCCTGTATGTGAAGAGAACTGTGGAAACAGTGTCTCTGTCAGTCCCCATATATACCATACAACTATTCTGAATATGCACCTAGATAAATAGCTGTATAAATCCTCTCTCCCGTTTTGATTTTTTTAGGTGAGTGACTGTATACAAGGGAGTGATATACAATCTATGAAAAGAAAAGAAGAGTGAAGGTTGAGGAGGAAGACAGGATATCTATAGAACCATTACTCTTATGTACAAGCATGTGGTTATATGCATACCTAAAAGCTTTCCTGCAGTAAGTGACAATTAAGGCCCAGTTGCAGACTAGAGCTACAGCAAATGTAGAATATCCAAAGCCTGGAGAAAATATTTGTATCCAATGTCCTCTTGTATTTTCAATTCTAGTAAAAATTGTAAAAACTACAAAATAACAAAAATGTGTAGAGCCATTTTGTAATTCTAGTACATTTCTTAGCATGCAGAGAACGTACTGTTGCAAAAGCGGGATCTTTACAAACAAGAAGAGCATGTTGGGAACACTTTACTGTCATTGTTCTCTGAAGCCTTTTGATCCTTTAAATGTTTTTCCTTGTAATTTTATTTGCAGGAATACTTTGTAAATGGAGCTGGAGCAGGTACACCACCCTCTACTATCCCCAAGGAAATGGTCTACTTGAAAGATTCGACAAGACCCTGAAAGGTATGATCCTGGGGTTGCCTGAAAAATTCAGGAGGAGATGCGATGTCCATCTCCCATGCCTACTATTCGCCTACAGGGGGCTCCCCCAAAAAGGAGTTGGCTTTAGTTTGTATGTCTATGGACATCCTGTAAGAGTTCCACTAAGCTTGGTTAAAGAGGGTTGGGAGAGACTCCTCAAGAAACCAAAACAAGACATAATGGACTATATGCTTGTCCTTCCCACAGGATGGCTGAGTACTTGAAGAAGGCAAATAAGAAAATGGAGACCAGCCAAGAGCTTGTGAAGATCTGGTGTGGCCAGAAGTCATTTATGGTTGAGTACCAACCAGGACAGTTGGTGTGGGTTTTGGAGCCCATAGCACCCAGGGTACTGCAGCACAAGGGGCTGGGCCATACCCTATTATAAAGAAAAAGGGGGTAAGTCACCCACCTGGTGGACTTGGCTACCCCCAGGAACCTTCACAGTGTCATTCATGTGAGCAAACTCAACTTGCACCATGACAGCGCAGCCCTCACCATGTTGATGGTAACAGATGTATGGGAGGAAGAAGAGAGTGTACCACTCCCTAACCTCTTATCCTCTAGTGCCCACAATGGAAGTTGAGGAGTGTGGAAGAGAATCCCCAGCCCGCCATTTGCAGGCTCGAAGAGCAGGTTTAGCTGCTGGCCCCACTTTGACATTTAAAGCAATGCCAAAGCAAGACTTCTCCCTGGTATATGTGGACGTCACCCCATGGCAGACTTGTAAGGGTGACAAATCATAAGGCAGGGAGCAACATATTCCACAGGCAGAACATGTACTTTTACACGTTCTGCTAGCTAAAATGCAGAACTTATGTTTTTACTGTGGAATAGCTTGTTCGCCCCATTGACAAGTGCAGAGTTACACACTGACTTCCTCAGCTGTGTTAATTCTGGAACAGTGCGGCCAAAGTGGGTCATCCAATGTATCAAACAACTCATTACATTAATCCTGACTTGATTCTCAGTTTGAAATTAATGTAACAAGCTGCGATGAGCAACTTTAGCAAAGTTGCCACTTTGTGGTCTTGAGTCCAGTGCCCATTCTGGTCCTGTCACAGAGACAGCTTTCTGCCCTCCTGGGGAGACGTGCTAACGACTCTCAGGAAAAGATACAATAGGGGCATGCTCAGGAAGGAGGTGTTACCTCCCTTTTGCAAAAAGCTACACAGGTGTTGCTCCAAATGGTGAGCTTCAAAAGAAAAGTTGACTTTAAAGGGCAAATGGGTAAAATGTGAGAGCAGGACTGCTCCATTGTTCAGACAGGCTTGCACTAGGGACAGGAAATGGGAAACCAGTTGTCAAACCGATTTTCCAGGGGTGTGTAGCCTTCTTGGTAGCCACACCACTATGTTGGGATAAGGAGCTCCACACTCCAGGAGAGGGGTCCTGCTATACTAGAAGTGGCCAGAATGGTGCATCCTGTAATGCCCATATGCCACACTTCACAGGGAGTGGTCATCAAGTGGGAGGGAACCTTGTAGTTCATTGGCTACCAACCACATCCTTCCTTGAGGGCATTTTCTGACCATAAGTAAGGAACCACAAACTCAGATCTTAGCTGGGCTGGAAGAAGGACGGAGGAAGGTCTATCCTGCTGCACTGTGGAACCAGCAAAGATAGGCTGCACCGGCATGGACAGCACCTGCTGAATATGGTGGCTAGCACAAGAAAGGGACTGTGTCTGGCTCGAGAAGAAGTTATTTCCCGAGCCCAGCCAAAGCTAGGAGATTCCAAGGGCAGTGAGCTGGGCTCCTATTCCCAGCACAGGAACACAGCAGCTGGGAAGCCTGTTGGGGCAAGTTGATAGTTCACAATCTTCAAGTCACAATGGAGTACCAGGGACTAAGACCCGAAGCACAAAGTTCCAACTGAGTTCGCTGAGCTCCAGAGAGCCGTCGAAGTGCAGCTGGTATCCCCAGGGGACGAGTTATCAACCCAAGAAGGATTCACCAGTACCCGCGATACTGGGCGACCAGTAGTTCCATGGGGACTGGACTGCAATGAGAGGACTTTGAGGGATATGGGCCCTGTTACCAAGACCGGCTCACCCCTTTTGTGGACAGAGAAGAACTCGCAGCAAGACCCCTGTCGACCGCGTCCTTTCTACCGCATCCTTTGAACATTTTCAGCATCCTTCATCATTACATCAGGACCACTTCGATAGGTAGGAAAGCCTTGCAAAGGATAAAAGTGCCTGGATCTGACTAAAGGCCTCTTCACCTTCTGTGGTAACTGTTTCTGAGTACCTTGCTGGTCCCCCTGACTGGCTCCCCACTGGAGGTGGTTGCCTAAATTGACTCCAAGTGACTGCACTACACCTAGTCTAAACTTTTTTGTGAAAAAGTTTCTAAGTGTCAAATTTGTTGAATTTGCCAATCCTTGTTCGAGGTTGAGTGAAATGCTTTGATCTACTATATCTTGTAGTTTCTATATCTCCAGGAACCCTCTGGTGTATCGTTTTTGTTGTGGTGTCTATAAATACATAAAAACACAGTCCATTTTGATAAACTGGTGTTGGATTTCTTTGGTGTCTTGTTGAATTCTTCTTCAATTGATTTGGTGCTGTTTAAATGCTTTACACTTGCTCCTCTATGTGAGCCTTGGCGCTCAGCCTCAGCGACCCAGGAATGAGAGGAAGGCTGAACCAATACCATATCATGCGCACCATTACCTTGCACTTGAAAATCGAGAAAAGTCTGCAAGTAGCAGGCCCTTGGCGCCTGACTTCCACAGCTATGAGTGCATGTTTTTGATTGAGGAATTTTGGACAGTTATTAGTGTGAGATGCTGTATTTGCAGTCGGTGTCCCAGGGAGGTCAGTGTAGACAAACCTGCCCGAACCTGCTAGTGCCTTGGTACGATGTCAATGATGTAATTCTTCTGGTCTTCTCAAAGCCCTGAAAAGGACTCAACATATCAGCTCCTGTTGCAAAATATGCCTTCACAGAGCTCTGCATCATTTTCAAAGTGACGGGATAAAGTAAAGTAAAGTAAAGTCCACATTTGTAAAGCGCACAATCACCCGTAAGGGTCTCTAGGCGCTGGGGGCCGTCGGGAAGATTAAGCGAGCTATTGCCCAGAGTCACATGGTGCTGGGCTAACCTGCCGCCGGAGCCGGGGATCGAACCGTGGTCCCCAGATTCCAGCGTCAGTCGCCCTGGCCGTGGCGGGCTCTTTGGAAAGCCTTCCAGACATAGGAGGCAGAAACCCCAAGTATTATGTTCTGAGAAGAAGACATGGTCTCTCTTGTTCGCCAAAGCAAAACACAGGCATACTTGTGTGCACGCAAGACACGACCACCATAGACATACATTCAAACTTGTTTTTATTTGTATAGAGATGAGTCGAGAGGTGTTGTCCTTGATTAGTACTGTTCTTTATTTGAATTTAATTTTGTAGACAAGGGAAAATATCACTATACACGTCGAACGCCAAACTGCACGCTTCGATTTCCTTGTACCGAACATGGTGAAAGATCACATAGCCTACTAAAAACAGTAAGAAACTGGAAAATACCAGAGCAAAACAAAAATCGTGTTATGTGATAACCTACCACACAGAATAGATAAATGAGGATTAAGCCCTTACAATGGATAACTAATTTTGGGATTAGTTATGTCAAAGATAGATGCTAATCATACTCTGTTAAGATGCCCTGAAGAAGCTGGTAACTGGGCGAAACGTGTTGGCTAAGCGAAGTCTTTTTCCCTTGTCTACATAATAAAAGTCAAATAAAGAACAGTACTAATCAAGGACAACACCTCTCGACTCATCTCTTTACAAATACTAATAGCATTTGGTATATATTGTTTTGTTTTAGGTGTGCCTCTCAATTGTGCGTTTTAATAAGTTTATATAATTTATGGTTCAAATTGGTGGCAAGCCATTTTTGAGGTGGGCAACACCTGCTCAGTGCATTGTAAACCAAGTTAGCACACGAGGCTTGTGCTACAAATGGGCCCCCTAGCTACCATTATATTTGCATTAAATCAAACCTAATTAACGCAAAGAACCTTTGGTAGGAATGGAAGTGCTTGTTTCAAGGAGCTGTGTTTGTCTTTCCTTATGACCTACAGCTGACTGGGCTAGAGTACACTGCATTGGAGCAGATAGAGAACAAGATGCCTAACTCCATAAATGACCTGACAACGCAAAACAGAAACATAATGTTTAATTTTACACAGTGCATGAAAGATACTTGTGTTATAATCCCCCATGCTGTTTCATAGGTTCAGTGCACAACCCATCTGCAGGAGAGGCACAGCAATCAGTCCTGAGTGTGGGAAGGGAGTCTCTGGTGGTTTCTGCAGAGGTCTCCTCATTCCACAACCAATGTTTGGGCGTTAACACCTCCCTGGACGGGTGACATCTAGTCCAGCATTGTTGGTTACTTCTAAGCAGTAAACACTGTCCAGGTTTACTGTTTGGTTCTCAGAATCACCCATGACAGGCGAGGCCTGTTCAGTTATTTGCCTCTTCTTTGATAGGCGATGTCTGGTGCACGCATGCAGTTGGCTTCTTAGCACCTCCCAGGAGAAGTGACGTCTGGCACAGGCTTCCTGGCTGCTCTTTTTGCTTCCTCCTCTTTTTGAAATCCAGAGCAGCAGATGGACCTCCCGGGTGGGTAGAGAGCACAACACCGCAGCATCTCCTGGATAACTGCTTCACACTTGCTCTCTACATACTTGTTGGCTGAAATTTGGAGAAAAGCAACAATAAATAAAACTTGATGAAAGGAAAAAGCTACTGCATTCCTTCAGTCAAAGACGGTTCCACCAATCTGACCAGACATACGAAGTAACAAGTAATGAACCAATTACTAGGCACTGACGTGAAGTTACCAGCTTACCCATCAGTCATGGAGCACACACACAGCAGTTCTCAGCATACTATAGACACTTTCTGAGGCATGTGGTGCAATCTGCAGCTGTAGAACACCCCCACACACAGCTGGCAAATTGTTATATTACTGCTACTTGCATAGCACACGGTGTGCCACTAGTAGAGCCTTGTAGCACTGTTTGCGGAACTCTGTCATGTTATTCTGAGGCTTCCATTGCAAACAAGGGTCCGAGTCGTCCTTACATCATATGTATTGGGTGTTGCATTTTGGCTTGGCTTGGGTCAGAGAGGTGAGTCCATAGGACTGTACGAAAAAATGAGCCTTCTCCAGTGGACAAAGACATTTTGAATGAGCTGTAGCTGGTGCTGTGGCCTAATTCTGCTATGTTACATGTGTGTTGTGGTCAGTCTAATGTGTTCTTTGTACTTTACTAGTGATGCAGTTACCAAACTAGTTCAGACAGCTAGTTTTCTCCCCCCCACACTTTTTTGGAGGGCACATAAATTGCAATTTGCTACCTAGTCACTCTTTTCTTTTTAATGGTGCTTTCGCGGATCATTTGTGGTTTAAAACTTACTAGAATAAATAAATAGTGTAGTCTGCGCAGTCCCTATTGAACTAGTTTAACCAATACTTGATAGTGAATGCGTGCTATCTGGTGAGAAGGCGGCCAGCCTGGCAAAACAGATCAACAGCTAGTGGAAAACCACTAGTATACCAGATGCACTGCTAGTGTAAAGTAGATCACTTTCAAACATGAGAAAACAAATGGATATATATTATTGAATGCAGTTTTATATTGTCCAAAACATTTTTGCAATCACTACACTGATTGCTTCACAAAACAATCTATTGTGAAGAAGTCATAGGTATTGAGTCCAAATGAAGATCAATTAAGTACAAAGATACATAATGTTGAATGATCACATTTGTAACTTCATTAAACAATATACACGAAAAAGATTTTTACATAGAATTCACATTTACAAAAACAGTCTTCCGGATCATGCCCAATGCATTTCGGGATGCAATCCCTTCTTCAGGGGCACTGTAAAGAGAATGATAGAAAAAACACGCAACTTGTAACGCAACCAATGCTTAGTAAGCTTGTTGCTTACTGTATTCTGAAACTTCGTGTGACAATGTCCAAGGTATCACAAACAAAAGTGTACATTGAGAGACTGATAACTCATTCCTAATGTATCAGCTATAAGTCAGTAATTGACATGCATTACTGGAACAGTCAGAGGTAAATATATGGGAGCGAGGTACTCAAGGAATGAGTGAGTGAAAAAGTGACATTACATGAATGATGTGAAAAGAGAGAGAAAACACCTGCCTGGTTATTCCCCTTGCGTGAATCAGCATGCATTGACTGTAAAACACTGCAAAGTGCGTGTGCTATAGGACTAACTGGTGCCAAAAGAAACATTCGGAAAGAATTCTACGTCGACAGTCCAGTGAATACTTACTATGACCATGTACTGTAAGAAATAGGGGTCCACTGCTGTGTGAACAAGCGATGGCAGTGTCTATCTATAAACGAAAACCGGATCCATGTGTAAACATGAATGCTACCAAAAAGACCAGGGTCGTGTCTGAAGTAATACTAATGAAATGTACTCACTGAGACGCTGCTCAGTTGTCACCAGTAACATTGGACTCAATGAAATGTATTCTGCGTTTGAAATGAAAAAAACGCGAGATTCAGTGGATGTGGCTAAACACTTATGGTAACGCTGGTACAATGTACGTACAAAAGCACGAAAATGAAAAAAGTTGTAACTTCCTACCTGCAGGTGGGGGAACTTGTCCTACATAACGATCACAGCGGAATCGCAGTGTAGCGTGTGATTGCGAACGCTCAAAGTGCCTCTGAACAGAGTCTGTAGGATGAAGACGTATGCATACATTAACGGATGCCAAACTGTTGATTGAATGTGGTGATGAATGAGACTACTCTGAGAGTCTGCCAGAAAGAAATAATTCTTCTGTAGTAGGGGATCTCTGTGTATAGTCATAATCTAGTGAACAGTCCCGCCCATGTGCGCGGACCCCGGAGCAATCAAAAATAATCTCTTAAGTTGTCCAAACATGCAGAACTGCACAGGCACTTAAGAGAGAATTTAAAGACAGATAATGCAGCCTATATCCACAGGCTACACTGTCCAGTACTTCGACTAGAAATTCCACCAAAAGTCCACAAACAGCACAGCCTGTCCAGGGTTTTCTTACAGAGAAAACCTTGCCTGTAATAATAATAAAATAATAAAACCATTTTTAAAGCGCTTGGTTACACCTATGACGGTGTGTCCCCGCGCTGGAATGCTACTACTCCCAGATGAGCAAGAAAGTACAAGGGTATTATTTATTTGGGGAAGAGATAAGTTTTTAAATATTGTCTAAATCTCGTTTCGGAGGGCTCCATACGAAGGTTTAGGGGAAGGCTATTCCAGTGTTTGCAAGCCAAGAAACGGAAGGAGCTACCTCCCATTCTGGTTTTGTGAACACGGGGAAGTTGGAATAACATCACTCCGGCGGATCTGAGATTTCGGGTGGGGCGGTGGATAGTAAGGAGTCTTTGCAGATAGTTGGGGCCTTTTCCCTGGGCAATACGATGGGCCATACAAAGTGCCTTAAATTTAATGCGCTCCACAATGGGGAGCCAGTGAAGTTTACGCAAAGCTGTCTTACCGGATGCCCTGCGTGGGAGATTGAGTACCAAGCGGGCTGCGGCATTTTGGATACCCTGTAGCTGTTGAATGCCTTTTTTGCTCAAGCCAAGAAGAAGGGCATTACCATAATCCAAATGTGGCGTGACCAGGGCATGGATACGTTTCTTCCTGGCACCGAAGGGGAGCAGATCGAGAACTTTGCGGAGAGTTTTCAATATTCCGAAGCATTTTCCAGTAATTTTATTAATTTGTTGCTTAAAGGAAAGCTCAGCATCGATCATAATTCCCAAATTTTTGACAGCCTCTGCTGGGCGGGGGATTGGCCCCAATTCCGTAGGCCACCAGTCCTGCGACCAGATGGAGGAGGCCTTACCGACCACCAGCAACTCCGTTTTATCGCCATTTAGGCGGAGGCAGTTGCTATTCATCCATCCTGCCACCGCCCGCATACAGTTGGAAAAATTAGCGGCTTCCTCAGGCTGGTTGTTGGCGAGTTGGATTATTAATGTATTAATGTAACAGCAAAACCCTCTGGAATGATAGAGAGGAAGAAGTGGACAGACAAGCACCATATGCTGCCATTATGTGACTCAAAACAGGATACTGTGCCTTTAAGAGAACTTTCCAGAAGCCTCACAGTATCCCAGAATGCACTGCAGGTCCCTTCCACCTTCAGTTCTTTTTTCCGGCTCCTGCTAGCAGGACCCTGGAGCATTAGCTCTTCTTTTTTGAGCTTTTTCTATATTATTTGTGATAAATTTGGAAGTTTTACAGCTTCACTCGACGTCTTTGGCCTTTATCTACATTCTGCTGTGTTTTTTTGGCAGAATTTCTGCAGTATTCTTGTCTTATACTACTTCTAGTCTGACAAGTGCTTTGTCTGCAGCTGTACTAAAGACCAAAGCTGGAGCTCACAGGTTTGTATTCTGTGTTTGCCTGTGTCTTTTGACACCTGTCTTCTCTGTGACTTCTTTTCTGGAAAGCTTCGGCTCCCAGGTTCAGAACAGAGGAGTTTGAAGGCATCTTCAGCCTCTGGGTAAGGAGAGGGTGGGTCCTCTACCGAGTCCCATGCTGTAACCTCTGGGGTTCTCCCCGGTAAGGGCACGTGTGAGCTATGACGCGGCTTCGAGGACGTGGAGCGTCATGGAGATGCCTCGGCGTCGTGGAGATGCCTCGACGTCGATGGAGGGCCTCGACGTCGATGGAGTGCCTCGATGTCGATGGAGTGCCTCGACGTCGATGGAGTGCCTCGACGTCGATGGAGTGCCTCGACGTCGATGGAGTGCCTCGATGTCGATGGAGTGCCTCGACGTCGATGGGGCAGTGATGCTCGACGTCGATGGGGCAGTGATGCTCGACGTCGATGGGGCAGTGATGCTCGACGTCATGGAGCAGTGATGCTCGACGTCATGGAGCAGTGATGCTCGACGTCATGGAGCAGTGATGCTCGACGTCATGGAGCAGTGATGCTCGACTTCATGGAGCAGGGATGCTCGACGTCATGGAGCAGGGATGCTCGACGTCATGGAGCAGGGATGCTCGACGTCATGGAGCAGTGATGCTCGACGTCATGGAGAAGTGATGCTCCTTTTGGGGCATTGGTCGCTTGGGCTCCGCTGTCTGCCTTTGGGTACAGACGTCACCTTTTTGGATGGCTCGGTGTCTCGGTGTTTTACACCGTAGTGACATTTTGACGTCGGAGTGTTGGCGTAGAGACAGTCACTGTCTTAGTGATGGTGACGTCGTGGTGCGGTCGAAGTCATGGGTTACAGCCACAGTATACTTGCCGGCGCTTGCGGCCTGGGTCTTGTTCCAGGCCTCGCTCCGTGGTGAGCCCCCTCTGCGTGGGAGGGGACTTTGTGTTCCCGGCACCGTCCGCCCACGACGCCGGGCAGTTGATCAGCGTCGAGGAACCCTTCTGATGGGGAGTCTGTGGCTACTCACCACGTGTAAGCGAGGGACGTTGGTCCTCTTGCTTAGCTTTGAGTTTGCGCATACCTACTCCACGGCTAGGTCGCCTCCTGCTCTGCCACCACTGGTGAGACCACCGGGGATGTTTCGGATTTTTCTCGGTTCCCTCTCCCTTCCACCACCCCAGGGGTCTTTGGCCCCTCAGTCTGCTATTCCCCGTGCCTTGTTGCCAGGGATGCGTCTTCCATGAGTACGGGGAGTCTCTCTCCGACTCTTTACGGGTTGGCGGTACTTAGTTTTGGTCCGCTACCACCTGCCAGGGGGTCTGGCTTCGAACGTGCTCCTGACTTGGTCGCAGGGGTGGTGGCATGTAGGCGTCATGCGGTGGCCCGCTGTTGCTGGGCCGTTGTGGTAAGATCCCTGTGTGGGGGTGTTTTTCTTCACGAATTACTGGTTCCCCTGCCGAGAGACAGGAGGGAAGCCTTACAAGAGATAGTCTATGGACCTGGTAGTTTCAGGTCTAAGCATCGGTGTCGGAGCGGAGTTTTTTTTCTCTCCTGCCGACCCCCAGGTATTGTGGGTTTGTCCTACGTTGCTATACTTGTATTCGTCGGGCGTCTCTGCAGCCTACGGCTCAGCAGTGTGCACCTGCTCTCCCTTTCTTTGGGCAACCTTTGGGTTACCATGAGGGTAGTGTGTGGTCCGCATAAGTCTACCTCGGAGACTTTTGGGAGGCTGTAGGTTTGCGGCGTGGAGAACGGCTTGAGGCCTCCTTCCCTTTCTGGCGGCGTTTTTCCTCCCAGGTTTTTTCTGTGGTCCCGGGCCGCCTTTAAATACGTCACAAGTATATTGTGCGCGTACGCGGGAGAGCTTGATGCTCCTCAGCGAACAAAGGACGGCCGGGTCTAAGTCAGTCTTCGGTTTATCAGTCCTTCTCCAGCAATTCCTCCGGTCAGCGCGCGGTTTCAGTTGCGCGAGCTCCAGGCGGAGGCATATACCCTGTTAAGGAAAAGGGCGATAGGAGACGTGCCTCTGTCTCTTAGGGGAAGAGGTCTGTACTCCCGGTTCTTTCTAGTTCGCAAGAAGGACAAGAACGAGTTCAGGTCCATTCTGGATTTGCGACAAGCAAACTAGTGGGTTCGCAGAGAAGGGAATTTCGCATGCTATCGTTGCATCAGGTTTTTTCCTCGGCTGCAACAGGGAGTTTGGCTCTGTGCCATAGATCTACAGGATGAGTACTTCCATGTGCCCTTTACACACATACACAGGAAGTTCCTGCGATTCCAAGTCGGCACCGATCATTATCGGTACGCAGTACTGCCAGTCGGACTGACGTCTGCGCCCAGAACATTCTCGAAGTGCATGGCAGTGGTAGCTGCACGCCTGAGGATAAATGAGGTGTTTGTCTACCCGTACCTGGACGTGTGGTTGATCAAGGCCTCCTCTTTCTCGGAAGCTCAAGCACACTTCCAGAAGACGTGCGTTCTTTTGAACGAGCTGGGGTTGCGCATCAGTATGTCCGAGGCTGTCCCGATTCCGGTCCAGTGCATACAGTACTTGAGAAGCCTCGGTCAATATGCTGTCAGCAAGCGTGTCTCCTTCGGGGGAGAGACGATTTTCGCTCCTTCGGAAGGCTCAGGCTCTTATGATCCCTCCATCTACAACGGTGGGACGGTGTCTGCTCTATTGGGGTCGATGGCCTCTTGTATCTTCCTCACGCCACGCGCACGGCTGCCCAGGAGACCGTTGCAGGAGTGCGTGGAGGATCAGTGGGATCAGAGGAATGGTTCTTGGGACGGCAGGATACGACTGTCTCTGCATGCTCTTCAGTCTCTGAAGTGGTGGTGTTCGGCGGGGAATCTCTTTGGAGGGGTTCCCTTTCACGAGGACATTCCCTCACGGACTATCGTGACGGATGTGTCTCTCCACGGCTGGGGGGGGGGGGGCGCATTCGGGAGACTGACAGATACAAGGAACGTGGTCCCCGATGGAGTCCACGTATCACTTTTATTTCCTGGAACTCAGAGCTGTTCACTTGGCACTGTAGGCGTTTGTTACGTCCTTCCAGTCCAACTCTCTGCTTGTACAGACGGACAATGCGACCACGATGTCTTGCCTCAACAAGTAGGGGGGTTCGGGATCGCGCACTCTGTCGCAGGAGGCGCAGGCGATCTGGCGCTGGCTTCTAGCCAGAGGACTGACGATCACGGCTATCCATCTGCTAGGTGTGCAGAATGTTCAGGCGGACGCACTGAGCGGCCTGATTCAGGAAAACCACGAATGGGTCATAAACGACGAAGTACTAGGAGAAGTCTTCGCAAGGTGGGGACTCCAGACGTAGATCTGTTCTCCTCCGCCGAAAACAGCAAATGCTGAGGCTTTGCCTCCAGGTACTACCAGCAGGGGACGCAGGGGTATGCGTTATGGATTCACTGGTCGAACAGCTTTCTGTACGCTTTTCCACCCGTTCCTCTGCTTCCGGCAGTACTCATCAAGCTGTCCCAGTGCAGGGCACGGATGATCCTGATTGCCCAGGAATGGCCCAGGGAGTGGTGGTTCAGGGACCTGTTTCACCGGTCTCTCCTTCCTCGCATACGGCTTCCGTGCAGGCCGGGCCTTCTCACGAAGTTCGGGGGGGGCAGATGTTGCACCCCAACCTCTCGTCTTTGAGTTTGGCGACATGGCTCATGCGTTAGTGCAATGTGGCCATTTGAATGTACCAGAAGTTTGTATGGACATGCTGAAGGAGGTTGGGCGACCTTCCACTAGGCCTTCTTATGCTTACAAGTAGATGAGGTTTTGCATCTGGTGCAAGTTCAGGGACTATGACCTAACGACGTGTAAGGAAGAGGTCATCCTTCCGTATCTTCTACACCTGGCGCAGTCTGGCCTTACTGTCCATTCCATTAAGGTTCCTCTTGTTGCGCTGACTGCCTACAGGAAATGGTCTTCACAGACTTCCTTCTTTCGGATCCCTGTGATTTAAGGGTTTTTGGAAGGCTCGAAGAAAGTGTTCCCTCCTGTCCGGTTTCCTTCGCCTTCATGGGAATTGAACGTGGTGCTGTCCAGTTTGATGAAGGAGCTTTTTGAACCTATTCATAAAGCTTCATTGCAGCACCTGTACTGGAAGGCGGCGTTCCTCGTGGCCATTACATCGGCCCGCAGGGTGAGGAAAATTCAGGCGTTGTGTTGCCACGAACCTTATACAGTATTTCATGCTGCTAAGGTTGTTATGCGTACTCGCCCTAAAGTTCTTCCAAAGGTTATATCTGGCTTCCATGTTACCCAGACTATAACTTTGCCTACGATTTTTCAGAATCCTTCATCCCCAGCGGAAAGGTTTTTGCATTCCCTGGATGTTAGGAGGGTGTTGAAATTTTTATCTGGATAAAACCAGGGATATTAGTAGGTCAGACCAATTGTTTATCAATTATGGATCAGTCAGGACCGGTCTTGCTACCTCCTAAACAGTCCATCTCGAGGTGGATTGTGTCCTGTATACAATTGTGTTACAAAAAGGCTGATAAGACCTTAGGGGGTAATCCTAAGGCTTATTCCACCGGGGGCAAAGATGCCACGACTGCTTTGCTCCATAGTGTTCCAATTGCAGAAATCTGCAAAGCGGCCACTTGGAAGTCGGTCCATACCTTGTTAAGCATTACTGTCTGGACGCTGAGGCCAGGGCAGATGCTCGGGTTGGGCAGGCTTCGCTGCGACATCTGTTCACACAGTAGTGGTGTTATTTCTCTTTTCTCCACCGCCGCTTTGGTGTGGGGATGGGCTTGCCATTCTATTCACTAGATTATGACTATATACAGAGATCCCCTACTACAGAAGGAGTAGTTTCTGTCCTGTAACTCCAGTTCTGTAGTAGGGGTATCTCTGTTATAGTCATAAGCGCCCGCCCTCCTCCCCGGTGGAGAGAGATATTCATGTAAGAAATACTACAGGTCTGGCGTGTTACGCCTTCAAAAAGAACTGAAGGTGGAAGGGACCTGCAGTGCATTCTGGGATACTGTGAGGCTTCTGGAAAGCTCCCTTAAAGGCACAGTAACCTGTTTTGAGCCACATAATGGCAGCATATGGGGCTTGTCTGTCCACTTCTTCCTCTCTATCATTCCAGAGGGTTTTGCTGTTACAGGCAAGGTTTTCTCTGTAAGAAAACCCTGGACAGGCTGTGCTGTTTGTGGACTTTTGGTGGAATTTCTAGTCGAAGTACTGGACAGTGTAGCCTGTGGATATAGGCTGCATTATCTGTCTTTAAATTCTCTCTTAAGTGTCTTTGCAGTTCTGCATGTTTGGACAACTTAAGAGATTATTTTTGATTGCTCCGGGGTCCGCGCACATGGGCGGGACTATTCACTAGATTATGACTATAACAGAGATACCCCTACTACAGAACTGGAGTTACAGGACAGAAACTACTCCTTACCCGCTGAGTAAGCGGTTTCATCTGAAGCACCGGAACGGGCGAAGGAGTTCTCCAGTTATGCGCAAAGGTTATGAAGTTGGAAGGCGGACTAAAGCTAGAAAGAAGACTAGCGCAGGCGGCCATCTTGTAATGGTGTAAGCGTGTCACCAGCTATAGAAATAACGAGGAAATGTCCAATGTGGAAGGGAATCATTCAATGTATTGAGAATGAAACGGGCGGAACATAGGTGCAATGTTCAAGGAACGTACTGGTGGAAAATGAATGGAAAATGTGAATGTGTATGAAAAAGCCAAGAGGCTAAGACCCTATTACTAAAGTGTAGAGCCAACAATGATATAGTCATGCTGTGAAAAAACGTGCGAGTGCTGCCTGAAAGATATGTATCATGAATGAAAGGAAAGAGGAAAAAAAGAAAAAAAGAAAAGAAGAAAGAAAAAACGTATCCACCATATATATGATGTGTAAAACCTTGTAACCCAATGCGTGGCGAATAGCTAAAACAAACAGCTGATTCATGTACAAAACTGCAAAAACACGCCAGGGCCACACATATTGCTTAGAACATAATGTATCTTTACAGAAAACATATCAATTCAATTCTATCGTTGAGACCCCCTGGTGCTAAAGTTTGTAAAAACTTGATCCACCATGCCTCCCTCTGAGCTAGTGTTCTTTCAGGATTTTGACCCTCAGTGAATGTCAGTGATTCAAGGATCGTGAACTGAAATTGGGCATTAGTATGTGATTTTCAAGCCAACTTACTAGACAATGTGGGCATCCACACACTTTGAATAATCTATTATAAAAGGCAAACTAGCCACTGTATCATCTTGACATATGTGTGTGCCTACATACTGCAGCAACATTTTGCCATTTTTTGGCAATGCTTGTCAGCCTCAGCAAAGCCAAGACGTCAGCTAACACGTTTGAATGATGAAACCTATTGGCTTATTTAACATTGGAGCACATGAAATGAAGTATGTATATGGATGTCAGTACTTGGGTGCAAACCTGACCTTAACATGGCAAGTTTATTGACTTTTCTATTTTGTAGACCTGACATCTTAACTCCGCCTGCCTGCCCAGAAGTCTTGCAAAATAAATAAAACATGGCCCAACATTGCAAGGCTTCAGGCGACCACCTTGGACTCAGGCTATACCAGTGGCACAGAGAGAACCCACCAGAAGCCAGGCCTTGTCGCTCTTCTACACAGTGCTACAATGCAAACATTGGCGCAGAGTGACTGCCTGAGTACATAGTTCTGATCTACTGAAAGTACAAGAATGAGAAAATTGAATGGCATAACAAGTGAGTAGCAAGTTAACCTGCAGTAACAAACACAGAAGCAAAGGGTAAAAGGCTGCTGAAAGTTGAATGAAATATGCTAGGAACTTAAGGTAACTATCAAAATACTGCCCTCTGTGTTTTTTAATGCAATGACAACCTAACACATCTAAACTTGTGGAGCAAGAGATTACTAGGGCAACCTGACTACGTTTTATTTTCATCTTAAAGTAAGCAAATCCAATGAAGACATTTTTACATATATGTTAAGAATTGATGCAGAAATCTTCACTTAAAGATGTCCTTGCTTGCAGGACCGGTCGCCCCACACACCGCGCGGCTCCCTCCCCTCCCCCCCGTGAGTGCCAGGACCCCTAACCCCTCCGCTACTGCCGTGAGCCCTCAGCTGCTGCCTCGCTCCAGCTGAGTGCCTGCCTGCCAGGACTGTTGCGTGTGACTTGTGCCCGTTTCTTTGTTTTTTTCTTAGCCTATGCCCCTGTATTTATTTTCTAGTCTCTCTGTTTCTATCTTAGCTGTACCCTTGTAATTTTACCGTCCCTGTGTGCCCGCGCCGGTTTCCCGCCGCTTCTCCCTCTCCCCGCTCCTTGCCGCTGCTCCCCTGCGGCCCGTCCCCTTTTTATTCTGTACCCCGCCCATTGGCCACCCTGCTCCCGCCTCCCAGCTGGCCATTTATGGAGGTCTATATAGGTGGGGGTAGAAATTCTGCTCCCGATTTCAAGGTGTGCACATTTTACTGTGGACCTAAACACCCAAGGAGGCCACAATTCTATATGCTGCCCAAGGTGCACAAGCACCTTACAAGACCGCCATTCAGACCAATAGTATCAGCTTGCGGATCTCTTTCGGAACCTATCGGACAATATTTAGACTGGTTCTTACAGCCTCTAGTCCAGAAATGGTGCACCCACATAAAAGACACGACAGCATTTTTAACCATTCTACAGGAAGTAAACATCCCAGAGAATGAAGAAGTTTGGCTTAGTTCTATCGATGTAACTGCCTTGTACACTTCGATCCCTCACAATGAAGGTCTTGAAGCAATGGAGTGGTGTTTACTTAACAATGAGATTGAAGGCCCAGAAAAAATCTTTTTACTGGAAATTTTGCATTTTGCACTTTTCCACAGCTACCTGGAATGGAATGAAGAATTTTTTGCACAATGTAGCGGAACCAGTATGGGTTTTGCGGGCGCACCGTCGTACGCGAACATTTTTATGTCTAAATTTGAAAGTGATCATATACTGAACAACCGAGATTGGACTGATGGATTGATGGTATTTAAACGCTACATAGATGACATTTTTATCATGTGGCGTGGTAAGAAAGAAAAACTAACAGCCAACATAGAGAGACTGAACATGCTCCATGAAAGGATAAAATTCACCTACAATATTGATCAGCAACAACTTTCATTTCTGGATGTCATGGTATCCATAAAACAGGGACAAATATGCACTAATGTGCACATTAAAGAAACAGATCGGAACAGTGGATTACATTACTCCAGTTTTCATCATCAGGCTTTGAAACAACATTTACCGCTATCGCAGTTCATTCGCTACAAGAGAATCACCTCAGAGGCCTTGGACGTTTCTGAAACTATTGACAGACAGATCAAAAAGTACGAGAAAAGAGGGTACCCTAATCAACTACTACAAGAATCAAAAGAGAAAGTCATGGCCATGACAAGAGAGTCTTTACTTACCAAAAAGGATAAAACTGATGAAAAACGTACAGTGTGTGTCTTAAAATATTCAATGCAGTCAACTCAAATTAGTAATATCATGAAGAAGCACTGGTCTATAATCACCCAAGAACCTGATCTTCAACCTTTATTTGCAGACAAAATTACTTTTGCATACAATCGATCTAAAAATCTTAAAGAATTGCTGAAGAGACAAGAATCTAATGTCACTAAGGCAATGCATAAAGGTATGCGAAAATGTGAAAATTGCACACATTGCAACAATGTAATAATTGGATCCACTTTCACACATCCCACAACGGGCCAACTGATCCCTTTGAAACATTCAAGTACATGTGACACCAAAGGAGTTATTTATGGCATTAAGTGCCCATGTGGAAAATTGTATGTAGGGCAGACAGAGCGCAAGATAAAGGTTAGAATTACCGAACATAAAAGTAACATCCGTCAAAAAAATTTGAAATCCACTGTGGCAGCGCATTGGGCTGAATCTGGACACAACATCGCACAGTTGAGATTTACAATACTTGAAGTGGTGAGTGCACGACCTGGTGTAGACACTCATAAAATGAGACTAAGATCTGAATATTTTTGGATCAAAAAGATGGCAAGCTTACAACCACACGGGCTCAATGACAGATTGGAATTATCTTGTTTCTTGTAAATATGAACATGTGTTTTGTATTGTCCCTGTACTGACCTTGGTGATTAGTGCCACCAGGCGGCAACCTTAAAATTATTGCTATCATGTCCTATTTGATTTGACATTTGCTGAACATCGCTGTTACATTCCACTCCAAGATGGCCGACCAGTTAGCACTGGCATGCTTCGAATACATCTATATACAGCGTTTTGTGAAACTTTTTCATTACATGGTTTAATCTTTATATAACTAAATGGGGGGGTTATCCGCATGTTTGTTGTAATCATGAAGCTCGAATTAACTTCATCTGACATTTTCATGCTCTATTTTGCCATTTATGCATTATGTTTAAAAACTCGCTCGCGAGTTGAGGATGTAAAATATTAATGCTGCGGCGTACACATAGTAGTTATACACAGCATGATTGTATTTGAACATCGTTAAAATTTCTGAAAGTGTGGCGGGCACGTGACCATATCGACAGCGTATAAGATTTGAACTAGCAATGAATACTGTTGAACATGATGTTTACCCGAATGCTATTGGATAGGAGTTGAAGCGGGCTGCTACATTCTAATTCCCGTGAGTAACTGACACAGAACGCCGGTCGTTCTGATCTTAGAAATGCATAGCGATATTAATGTTACTTTGATTACAGACATGGCAGACAATAAGTAGAATGGTTTAGATATAAGTTGTGAGAACGCATTTAATCGTACAAAGTCAAGAAGGCTGTTTTTGTTTAATACTGTTTTGTTGATCAGATTTAACATAGCTCTGGGCTCATATTGTTTCCTTTGGCTCTCTCCATAGAGACCCCTGATGAAGGGTCCAGGTGTACCCGAAATGCATTGGGTTTGATGTAAAATCCTTTAATACAAGGACGTTGTGGATACTTTGGAAAAAAAACGTAATGAAATGATGAGAACATAATTTTCATTAATAAAAAGCACATAATCATGATCTACAAATGGCTTGGATGAATTTGTGAATGGATTTTGATGCAGATCAGGACCATTAGGTCCACAGCAAAATGTGCACACCTTGAAATCGGGAGCAGAATTTCTACCCCCACCTATATATTCATTTTGGAACAGTGTTCTTAGACAAAACACTAGACAAGGGAGTCGCACACAACTAATATTTTGTTGAAAACTTCAGAAATTTGAGAATTTGAAAAAACGTGTGCAACTGACGGCTTAAGAATTTCATTTATGGAGGTCGCCACACGGAGGCGCAGCGGACGTGCGCAGCGGGCGCGCCGATTGTGCGCCGAAGGCGCACCAGAGGCAAGCCCGTCTACGACCGTCCGCGCCTGGACCGCGCCCAGCGCCAGGACCCTCGACGATGCCAACGCTCCCGACGAACTTACGACGACGCCACCCTCAACGCCGGCCGGAACCCCGCTTGCTACCGAGCCATCCCGAAACGCACCCACGGACCCTTCCCTGCCAGGCCTGCCAATTCACCTGCCTCCGAACCTGAACCTGAACCTGAACCGCACTCGCCAAGCCGAGCTCCAGCAACAACCACCTCAAGTGCATCCTGATCAACACCCGATCCGTCCACAGGCACGCCGTCGAACTCTGGAACCTCCTCGACTCAACATCACCAGACGTCGCCTTCCTCACAGAAATATGGATGAACGCCTCCTCAGCCCCCGACATCGCCATAGCCATCCCGGAGGGCTACAAGATCACCCGGAGGGACCGCATCAACCAAACCGGAGGAGACATCGCCATCGTCCACAGAAACACCATCTCCATCACGACCAACTCCGACGACACCCTCACCGCCGCCGAGCACCTTCACTTCCAGATTCACACAGACCCAAGACCACCCTCAGAGGCACCCTCATCTACAGACCCCCGGGACCACGCACACAATTCAGCGAAGCCATCGCAGACTTCGTCAGCCCGCACGCCCTCACCTCCACAGACTACATCCTCCTGGGGGACCTCAACTTCCACCTGGAAAACAACAAGGACTGCAACACCACCGCCCTGCTGGACAACCTCGCCAACCTCGGACTCAAGCAACTGGTGAACACCCCCACCCATTACACCGGCCACACGCTCGACCCCATCTTCTCCTCCAGCAAGCACATCTCCTTCAGCCACTCAACCGGACTACACTGGACAGACCACAGCTGCGTCCACTTCAACTTTAGGAGAACCACGACCCACCACCACCCGCAACGGGTTCCCCGCAGAAGCTGGAGCAAGATCACCGCCGACCAGCTCACCACCGCCCTCAGCCAGAACCCGCCCACCAACACGACGGACCCCAACGAAGCAGCCCGCAACCTCACACAGTGGCTCACCAACTGCGCCGACGAACTCGCACCACTGAAGAATCCTCCCAGCAGACCCGGCAGCAGGAAAGCCTTGTGGTTTACCAACGACCTCAAAAACTCCAAGAAAACCTGCCGCACCCTCGAGAAAGCCTGGCGCCACGACCAGACAGCAGAACACATGACCGCCCTCAAGACCACCACCCGCAAACACCACTAGCTGATCCGCACCACCAAGAAGACAACATTCAAAGAACGACTGGACAACAACACCCACAACAGCAAGGAACTCTTCAGCATCGTTAAAGAGCTCTCCAACCCCAGCGCCTGCAACAACGACATCACACCCTCGCAAGACCTCTGCGACTCACTCACCTCGTTCTTCCACCGCAAGATCGCCGACATACACAACAGCTTCGGCGCGCTGACCACTCACCCAACCACCGAACCAACGCCCCCCACCACTGTAGTGTAGCTCCTATTTTCCCAATAGGCTCTGCGCATTGGAATAGTACCTACACTACATGCCGCCCCACGTTGGGCGCCATGTAGTGTAGCTCCTATTTTCCCAATAGGCTCTGCGCATTGGAATAGTACCTACAGCAGTAGTAGACCTAGTTAACGTCTGGCCTAGGCCTTTACTGCTGTAGGTACTATTCCAATGCGCAGAGCCTATTGGGAAAATAGGAGCTACACTACACCACCACCCTCTGCACCTGGACCCCTATCAGCACCGAAGACACCACCCGCCTGATGAACACCATCCACTCCGGCTCCCCTACCGACCCCTGCCCACACCACATCTACAACAAAGCAGACTCCATCATCGCACCACAACTCCGGAACATCATCAACAGCTCCTTCGCATCCGCCACCTTCCTGGAGAGTTGGAAACATGCCGAGCTGAGTGCCCTCCCGAAGAAACCCACCGCGGACCCCACGGACCTGAAGAACTTCCGCCCCATCTCGCTCCTCCCCTTTCCAGCCAAAGTCATCGAGAAGACCGTCAACAGACAACTCTCCGCCTTCCTCGACCCCCAACGGATCCCTCAACCCCTCACAGTCCGGTTTCCGAGCAAACCACAGCACCGAGACCGCCCTCAGCGCAGCCACCGACGACATCAGGTCCCTCAACATCATCTCCTACGCCGACGACACCCAGCTAATCCTCTCCTTCACCAACGACCCCGCCACCGCCAAAGCCAACCTCCAGGAAGGAATGAAAGACGTCGCGGAATGGATGAAGATCAGCCGTCTGAAACTGAACTCAGACAAGACGGAAGTCCTCATCCTCGGACCATCTCCCTCTGCCTGGGACGACTCCTGGTGGCCCCCTGCCCTGGGCACCGCACCCAAGCCAACAGACACGCACGCAACCTGGGCTTCATCCTGGACTCCTCCCTCACGATGACCAAGCAAGTCAACGCCGTCTCGTCATCCTGCTTCAACACCCTGCGCATGCTCCGAAAGATCTTCCGATGGATCCCCACCGAAACCAGGAAGACGGTCACCCAGGCCCTCGTCACCAGCCGTCTGGACTACGGGAACAACCTCTACGCTGGAACCACAGCCAAACTCCAGAAAAGACTCCAGCGCATTCAGAACGCCTCAGCACGACTCATCCTGGACATCCCTCGCCACAGCCACATCTCTGCCCACCTGAAAGACCTGCACTGGCTCCCCGTCAACAAAAGGATCACGTTCAGACTCCTCACCCACGCACACAAGGCTCTCCACGACACGGGCCCGAAGTACCTCAACAGCCGCCTCACATTCGACACACCCACCCGCCAGCTCCGATCCGCAAGCATCGCCCTCGCCTCCATCCCACGAACCCGCAAATCCACCGTCGGAGGAAGATCCTTCTCCTACCTGGCAGCCAAGACATGGAACGCCTTCCCCACTCACCTACGGCTGACCCAGGACCATCTCTCCTTCAGGAAACAACTCAAGACCTGGCTGTTCAAGCAGTAGCGAACCTGCCCCCCCCTCCCCCCTCAGCGCCTTGAGACCCTTACGGGTGAGTAGCGCGCTATACAAATTCTGTTGATTGATTGATTGATTGGTTGACAGAAAACCACTAGACTCAGTAAATAGGTAGCGACAGATTCAAATCTATTGCATGAAGGATGTGGCCTAATGGGCTAAGGCGGTCAATCCCAAATCTTGGGAACAGGGTTTGAGTCTCTGCAATGACGCCAAACAACCAGGGATTCTGGGCAAATCACAAAAATGGAAGTGTCCATGTATAAAGTAACTGATGCTCATGTAAAGAGATCTGATACCTTTGGGTCAAGTTCACTCTATATAAAACTCTGGGGGGGGGAGGAGGGAAATACATAGCACCCTCACGAACAGCAGCTACGAAGATGCCTTGTCTTCCCCGTGTTACTTGTGCATAGTAAGCCATATGTACATGTGAGCTATAGAACATGTGTTAGTAAATCATATGGATCTAGCTTTAATGTGCATACACCAACACATTAAAGTCAGACCTATTGTCTCTGACAATGCTTGTGGATATTTGTATGTGGTCTATCTTGATGGCAAATGTTAGGAGTACTACAATATCTGAATATCCAAGCTATGTCGGATGTATGATGGGTAAGCTGTCTGACGTGTTCTGTTCGAAACTAGCCTGTCTGGCTGGGAATCCTACAGACAATTCAAAATCTGCTGGCACTGCTCTATTTATTTACTTATGTGGGATTGTAAGCTTTTTACTTCATTCATTAGAATGTATATACACAAGGGTGTAAGAGTCCCCATAAATAAGCAGTGGAGCACAGTCCAAGAGCACAAGACACACAGTGGTGGCTAACACGAGAGTCCCTCAGGCTGCTCCCCAAGGTCAAGAGGTTATAAGATCTGTGTGGGATATAGTTATAGATCCAGAAGAAAGCCTCACATCCTGTTGTTTCCTTCCCACCTCTCATTTCCTACAGTGATGTTGCTACTGTGGGTGTCCTAGCCCACCAGAGGGCTTGCTTGCCGAGTGGCTGCTCCAGGTTATCACATTACAAGTGAAGCAGCTGAGGATGATGTGAGCCAGGCGAGAGAGCCGGTGGAGCTCTTCGAGTGGGAGAATATTGTCAACCTTCAACCTTTTCAGGGGATAGAGTGGGACCCTGGGATGGCTTATGTAGGACGTTGTACCCATTCAGACGTGAAAAGACCAAGGATTGAGTACTGATTCTGAAAGGAGTCTGTTGGGCCAGGACAGCTAGAGCCAGGAGCTTGAAATATCTTTGTAATGTGATGTTTGAAATGGAGGCTGGCAGTGAAATGTAATGTCGGGAATGTGGCGCCGTCGATGAGCCGTCTAAGGAAGTCTACATTTGATACAGAGACCCAACCGTCTAGTTGTTCGTGTTTGCAGTTGTTAGCAAAAAGCTTCTTTCAAGTAGAGCTTGGTGTCGTCTGAATATTGATGAATCTTAAGGTTCTTGTCCGGTCTGCAGGAGCTCTATGAGCATCATAGTAATAGGCTGGAGGTTTCTGGAGAGAAAACTGAACCTTAATATATGCCAGAGGACGCAGGGTATTGCTCTAAACTAGAAGACTTTATCTGAACACACTGGGATATGTTGCTCAGATAGAATGGAACCCATTTGAGGATACTGCTGCCAAAGCTTAGTCTGGAGAAGGTGTCAAGCAAGGCACCATGGATGCTGATACTGAAGGCTGCAGAGAGGTGAAGCAGGATGAGGAGACATCAGTCACCACTGTCTGTGATTGTGTGTGTATTGGGGCGGTTTCAGTGCTGCAATTTGTCCTCAACCCTGATTGATAAGCTTGAAGTAGGGCTTTGCTGTTGATGGTAATGAGCTGTCCACAGTTTAGAGAAGAATACACAAGAATCAGGTCAGTCTTCTCGAGCCAATATGGTTAATCTTTGCTGAGCCCGTGATTCGGCGCTAAACCACATTGACTAAATATTTGACATCTAGATCACACGTCTTTGCAAGTTACTTTTAAATTCATACTTATTTTTAGTCTTGCATATGTAAGCAGCAATGCTAGCACCTTGCAATATATGTAGCATATTACTTATAGCTAAGGCTCGAAGTGTGTTATTAGGCATATCGTTTGCACGCTATTTTTTGTGTTTCACCCATTCTTTTTGTAGTACATTTTGGAACTCCTCATTCTTTGGATTGGGATGAAAGGATACACTATGAATATACGAAATTTCACTTCTCGCACCATAAGAGGAAGTCTTCATTTCTAGTTTGTAGTGCCTCTCTAGCTTTTTCAGACCTTACAGCTTTCTGACCACAGGAACACTGCACTGCTGTGTTTTACATCTCTCCCTGTTCCACACGAAGCAGTCAAGACTTCTAGCAAGAGGCCACTACATGAATGGCCTTCCTTTACACAACTCTATTGCGACTGACAACCTTGGAATTATTTGAGGTTAGATCACTCATTTACATATCTTGCATATATTCTCACACATGGGGTCACGCTTTTCTACTTGTCTAGAGAATCTATTCTGAAAACACAAAAGTAAGGGCTCTATTTATTGCACTTTTATAGCATGTCTACATCTGTTTACTACACGTGGAACATATCTACAGCTTATTATTTTGGTATCTGGTTTTTAGGTCTCGCCTGCCAATGTGCTTGCGCATTGCTGGCGAGAGATATAGAGGGCCACCAGCAAATCCTACCAAGAGGTTTTGGAGTGCGGATTATGCCCAGTGCATGTGAGGCATTCAAGCGCGAAGCTTCGCAAGCGCGCGATCGGCCTCACTTCCTGCTCCCCCTCTTACTTTCGTTGTCGCTCACACCCCATATGCTCGTTCCCTCCCCAACTTCAAAGAAACGCCGCTCCCCTGCTCCCACGCCCCCCGGCCACGCATCACTTCCTGCCCCCCTCTTACTTTCGTTATTGCTCACAACCCATATGCTCGTTCCCTCACACCCTTCCGACTTCAAGGGAACGCCGCTCCCCTGCTCCCCTGCCACGCAATGCAGAGAGCTTGTCCTTCCAAGTTTCTTGTTTCTCGTTTCTCATCGTAATGCCCTTCTTATCCGCCCACTTTTCATCTGGCATAACTCACCACCACCTCCTCTCTTTGATGTGGCTTTCAATAGTAGCCATTTTTTTCCTTCAACCGTATTTCAACAGTAGCGCCCAGAGGCCCTTTCGAGGCCGAAAAAGCGCTCTATAATTGACTCGCGTTCTCTAGCTTTTTTTGTTCAAATTCTGTTGATTTCGTTTGCCCACGCCCCGTCTCCATCCCTCATTTATTCATTTACACCTCAAACCCACTACTCCCCGACTCTTGGCTTCGCTCCCTCGCATTTTCTGTCGTCCTCCTCCTCCCTTCATTTCTACACTTTCTTCCCAATTTATCTTCCAGCTTTTTTTAAAAACTTTTTTGCAGTTTTATTTAGTGCTAACTCGACCCGAGGTGTTGGAGTTTCACACCTCCCCCACTTCTTTCCTCTCTAATGCACTGTCGCCTTCCACTGCCTCCTCTAAGACGTGTCTCCCTACTCCTCCACTACCGCCCTCGCGCCTTCTCCTGACTAGACACCCTCACTTCCATTTCCTATGTTTCTCTCCCCGTCCTTTTATCTCCTGTATCCAGCTTGTATCCTTCCCCCCCCACCAGTCCCCTTCCTTTCTCGTCACCTCCAACTCCACCCTCCAACTCCACCCTCCATCACTCAGGAACACCACCACATCACTCAGGGACACCACCACATCACTCAGTGACACCACCAAATCACTCGGGGACACCACCAAATCACTCGGGGACACCACCACATCACTCAGGGACACCACCACATCACTCTGGGCACACCATCACATCACTCTGGGGACACCACCCCATCACTCTGGGACACCCCCACATCACTCTGGGACACCACCACATCACTCGGAGACACCACCACATCACTCGGGGACACCACCACATCACTCGGGGACACCACCACATCACTCTGGGGACACCACCACGTCATTCTGGGACACCACCACATCACTCTGGGACACCACCACATCACTCTGGGACACCACCACATCACTCAGGGACACCACCACATCACTCAGGGACACCACCAAATCACTCGGGGACACCACCACATCACTCGGGGACACCACCACATCACTCGGGGACACCACCACATCACTCGGGGACACCACCACATCACTCTGGGGACACCACCACATCACTCTGGGGACACCACCACATCACTCTGGGACACCACCACATCACTCGGGGACACCACCACAACACTAGGGGACACCACCACATCACTCGGGGACACCACCACATCACTCGGGGAACACCACCACATCACTCTGGGAACACCACCACATCACTCTGGGAACACCACCACATCACTCTGGGAACACCACCACATCACTCTAGGACACCACCACATCACTCAGCCCAACCACATCATCAGCACCACAACAGCACTGTCCTTGCTTGCTACCAACAAGCATTGCCAGAGCCAATATGACTCGCATTAGGAAAGTGTAAGCTATTGGCTTTGTGAATAACGATGCTATTAATTTATATATTTTCAAAGCCAACACATATTAGAAAAATGTGTCATTTACAATACCAATAGCTCACACTTTCCCTAATGCAAGACCTATTGCATAGCAAATGCTTGTTTAATTTGCTTTGGCCTTCTTCTCGGCGTTCACTTCGAATTCTTGTCACAACTGGGACTCACCCTAAACTTTGTAATCTATTTCTTTGATTAAGCAGTTATCTGTTCCTCAGTATATGTCTATTGCTATCATACAGCCTTGAATAAGTCACTGTGTAACGAAACACGTGTCGGCTGTTACCAATACCGAAAACTGGGCAGATGTAACCTGTTCATGAACATATTGAGTCTATTACCATTTCTTTGATAACAGGATGGATATAACTTCCTTATCTATGTGCTGATCATTCAGTGAGAAAAAGATGAACCTGTGAAAAGAGACTTTAATTGTGAATCTTTCATTTGATGCATCATCTGTATTAAAGAAAATGTCTTGCTCCAAACAATTTCTTTTTTGGACAGTCATTACATATTTGGTTTACACTTCAATGTGGAGTGCCAGGGTAGTATTCCTTCCTAGACACATTGGACTTTGTCTTGTGCGTACACACACCTTGGATAGTAGGGTGTGGCATTACCCTTGTAGCACCATTTATCTGACCAATTAATTGTACATACGTAGCGTGTACGATATGCGCACTAAATTGTTTTTTCTCCAATACGAGGTGCAATTTCTTCCACTACTACCCTCTCTCTTTTCTACCACATTGAATAATGCCACGCAAACCCTGGATGCTGACCCCACCCCCAGATCAACTCTACTGCCTCCTGATCAACGCCAGATCACCCTGCAAACAGGCCACCGAAATCTGGAACACCATCGCCCCGACAAGACTTTCATCAGAGAGACTTGGCTCACCCTCACATCGGCCCAAGACATCGCCACAGCAACTCCCCAACAGCTACAAGATGAAACACAGCGACTGCACCAACAGACACAGAGGAGGCATTGCCATTATACACAAAGAATCAATCACCTACACTGCTATCATACACTAGGAATCAATCACCTGCACCATCACCAACGACGACACCACGCCGATCATGGAATACAAGAATTTCCAGCATCGCCTCGATGCCAAAACCATCATCAAAAGAACCCTCGCATACCGACCGCTGGGACCACGAACCGGCCTTAGTGGCGCCATCACCAAATTCATCACACTACATTTCCTGGGAGATCTCAATTTCCACCAGGAAGACTCCACTGACACAGACTTCACCGACCTCCTGGAAAGTCCAGACAACACTGGCCTCAAGAAAGTAGTCACTTAACCCACACACAAAGCAGGACACACGCTAGACCCCATTGTCACACCCAGCAACAGAATCAGGTACAGCAACACCTCAGAGCTCACAGGGGAGGAGCGCTCTATTGTACACTTCACCGTCACCGGACTTCCTCGCACTGCCCCCACCCGACACAGCGCTCCCTACTGCAGCTGGACCAAGGTAACTCAGCAACAATGGACCGATGCCCTCAGCACTGAGCAGCCCAACTTCACTCCCAACCAAGACCAGACCGTAGAGAATTTAAACGCATGGATCACTACGCTGCCAACCAAGTCGCCCGCACCAAAGCAGCCAAAACACACAGACCCACGAAACGGGCCAGCTGGTACACACCAACTCAGCGCATCAAAAGGCAGTTGTAAACAACTGGAAAGAAGATGGCACACCAGTAGAAACCACACCAACCGAGCCGCCTACAAATCAGCCCCCGATGACTATCACCGCCAGCTAAAAGCCGCAAAAAAGGAGGCCCTGAGACACCAGATCAAGACCAGCGGCAACGAAACCAAGAAAATCTTAACTATCGTCAGGGAGTTCACTTGTCCGCCAGCCAGAGAAAGCTTGATCCCTTCCTCACAGGAACTCTGCAACACCCTCGACAACCACTTCCAAAACAAGATAGCAACCATCTACAGAAACTTCAATCCCCAACCCTCTGAACTCTTCAGCAACCCTTCAACCACAACCACCGCTGCCCGCATGAGAACAACTTAGCACACCGAAAACAACCAACCTGATGAACTCCATCCAGGCAGGAGCACCCACCAATCCTTGCCTGCATCAACTCTTCAAACTCGGAAGCAACAAGATTAGCCACCAGCTCACCAACATCCTCAACGCCTCCATAACTACAGCTACCTGTCGGGATGCATGGAAGCACGCAGAAGTTAGAGCACTCCTCAAGAAACCTTCGGCAGACCCGAGCGGGCTCCTGATCTACTGTCCCATCTCCCTTCTCCGGTTACCTGCCAAAGTCCTGGAGAAGACCATCAACCTCCAACTCACCGATCATCTGGAAAGAAACAACCTGCTGCACCCATCCCAAACGGGTTTCAGAGCCAACCACAGGTCCAAGACCCCCGATCGCTGCAACAGGCAATATCCAAGCCCTACTCGACAGAGGAGAATCAGCCGCCCTCGTCCTCCTGGACCTCTCCGCATTTTTTGACATTGTCTCCCACCAGACACTCATCGATTGACTACTCCAGATTGGAATCACAGACGATGTGCTCAGATGGATGGCATCCATCCTCACGGGATGCACCCAAAGAATCTGCCTCCCTCGCTTCACCTCGCAACCCAAGCACACCAGCCACAGAGTACCCCCAAGGCTCATCCCAACCCTCTTCAATATCTACATGACACCACTCGCAGACATCGCCAGATCTCACATCAAAATCATCTCCTAAGCTGACACACAACTTGCCCTCTCACTCTTAGGAGACCGCACCTCGACGAAGACCAACATCCACAACTGCATGAAGAACGCCACGACATGGATGAAAGACAACTGCCTGAAACTCAACACGGAAGTTCTGATCTCTGGCAGACACACCGCCCTTTGGAACGACTCCTGGTGGCCAGTGGAGCTTGGTCCTACCCCCACGTCGAAAGACCATGCCCACAGCCTCAGTATCATCCTGGACAGAGAACTCTCCATGAATCTTCATGTCAACACTGTCCCCTCAGCCTGCTTCGACACGATCTGCACACCCGGCAAAACATTCAGGTAGCTCCCCATCGCACAAGGAAAACCGACGCAGGCTCTAATCACCAGCCAGCTTGATTATTGCAATGCACTCTTTGCTGTCACCACCAACGAACTCATGCAAAGACTCCAGACAATCCAAAATGCAGCAGCCAGACTCATCCTCAACCCAAGAGGACACACATCACCCAGCATGTCACGAACCAAAAACTGACATCCAGAGCCGATGATGTACCTAATGCCCACCCACCAGTACACCTCCCGAAGAAACTAAACTCTTCTAGGCAGCGCACCAGCAGGGGGGAAAGGGGAAGTGGAGAGACAATAGAGACACAGCCTGACGTAGATTGGCGAAGTTAAGCACTCAATGGACAGCCGTTCTGCGTGTTGTGCCTGTAGCAATGAAAATCTCATTAAGCATACATGTGGAATTGTATAACAGAACCTTTTAATCTTAATATATTAAAATATGTTACCTATTCAATCCAGGGGCTTAGCTTCTCTCTATGTGCACTGAACTGCATTTTCAGTTGAATTCTGAATCTGCAATAACAAGCTATACTTAGCTCTACTGGTTTTAAACTATTAAATACTTGTTATTATTGTTTTTTTACACTTATAACTACCTCTTCAAAACTACAGCTCTGTAGTAATCACTATTCTTGGTTTGCATGTAGAAACTAATAATATAGACTTAGTCTCTAAGAACCGCGAAGTACATGAACACAAATTGAAGATTGAAGCTTGACTGTTCGGTCAAAAGAAAACTGGCGAATACACCTCTCACCACAGCTACTCAGGAACTATATACAATGTATCCACCAACGGGCTTTAGCCTTGATTCTTGCTTGACTCTGAAGAGGCGTCGCTCCCACGTTACGCATGTGTTCTCAGAAGACTCTCTGACAAAACCAAACGGAACGGAACAGAAGACGCGACTAAATAAGCGCCTCTAATGCTTCCTCTAACTTTGAAGTTTCAAAACAATTTCCACCGGAGCGCAACTACGGAGAACCTTCCTCCAGTGCGCTGACGGTTGAAGTGCGCAGATTCATTTCAAAACGAGAGTTTTACACCTGATGGACAACTGAGAGCGCGCGAGTCATAAAGACTAGAGCGCTAACCTTCTCCTACGAGAATGTGGTCTCAGCCATGTTGGATTTCTGTAGAATCAAAAGGCATCGTTTTAGAAAGAGACTGGACACCTTTAGTTTATTTCTCTTGCATTTGTCCTTTCTTTTAGGTTTCACTCTAGTTTTCCAACTTTGCACTAGTTTCTGGCCATGGGTTGTTTGACAGATCGTGACACAGCACCTAAAAGACTTCCACTTGCTCCCTGTACAGAAGAGATGCAATTTCAAGCTCCTGACCCATGCCTACGAAGCCCTCCACAACTAAGGAACAGCCTACGTGAACCACAGCTGATCTTCGGCCAGCCAATCAGAAGACTCCACTCCACACACCTCACCCTCACTCAGGCACCACGTAACCGCCACAGCCGCACCGGAGGATACCACTTCTCCAACATCGCGGCCAGAGCATGGAACACCTTCCCCCTCCGCACTGCACCCTCACTGACCCAGTTCAGGAAGGATTCAAGATCTGGCTCCTCAAATGAGACCTGCAGCACAGCACCTGCATAAACCCTGAGGTCATTATCTGCACTATACAAACACTACTTGATTGAGGTGTCTTCATTTGCCCCCATCTTGATGACTTTCCTTTAATCGCTTGTGAGCGGACAACAATTTTACTGCTGATCATGAAGTTGTGACTCCCTGATTTTTACTCTGCCCTTCTCTATACATATAGGTTTAGTTACTTACACAGCACTTGTGAATCTGTGTTTCGATGGAGGTAGTAAGGTTGCACCTATGTAGGGGCTGTTAACTGTTCTAATGAGCATGACACTATCTGCGATCCTATACTTTTTGTGATAGAAATGCCAACCCAGGAGCCTATGCTCTACCGGTATCATACAGTGGATGATTAGCCTTTTATATGACAATGGTTTCAAGTGCCACTGCCATTAAAATGCACCCCCCAGTTGGATCCCATCAACACTGTGTAAACATTAACATAATAAAGAAGCTACCTAGATAGAAGTGGGTATGCAGATCCATATATGTGCCTGTATATCTAACATACACCATGTACTTCCACTGGACAATGACATTTGAACTTCAGATTTCTTTATCATGCATGTTGTCCATATTTCATTAACCGCTGAATTGGGAATAAATCGATAACACACATACCTTGTAAACATTTCTGTATGTTACACGCTTGCTTCTGACAGGGATCCTTCTGAGACATAGCCAGGAGCCTGCAATATGAACATCATGAATTATTTCATGTTAGTCCCATGCTGCAAACATAAATGGTAAAAAATAATGGTATTGCTAGTGAGTGGCCATTTATGCAGTCCGAGAGGCATATGAGGACTTGAGGCATCTAGAAAAATCTCAATGACAGAAGCCAGATGCTGAGCTAAGCTTGTGGCATGCTGCAGCATATACAGGACTGTCGAGGCTGCAGAGGATTCGAAAACGGGTGAGACACCTTGATGAAAGTGTGACTACAGTGCCCACCCCCACACAGTATCCTAAGGAGCAAGAAGCCAACTAACAATAAGACAAGATGCAAGAGGTACTGTCTTCATAAACTTGGGGGGTTGTAAGTATCTGCTGCAGACACCCCACACTTTCATGCCTTAGTACGAATGCTAGTTTTCAGAATTTGGTCCTGATGAAAGCCACACTGACCCTGAGAGGCACATGAAGATGGCCGAAACATGTAGACCACATCAAGGATAAGTCGGAGCAATTTACTATCCCACAGTAATCCGACAGTTTTTAACACGGACTAAGAATCTCACAAATAAAATAACGACTTGTGAGAGGGAATCTCAAGCCAGATTTAAAATCATCACCTCACTCTGACACAGTCACAAGATCACTCCCCCAGAAAAAAACAAGCTCCATTGGAATAAGGCATCGCAGCACACCCTGGAAACACTCAGCAACCAGGGTGGGAACCCAATGAAGAAGCATGCCACCTACCATGTAGGTGGATGAGGATTCTTTCAAAACACCGTGTGGGTTCCCAGTCACTAACACTTTGGACGATAGATGAAAAGTGGTGTTTCGAGACACGTAGGTAAAAATAAGTTGTTGAATAAATTGAATGGCTGGGAAGGCGAACTGGTCTACACTTTTCTCTCTCCTTTTGTTTCGCTATGCTGCAGCAATGACCAGGGCTAAAATTGGAGACACTACCGCTCAGACTACTGTAGTGACTATTGGTGGAAGTAACTAGATTGGAAAATATTAACCCACTTAATGCCGTAATGATCAGTGTAATGAGGGAACATTTTGAAACTCATAATTACAGTGACTAGGACTATACCAGAACACTTGGGCTCGTGAGCAGGTGAGGGTTCACAGGTCATGACTGTTCCCCAACTATTTTCTTCCCACAGGGCTAAAGCTACCTTTATGAACCTGGTGTCTATCGAAATGCTTCTAGGTCTCTTTACAGATGGAAGCGCTATGACATTACGTAATTCCTGTGCCCAAGATGAAATAAATATCTGGCACTGACTGAGTATACAAAGACATGCCAGGCAATCTGATGGCTTGATGCAAAGAACAGCCATCAAGCAATATCAGGCTAAAGACGATACATTCTACGATAACTTTCAGGTTCTTGCAGGGTCATCCTGAAGCCATTTTACAATCATAAAGTGAGAGGCAACAATCTTAAAAAAAGTTTAGACAAAGACGATTCTTGGACCTTCATGTTAAAGTTGGATCTTTCTTTATTTTGTCAGTTCCTGCAAGCGCAGCTAACGTGTTTCACCGTCAAAAAGTCCTGATTTGAGCCATATCAAGTCCCTCTAACCTTATGCTCTTGAAATATAGTGTTCAAAGCGATGGTGCCTCACTAAAATTAAACCTATTATCTCTAAGTTCTTAAAGTCTTTCCAGCTATTTGCTTGATAGTAGAACATCTTGACCAACTTGGGTTAGTATCTGGGATATTAACCAGCACTCCTGGATACCAAATGCAAGGTACCTGCTTTACTGATTCCCCGAACACTCGGCAGTGACCTGCTGTATCCAGCCACTTATCCTTATTCATGCTTTTAGTGGGAGGGAAGACACGGATCTCCTCTCCCAGTGCAGCCAATGATACTACTTTGAATGTGATGCTTTTTTCGTGTGTGTCGGGATGATTGCCACAGTATTAACATAGCTCATTAAGTTATCTCCGTAGGATCCCTATTTTTTTTGCAGAGTTTTATATAGCGCAAACTTGACCCGAACTGAATCAGGTATCAGAGCGCTTTACATAGCACCAGTTACGTTACATGAGGACACGTATTCATTTTTGTTAGGCACTGGGAGATTAAGTGATTTGCCCAGAATCACAGGATGTTTGGCGTCGTTACCAAGACTCGAACCCAGATCCCCAGGTCCGAGGTTGAGCGCCTTAGCCGTTAGGCCAACTATTGATTCTATTCAATGAATCAGTAGGTTTATAGAGTGCTACTTGTCACCTGTGCGAGTATCTATTCTGCTGTTGTGTATTCCGGCCTAGGTGCCTCGCTTTCAGTTTTACACGGTGTAGACTATTACCTGGCCGGAGCTTGGGCACAATATTTGTAATACTGCTTGAAGGCCGAGTCATGTCTTCAGCAATCTTATCAGAAGCGTTGTTTTCCAAGGTATGGAGGTCACCCTCATAGGAAAACAGTGTCTCCAAAGAGTGTAGAGGCAGTTGTAGATTGCACGGTGTTATTTCTGCATTCGCTTGGATTACCTTGTAGCATCCCATGTAAGGCTGTTCACCTCCAGGGCCGTCTGTGTGGTGTACTAAAACCAAAACTAAATGCATGTGAATTATTTCAAAGAAAGAGCAACAGTCTTTGGGACCAAAGAAAAACTTGATTTGACTAGATAAATTGCAATTTTGTATTTTGTTACTCGCAGGAGTTTGTAGAAAATAGTTAGCGTGGCTTCTTGGAGTGCTCTGACTTCATTTACAGGGGGCGCTTGTGAATGAGGCCTGTGCTGCAGGGTGGGGGGGGCTTTGCTAGGGTCGCGTTGATATGTCACGCAGCGCGAGGATATGTCACGCATTGTAATGCGGGAGCGCGCGTGCCACAGCCCCGCGCTTCTCTACGGGCACCGGGGGGGGGTGACCCGCATTGAGCCCCGCCTCGCTTCTCTCACCCCGGGCTCGGCGCCGCTCGGGCCCCCGGACTAGGCTCGAGGGGTGACCTAAGCTCTGCTTCCCAGGCCGCCCTCTAGTCAGAGCGGGAGGCGTCACAGGCAGTACGTCGCCAGCGTCACCGGAAGTAGGCGTCAGACGTCACCGGAAGCGGAAGTGTCGTGAGCCGGCCGGCGCCAGAGCAGAGCGTGTCCTTGAGCGCGAGAGCAGCAGCTGAAAGCAGCGGAGCCGAGACCGGAGGTGAGAGCCGGGGCCGGGCCGAGCCGAGCCAGGGGGGGAGAGCCGGGGCCGAGCCAGGGGGGAGAGCGGGGGTCGAGCGAGGGGGCTGTGGAGGACACTGAGGGGCGCCGGGGGTGGGAGACAACAGGCAGCGTCGCGACACCGGTCTGGGCCCCCCCCCCCCCGCTATCTCAGTGCCCGACCCCCCCCCCCCCGCTATCTCAGTGCCCGACCCCCCCCCGTTATCCGGGGGACGGACCCCCCCGGTGTGTGACACTTGTAGACACGTCACTTCCACAAGGTCATCGCATTGACCCCCATGTTTGACCCGGGGGGGCTCCACTCGGATCAGGAGGGACTGATGGCCCCTCATGGGGGGGGAGGGTCATCCCTCGGTGCGCCCCCCATAGAGAGGCAGCGGGGGGATCCCTAGGTGACCGCCATAGGCCCCCCCCCCGGGGCCGGCTCGGACCCCGTGTAATAAAGGGCCGGGCTGACGCGCGCCGGCCGCGGCTGGACACACCCGGCCGGACAGAGGGACCGGACGATAGACCCGAGGGGAGCCCGCGGGAGCCGTGAGTACCGGGGGGGGGCTGATGGACACGGGGGCGCCTCTTTATTTTAAGTGTTCTATAGCGCTGGCTGGACCCAGAGGCATCGGAGCGCTTTACGTGATCAGGATAGTTTACGGCAAACATGGTATAAAAAGCATAATCACAAAGTGAAAGAACAACTTAATTACAAAATCAAGGAGGGATGAAACGGGAGCTGGAGCCATACAATACAGGTAGAGAGGGGTACAGGAGGAGCGCCATATATCACTGAGACAAGTATGGTATGGTGAAGAGATCCGGAGTCGGGCACAGGTTAGGATCCCCAGTAGTAGTTAAGGAGGTGGGTTTGGAGGTCTCTTTTGAAGCTGGCGTACGAGGGGTTACAGCGCAGGTGTTTCGGGAGGGTGTTCCAGATAGTAGGGGCTTTACCAGAGAAGGAGCGAGGTTGTGTGGTTTTCTTTTTATGCAGAGGTGGGATTAGGAGGAGGGCGTTGGTGCTTCTCAGAGGACGAGTGGTACCAGCGGTGAGGAGTTTCTTGGATAGGTACTGCAGAGTGTTTTGGTGGAGGGCTTTGAGTAATGCAGGCCATTTTGTAAGCTCATCTCCCTTCGATAGGGAGCCATTTGAGAACTGGGGAGATCTGATCGAAGCGTTTGCACTCTGTGATGAGCCTGTCTGGAAGGTTGAGCCCAGCTTTAATGGGAGCAAGGTGGACCTTGGGGATTCAGTTGAAGATGGCGTTGCCATAGTCAGTGCATGAGAGAACCAGTGATTGAACTGCAAGTTTAAAATCATGGCTGGGTAAGAATGGTTTGATTTTCTTGAGGTGACAGAGAGTGAAGAGGGCTCCTTTGGCAGAGTTTTTGATGTAAACGTTAAGGGTGAGGGTGTTGGTAGTAATGCCAAGAGATTTTACGGAGTTGGACTGTGTGCATGAGCAGTTGAGTGCGTTAAGGTCTGAAATCCAGGATTGAACGGGGAGAGGGTTCTTTTTAGGGGAGAAGAGGATGATTTCAGTTTTATTTGGGTTTAGTTTGAGATGATTTGACTAGAACCAGGATTGAATCTTGTGAAGGGAGTTGTTCAGGTGTAAGATGTCATCGTGAGTTTTAATCTGGTAATAGATTTGGATGTCATCAGCGTATAGGTGGTATGTGATGCCTCCTTGTTTAAGAATGAGAGTGAGGGGTTCCAGAAAGAGGGAAGGGGAGAGAATCGATCCTTGGGGGACTCCAAGGCACACAGGAGAGGGGTTAGAGAGACAATTTTGAATTTTGATTTGCTGAGTTCAGTGTTTAAAGTATGAGGTGAACCATTTGAGGGCGGTGTCGTTAAGGCCGAAACGGGTCCTAAGAACATTGAGTAAGGCTAAATGGTTGACTGTATCGAACGCTGCGGATTGATCAAGGAGGATAAGAAGGCAGGTCTCGCCATTATCAAGTGATTGATGGATGTCATCAATGACATTGAGCGTTGCTGTTTCGTTGCTGCAGCCATTCCTGAAGCCAGACTGAAGGGGGTCGAGTAGGTTGAAGTTTTCGATGTGTGGGCCCTGCCTTATGAAGGGATCGTACACAAGGCCACCTCCGATGGAGCGCTCACAGACTGGCCTACAACACTGTTCTCCTGCCCCCTCTGGGGCCTGCCTTATGAAGGGATCTGTGGATGTACACAAGGTCGCCTGATGGAGCTCCGTGACCTACAGCATTGCCTAAAGAAGGGATCAGTGGATGTACACATGGCCACCTCCGATGGAGCGCTCGGACTGACCTACACCACTGCCTTATGAAGGGATCCGACTGACCTACAACACTGTCTCGTCCCCAGGAACCTGCCTCATGAAGGGGTCAGTGGATGTACACAAGGTCACCCCTGATGAAGTGCTCACAGACTGACCTACAACACTGCCTTATGGAGGGATCAGTGCATGTACACATGGTCACCCCTAATGGAGTGCTCAGACTGACCTACAACACTGTCCCCTCCCGGGGGGCCTGCCTTATGAAGGGATCAGTGCATGTACACAAGGTCACCCCTGATGGAGCGCTCACAGACTGACCCACAACACCCCTCCCCCGCGGGCCTGCCTTATGAAGGGATCAGTGGATGTACACAAGGTCACCCCTGATGGAGTGCTCAGACTGGCCTACACCACTGCCATATGGAGGGATCCGCTGCCCACGCGGACTCCTCCCCTTCATCTGACACGTCCAGTGACTCCTGGAGTTACCCGCACCCCTGGCAGTGGCCTGCGTGCACATCTGCCCGAGTGGCTTGCAGGGAATCGCCCCCTCCCCAGGCGCACTCACTCTCCCTGGAAGGACGGGCTTTGGAAGGCACCGCCGACGTGCAGGCAGTCACCTCCGAGGCCTGGCTGGGAGGCTCGGCATGTCTCGGCCCCTCCCTCCCCCGCAGTCAGTGACAGGCTGCTGGGACAGCTGTCAGCCCGTCACCTGCACACAGCCGAGGTCCCTGGGCGGCGTGGCCTGTTCTCATCCCACCCTCGCCTTACAAACCATGCGGGGCTCCCTTTCATGGAGTTCTGGCCCATGAAGGGATTCCTTTTTGTGACGTTAAACACGGATTTTTCTGATCCCATCTATTTGTGGCTATTTTTCCTGTTCTCTTAGCGAAATGTTTTTATTAATCCGTTATACAGAAAGTCTTAGCACAGATCGTTATTAAACGTTGGTGACTTGCTGTCTGAGGCAGGTGAGCGGCTGCCATGTGAGGTGTGCCCGACAGTAGCGAGGGGGCTTCTGGGCACCTTTTCCGGCGTGAGCATACGGGGCGTGCAGGAAGGACCTCGGCTGGTAGGGGGTCGACCTGCCACTAAAAAGGGGATGTGTGAGTTCTAGTCCCTTTTTGTAAGGTTCCCTGCTCCAGTCCTGCTAACTCTGAAAGACAAAGCTTGGCAGAATGTTTTACTTTCCCCTGCTAATGCAGACCTTTGTGGCTGCGGGACCCACAAGGCCCACTTTTGTTTGCCTCTTCTCCGGGGTTTTAGTTGAAGTACTTCCTTTTTTCTGGGCAGTCCTAACCCCTCCTCATCAGCGGTGAACACAGAACACGGCGATCTCCGGTCTTGAAACTTCCGACCACACGCAGCCTGCCAGGCCAGCATTACCCTACCTTCCTGTCCGAGGAAGGCCTTCAGACTTCTCACTCTGGGTCATCCATCCCTCCAGTGTCCCTTCGAGCACAGACTGGCCCTGTGTTTCCACCACAGTTTCTGCAATCTTCACCCTACGCCAAGAAGGAGGCATCCGTAGGGTGTTGTACCTCCGTTCAGGGCTTCAGACAAGAGCGCTCTCACCACTGTGTCCCACACCGGTTTCTTGCACGTCCCAGCCAGGGCCTCCTGCACACACTGGCCTTTTCAAGTGTGGAATTAGAGTGATGCTTAGATCCAGCATATTTGTTGATCCGCTCCCACGAGGGCAGAGATTATAGACTAAGGGCAGCAGAGAGAAGAAACTGTTAAACCTAAGGGGTGCCTGCTGGCCACACAGTGATGTGATGCTGGGCCCCAGGGGTGAGCTTGCATTGTTGGATACTTTGTTCCCTTCTTCTCTGCCTCCTGTCATGGTCTCCCAGGGTGACCTCCCATTAGTTCTCAACTAAACCATTTTCTCAGCGGTTCTAATTCTTGATAGGGAGGGCTTGTGCTGCGACCTGGGGACCCATGTTCTAATTTTATCTCCCCATGCTTAAATGTCTGTAACATTTGTGTAATCTGCTTTTGATGTACACTTAGGTTTTCCAAACCTTCACACCAAAATACATTACATTCATACGCAAACTGTTTACCTGAAGACCACACCTGAGCTCTTTGCACGATTTGTTCAGAACAAGCCCGTTAAGTTCATCGGCCATTTAGAGAAATAAATCCGGATCCTCTGCCCACCGTGGTGTACTTATTGGGACTGGCAGCACTTAATGTGCTTTACAAGGCCAAATTAACTAGAGATGTGCGTTTTGTAAGTTTATCGAGTTCTTTTTAGTCTAAATTTGCTAATGACATCTTGGGGACATTCAGAAAGCTGCCATGGGAATGCATTCCGCCCATTGCTTACCATTGACTTTACGGATTGTAACTCTTGGTTGCTTTCTATTTGCTTCCCTTCCCTTGCCCAGTATTCTTTCAACAGTATGATCTTCTTGCCTTATTTGCGGGGCATTCAAAGATAGGCTCTATCTTCCAGGGAGCTTGGCGTTTACTTTTCTTTCTCTGACTGCAAAGTGAGAGGATTTAAGATCATCCTGCTGGGTTTTCTAGCATAAATCACAACTTAAATGTCTGAAATGTACAGATATTTCAGAATATGGAAAGCACAAATGAAGCACAATATTTGATATTTTTGAAGTGTGGTGGAAACAAATTTTAATACCCCTGAAGCGAATCAAAGTTCAAGGTGATGACATAGCCACACATTGTACGCTGTATACTTTAATCAGTAAAACTGTCTGTACAAATGTAAGTCATTTAAGTTGAAGTGTTGTCTGTAATGGCAGTACATGCATACTCCACTTTACCCCACCCTACTCTGCACCACTCAACAACACTGCACTCTACATTGCAACACTCCACACTATGCCACTCCACTCTGCGTCCCTGCACTCTGCTCCAATCAACACTGACAGTGCACTCTACCTCACACTACTCTTTTATGCATGCTGCTCCCTTCGTCACTATAATCTACACTGCACTCTACGGCACTCTCTGCCACTGCACGCTGCACCTGTTTACGTTGCTGTCACTTTACCTCTAAGCTCATACTCTGCATCACTGTACTGTATGTCACTATACTCTGCAAAACTGAATACCTCTGCACCACTCTATTGCACTCTATGCCAACCCTCTCTACGCCACTCTAATCTACTGTGTACCACTGCACTCCATGCAACTTCACTCTCCACCTCTCTACTCTACAATACTCTGCCAGTGTACTCTACCCCACTCTTCTGTGCACCGCTGCTCTCTATGCCACTCTATCCAATTCTACTCTGCACCTCTCTACTCCACTAAAGTCCACTCTGACACCACACTCCATTCTGACTCTACTCCATTAAATTACTCTACGGCACTCTTCTCCACCCTATGCTATGCCAGTCCACTGACACTACTCCACGACGCTCTATGCAATTCCGTCGTCCACTCTATTATAGGACACACTACTCTGCTGTATGCGTCGCTACTCTGTGCCCTCAACTCTGCAACACCCTCTACACCACTTCACTAAGCTCTACAGCACTTTACACTCTGTACCACTCCACTTCCCTCTTTGCCCATCCACTCTGACACTGCTCCCCCCACAACACTTCACGGAACTCTACTTCACAACACACTCCTTTACCCCACTATCCTTTAGCCATGCTGAACAACCACCACGCTGGGGTACAACATGGCTAAGACATATTGGCAACACCAAAAGCTCTTGCATAGATGAGACCTATTTGCTTTGCCAAGGCTTATTTTAACACATCCCATCACAAACTAATGATTTTTGTGCCTTTTGGCCTCCCTAAACATCCAAACAGTATTCTGCTGTAGACCTCTAATCTTGCTACACCTGTAGCATTATTCTGTTGTAAATCCCTGCCTTTACTACACATGTGTGCGGTATTATGTTTTAGACCTGTATGCTGTAATCTGTTGTTGACATCCGGTCCGCCTGCACCCATGAGTACTAGTCTGTTGTAGACACCTTCCTTCCTACACCTGTGCACCCCATAGCTATTCTAGCCACCCTCTGATTCCACCTCACCATGTCACACACAATACTCCTGCATATTAGAGTTTTATCTAACGTGAACTCGACCCGAAGATATCAGAGCGCTTTACTTTACATGAGCATCAGTTGCATTAGACTGGCACGTTCGTTTCTAGGCCCAGGGAGATAGTGATTTTCCTAGAATCACAGGATATTTGAGCCTCTCCCCAGACTCAAACCGGGTTCCCCAGCTTCGAAGTGACCGCTCTGGTCATAAGGGCACATCCATTTGGATGTCTGTCTGCCACGGACAACTGAGTTCTTACCAGCACATTCCAGCCTCCTGTAAGCCTTGCTCTGTGTACTGATTGTGAGGTGGAGAAAATGTATATTCCCTACAGTAACAGACCATAATTTCACTGTCCTGAATCAGATAACCTATGTAGCAGAGATGGAGCGTGCTTTACTTTACCATGCCACCAGTGAGAAGGCTTCCTTGTGTGGGCTTGCTGCAGCGCGGTGCAGCGTTCAGTGTTCCAAAACATCACTCGTTTCCATTCCAGTTGGATATAGTTTTAAAGTGCTCTGTACTCTGACCAATCCTCGCTTCTCTCTGTGCTGCTTGAAAAGTAAGCTATCATCTCTGGTTCTGTTATCTGCAGTTCCTAGCGATGCCAGAGTAGATGAGCAGGGCGCCATCGCCTGCTGAAATAGCAGTAGGTAGACACAGTTTATCAACGTACAGACTAAACAGAGCATAGTCCAGTGTATTCCTCTGGGAGGATCTTATATTAGTAGGTAATCGTGCTCTTTCTACTTCACCGATGAAAGTGTTGTGCCGTTCATATGTGAGGGTTTTCACCTTGTGTGTGGATCTCGGTCTCGTGAACTGCCGCCCTTTTTCACTGTATGTTTTGCAGACCTAGAACATTTAAAAAAGGTGACTTTTCCAATTGTTTTTTCAGGCTTCAAAATGGGAGATGCTGAAAAGGGAAAGAAGATCTTCGTTCTGAAGTGTGCGCAGTGCCACACCGTTGAAAAGGGAGAGAAGCACAAGGTTGGCCCCAACCTCCACGGCCTGTTTGGGCGCAAGACGGGGCAGGCTCCAGGCTTCTCGTATACAGAGGCCAACAAAAACAAAGGTAAATGTGCAAAGTGTGAAGCGCTTCTTCTGCGTGAACCTGTTCTCACCAGGCCCGGTTTATCACTATTCTGAAAACCCCAGTGTCCTCAAGACAGTCTCGGAATGGCCAAAATTCCCTTTAACAAGAACGTCCAAGGCGGTCAGATCCTTGTTTAGAGGATGACCCAGGAAGGGACTCGCCTCTGCAGTTAAACCGCAAACTCATGTTATGATAGAGATCTTGTGCAGGAGTGTCGCCAACGGGCCTTGCTGGTCATAGATTGTTCTGGGCAGAACTGTTGTGGTTTGTATTGTACATGTACCAATTATACTTTCTGAACCCACACATTCAACCAGTAGGGGTATTTTGGAGCAGTAGAACAGTGAAGAACTGGGTGGATGTGGCGACCCAGGCAAATGCTCGACTGCCTCTTCCAAGAGTTGTAGTTTTCTTGCATTACTTGCATTTCACAGCTCTCTGCACAGTGCCCGCACTACAGGTTCATAATTGTCAATTGGGGAAGATCCTTGTGGTGTTTGTGATGGCTCCAGGAGGCCGGGTTGACAACTCTTTATCGTTCACCGGCTAGAAGAGCATCCAAGAGGTTCTCATGCGCCAAACTAAATGTTGGGCATCAAACGGAATTGACACAAAAGCACCACTCCCAATAATTGGGGTGTTGTGAGCCCCCAGCAACCCTGGACCCCGCTGCAACTTCACCTGCTGCACTAATAACTGTTGAGGCCCTACATATCCGTCTCTCTTCCACCACTTCCCCCACCCTGCCTAAGCACCACTCCAGCCATGAAACGGGCTCTGCCCCTCTCTTGAAAAAATTTACTTGCACACGTTGTCTTCCTTTTTGCAGCAATGGTGCCCTCAGCCCCAACGAACAGAAAATGCGCCCCATTCACCCTTTCTAAAGTAAGACTCATAATTGTGATGCACTGGGCCCCTCCAACGAATCGTCTGTCGCTGCACCTGCTTCACTAATGATTGCTTCTGCCTTGTGAAGCAGGCTTTCGCCTCTGCTTTTTGTGGAAAACAATGGCTCCCATCTCCTGACCCCCGCCTCCTTTCTGATGCCCAGACTAAGCAGTGTCCACCCCCAACCCCCTGTCACCTTTCTGACGCCCAGACTTAACAGTGTCTCCCCTGCTTCAGTATTCACCCTCCGGGGTCCATTGCTTTAAGGCCCAAAGCAACACTGGCACAGGAAGTGGGCACTGGTCTTTGCAGGTTCAAATCCTTATACCCGGCCTATAAAGCATTGCGCTGCCAGGAACTATTATGCTGTAAGGAGAAGCTCAGTTGGAATATTCTTTGCTCCGGCTCTGCCGTAAACTTGACAGTCCCCTCATTTAAGAGGACTACTTGGGGTGGCAAGAGCTTTTCAGGACCACTGCAGTGCTCTGGAACAGCCTACCTTTGACACTAAAAGCCGCTCCCTCCCTACTCTCCTTTAGAAAGGCTTTAAAGACTTGGTTCTTCTTGCAAGACTAGCAGACACCGAATCCCAGCAAGTAGCCTCATTTCCAACCGATCTACACCCAGACCCGCCTTTGACAACTCCAAGATGCCTTCGGGCCTGAGTTTGCGCTCTACAAAGCACATTTATATTACGCTGAGGACTTCCAGACGTCCGCTGCATCACATCCGTGCATCTGAATGCAACCCTGCGTTCTCCTGCCTGCCACACCCTGGACTCGCCTCGCTAAAGAAGAAACCATCTTTCTTCCCATGTTGGCAGCTCTGTAATGTTGAATTTCACTGGCAACGGTGCACGGTGGTATAGTATACAATAAAGAAAACATGGTGTGCTGCAATAGAGGGCGGGTTTGCCCCTTGCAACTTTGTTGCAGTTGCCGTTCAGCTAGTCCACCTGACTAGTGAATTGTGTAAAAGTGGCACCTGATCTCCAGCTCCTCAGAACACATCTGGATGTGCGGAAGAACAAAATAGATTGAATATTGCTGTCTGTGGTGACCTGGACATGCTGTCATTTGGACCTAAGACTAATAACTGGACATGATTGAATCTGTGCTTTTAACCTGACGCTTTTGTCGACTTATTCCTTGAGGTAGACGTGTAGCCACTCGAGTTAACCCACTTTTATTACACATTCACTGTTACATGCAGTGTGAGAAGAAAATTTGGACACAATGTGTAGTAGTGTAAAAATTCGGCTTCAGGGAACAAATCTGCTACATGGGTGGGCAAATATTTATTTTTAACCCCTACATTTAAATTTAGGAGTGTTCGAGACCTCTTGTATATACTTATGTGTATGTACTTTGTGGGCTCTGCTGATCAGCCCTAGGACTAGTCTGCTTCCGCTTGTACTTTTTTCTGTTCAACTGCCTTTATTTAACTGTCTCGATAGAAACCGACTAGTAGAGGTAAGTAAAATACCAGAATAGCTTTCTGCTTGGGGACTTTCTTTAAAAAAAAATTCTGGCAACTGCCTCTATTTAACTTTCTTGATAGAAAACGACCAGCAGAGGTCAGTAAAATACCAGAATCACTTTAGCCTTCTCTAGATTCCAGTCCCTAGAAATTGTCTTCAACGAGCCCCCGTAGACAATATTTTTTCAAACTTGTATTTTCAGTGATCTGAGCACCGAACGCCATGATTTTATATTAAATCAGAGCTTTGGACTATACTATTTCCTGCTGAAAGGCAATATTTCTCTCCCTGTTCCAAAACCTGGCCTGTCACGCAGTTTGGTGCTTACTTTCCCTCCATGTTAAAGAACAGATGTTTCAGCACCCAGGCGAATGTGCTGCAGAGCTAAATACATATAGACTCACAAATGCGAGACCGATTGCATTGCAAATGCTTGATGCTTGTTTTAATGTGTAAGCATACATAAGTTTAAAATGGGTGAGTAAATGGCCCTTGGATTTTAATGATGTGCACGTACTCGATAAATTCCTCTTCCCAAACTGATGAATCTTATTTAGTACTTAAGTAACATGTTCATTTCTAGTGGATGAGGCTATATCGCCTGAACAGGTAATAAATGGAGGTATCTGTCCGTATCTGTCTGTAGAAGGATAGACTCTAGCGCCCATTTACACAGAGGTAAGGTTTAGAGGAGCACATTGTAGAAATAGCTCCAGGGGTTACTACTTGTGAATACTTCAATGCCAGATACCAATTAGGAAGATGCACCTTCAGGGACAGTCCTCTTCAGGGCTGAAGTGTATATGCGCCAGATGCCTTTTTACTTGCATTTGCATACACTTGGTACACAGTGAGGGCTTATCTCATTAAAGTGAGGACTCCAAGTTTGAAAAGAATTTCCTTGGGGCAAACTGGATACTAAAATATCTTGGTTCATATCCTTTCCTGATTGAAAAGCATTAGTTTCCCATATATATATATATATATATATATATCAGCTTACTTAAGAGAAGCTTGGTAAAGCAGCCCCCCCGACACACACTTTTCCAAAATTGTGAGTTTGCTATTTTGTCTGGAGAAACTTGAATCATATTCTGCCTCCCTGCTCCAAAACACACACGCTATATGTTGCTTGGCAAAAGATTTTACTCCTGCACAGAAGACCTATAGCTTCAAAGCATGCTGTACTGAGCTTCTCTTTATGAAGCTACATGGAAAGTATTATAATTCACCCCATAGAAAGTGCAACTGCACCTTTATAAATGGAAGTTTACTGAACAGTTCCCCACTTTATTAGAAATTATCTTTTTGAAAAGTTCCTGTAGCTTCCTTTTGCATACCTTCCCATAGCACTTTTCTTTTCCACTCTCCGTGCACAGCTATGTGTTTTGTTCAAGTTTGAATCTTTAAAATTGCGGTTTGGTCTCTTTGGAAGTGCTTTATACGAAATGTTATATTATGTTGTTTTGCATAGCTCACTGGTCACCTGAGAAGGTCTCCAGGTGCTTGGGCAGGTGTGTGGTCCTCATGTGATATATTGGGTCCCCGCTTTGTAATGTGCATGGGTTCCTTAATGTGCCTACTTTTTCTCTCTTTCTAGGCATTACCTGGGGTGAAGATACGCTGATGGAATACTTGGAGAATCCCAAGAAGTACATCCCAGGAACAAAGATGATCTTCGCTGGCATTAGGAATGAAAAGGAGAGGCGTAATTTGATCGCTTACCTGAAGCAGGCGACATCATAAGAGATCTGGTTCTTTGTTAGAGTGGACTGTCCGGCAGAGGCACTTTTAAAACTGTACATTTTTGTCCTTTGTAATGTATTATTTCACCACTGATCCATGTATCATTCGTACACTGAATTTCCGTTGGGTATTTTGAGTTTAGATGTGTCCATTATTCATTGACTGTGCCAGTTGAACACCGCGCCGGCATTTTGTGCTCCATATCGTTGCTGCAGGTGCTTTTATGTAAAGAATGCCTAAATTAAATATAACCTGCCTATGGAGAGAGCACAATCTTGTCTGTTCGTTGTATGTTTGTAAAGTGCTTGTGTTGACATTGGCATCCTTGACGCGAAAGCTTGTGACTGAATTTGGGGCTGTTTATAGCACCACACAAGGTGATGGATGGGATGCTCTCAAATGAATCAAACCACTGGTACCCCTCTGGGTAGCAACCTATTGACTGCCTCTGGAACCAAGCCTTGCACTAAAGAGGCCCCAAAAAATGCCAGAACCAGTCTGGGGTTGCTACTGGGAATGGACATGCCCTGGCAGTTTTTACTGGGCTGTAGGTTCTGAGGACTTCCCCCCAAGTTGTAGATGAAAGGGAAGAAAGATCACCGAATCTTCAACTGTAATCGAAACATGCGCCGGCTGCTATGCTGCCAGTGTAAAAACTAGAACACAAGGTGAATGCCCAGGTTACAGGTGCTGCTAATAGAAAACCTCAGTTTTAGTAGCATTCAATTTCATGAAGGTTTTTGACATCATCAATGTGTTGTAGGTAGGCTTTTTGCCACAGTGGAAGAAGTCTGCATGGTGTGGGACCTCTTTAAAAATCAGTTTGGTGATGTCCGCATACCTGAAAAGCCAGGCTCCCTGTGACTCGTGAAATGGGCCTGAGGCTGCATGTGGTGGTTACACAAAAGGAGAACAGTATCCACCACATGGAAACCGTGCAGTTGAGAGCTTTGGGTTTAGGCGCGAGTGGATGCAATGTCATGATGCAATTTGGTCAAGAATGAGATCAGCCAAATGAGCTTAGTCCCTTTGATCCCTGCTCTTGCAGGCATGGCATGACCGATGTCAAAGGCATCTTTGAGTCACGAGGTATTGTGACGTCTCCACAACACGTATGGGAGAGGAAGAGGTAAGCCACCCCGTGCCCTCCTATGAAGACACAACCTACACACTTGGGTACAGCAGCTATAGGCAGAATATAAGTTACAATATTACTACCCTGAGACCAGACATGCAAAAGTCCAAATGGGATATTCACATAATTCCTGTGCGAAGGAAAGGTCCGTCTTATGCAACCTCTCTCCACACTGGGAGAGCAGTACCACCAGGGCGGACTCGACCTCCTGTTGGACTTGATACTGGATAACGGTGGTATCCAGCTCAGTGAATTAAAAATACCTCCTCATGCAGATCACCTTTATTAATAGGAACTATAGGTAAGATTAAAAACGAATAGGTCCGTTGTTGAGGATAACGTATCACACCTCAGTAGCCAGGGCAACATGTTTCTGTCTGTTAGAAGCCCAGACTGGTCTGGGGCTTTCTTCAGGGCCAGGGTTCCCGAACTACCTCGTGAAGGCCCCTGTGTCCTAGTCTTTTTTGAGGTGAATACAGAAAGGAAAGTAATATATTCAGGTGAGTTCTACCTGGGGGACAACAAGATAGCCTATTGAGCAACAAGAGAATTTTTTTGTATCAATCAGGTGTTTGTTGAAGCGCGACTACTCGCCCGTAAGGGTCTCAAGCGGTGGAGTGGGGGTGCAGGTTCCGGCCCATCAAGGGGGGTCAGTCAAAGAGCCAGGTCTTGAGGTTTCATACGAAGATGGGAAGCGGTGTTGTCTGTCGGAGGTTGAGCGGAATGGCGTTTCAGGCCTTGGCCGCTAGGAAGAAGGGGCGGCCTCCCGATCTGGTTTTTCTGGTGCGTTGAACCACAGCGTAGGAGAGCTGGACTAATTGTAGGGTCCTTTGGGGGTGTGGAATTTGAGTCGGCTGTTCGGGTATGCTGGTCCGGTGTCGTGGAGGGCTTTACATGCGTGGGTGAGCAACTTGGAGGTAAATTTAGCCTAGATGGGGAGCCAGTGGAGTGTGCGCAGGTGCTGGGAGATTTGGCAGGTTGAGGACCGGTCTTGTGGCGGCGTTCTGTTGCTTGCGTGTGCGTTTTTTGTGTATTCTGGCCTAGTGTGTTGCCATAGTAGAGTCTACTGGTGACCAGTGCGTGTGTGACAGTCTTTTTGTGTTCAAGGGAGGTCCATTTGAAGGTCTTAAGTAGGAGGCAGAGGATGTGGAAGCAGGGGGACGAGACTTGAGTTGATCTGGCGGTCCATTTTGAGCTCTGAGTCCAGGATGATTCCCCGGTTGCGTGCTTGGTCCGTGGAGGTGGACGAGGGGACACCAGGTGGTGTTCCAGGCATCGGGGTTTGGACCCATGATGAGTACTTCCGTCTTGTTGTTGTTTAGTTGTAAGCGCCTGTTTCCGTGCCTTCTACGGAAACACCCTCTACGCCGGAACCACAGGCAAACTGCAGAAAAGACTCCCAACGCATCCAGAACAACTCATCCTGCACATCCCCCGACACAGCCACATCTCCGGAAACCTGAGAGACCTGCACTGGCTCCCCGTCAGCAAAAGAATCACGTTCCGACTCCTCACCCACGCACACAAAGCCCTCCACAACCTGGGACCCAGGTACCTCAACAACCGCCTGACCTTCTACACTCCCACTCGCCAGCTACGATCGACCAGCCTCGCCCTCGCCTCCGTTCCACGCATCCGAAGAGCCACCACGGGAGGAAGATCCTTCCCCTACCTGGCAGCCAAGACTTGGAACTCCCTCCCCATCCACCTCCGCCTGACCCCAGACCACCTCTTCTTCAGGAAGCAACTCAAGACCTGGCTGTTCGAGCAGTAGCGGACTCTTCCCCCCCCCCCCCCCCCCCCTACCCCAAGCGCCTTGAGACCCTCCGGGTGAGTAGCGCGCTATACAAATGTTATGATTGATTGATTCTCGAAAGTTTTCTGGCGGCGTTGGGTTCATTGTATAGGGAGAGGATGAGTTTGGTGTAGTCTGCGTATGACACAATGTTGAGTCCGTAGGTTTTGACGATGGGGGTGACCGGAACCATGTTGGCGTTGAAGAGCGTCAGGCTGATGGAGGATCCCTGAGGGACTCCGCAGGTGGTTGATGTAGGGTCCGATAGGAAACTGGAGAGTCTGACCCGCTGCGTTCTGCCAGAGAGGAAGGAGCTGATCCAGTCGAGGGCTTTGTTCTGGATCCCTGCGTCGTGAAGTCTGAGTATTAGGGTGTGGTGGGACACTGTCAAATGTCGCTGAGAGTTCGAGGAGGATGAGGGCTACTGTTTATCCAACATCCAGTGGGGTGCGGATGTCGTCTGTTGTGGTGAGGAGGGCGGGGAGGGGAACTGGATTGGTTGGCAGGGGGTGGGGGAAGAGTGGCCGCGGGGGCAGCAGCAGCAGGGGAAAACTGGCAGGGGCAGGCCTCCCTTAATGGTGGAGCTGCAAGGGTGGGAGGGAAATTTCACTGACAATGAGTCGGTGGCCTTGCTCACCTGTCCCCGCGGCCGCCATTAAGTAGGGGTCGGGGAGGGGAGCTGGATTGGTTGTGCTGGGGGAGGGCCCACGGGGGCAGCATCGGTGGTGGAATAACGGGCAGGAAAAGGAAATAGAGGAAAAGGGAGAAAAGTAAGGGCGAATAAAGCAGAAATAGCTCAGAAAAGAGCAGAAGAAAACCAGAAAGGTGAAAAAAAGAGAATAGACAGAAATCTGAAAGACACGTTAGTGATAGATTCCTTACCGTAGAATATCCCCAGGTATCAGACTGGATCCGGAAAGTTTGTTGTCAGCAGTACACCTGCACGTCGGAAGGTGGCGTCGTGCGGCTCTGTCTGTCGCTGTCGTCGTTTGCACCGAGATGGTGTCATGGAGACTACTTAGGTGCCACCCCTGCGCGCTGACTTCAGTTCTTTCTTTTTCTGCGCCAGCAAGTGCAGATCCGGTTAGAGCACGCACCCTAGTCACTTTTTGACTATTTCTTTTGTCTTTGACTCCTGGTGCCACGTAGGGATGCCTGGGTTTAAATCCTGGGGGGTCTGTCGCTGTAAGATGTTGGTGGCCGACCCCCATGGAGTCTGTCTACTGTCTGGAGCACGACCATGGCCCCCGGTCATGTTCCCACTGTCTGGCCATGGCTCCGAAGCTTTCTGGTCCTGAAAGCCGCTGGAGGCCCGGCAGTCGTCTCCGTGCCGTTCGAGGTCCAGGGGTCGCTCGAGGGACCGACCGCGGAGCCATCACCATAGCTCCTCGAAGAAGTGTTTGCGCTCTCCGACGTCCCCCTGTCGGTCGCCGGGCAAGGGGGCCAGGGGTACCCCCCCCCTGTGGCTTCGTTGGAGCCGAAGTCCCACGGCCTACCCACCTTATCCGGGTCAGTCAGGGACTCCAGCCCAGGTGCAAGATTTTCTTGCTGCCATAGACCGCCTTTTCAGGCCTCGGGCTCCTGCCGGTGTGCCTTCGAGCCCCGCGGTCCCAGCTGAGGGCCCTTCCTTGCCGCTGGCTCAGCCTCTGGCGCCGCATGGGCCCCGGTGCCTCCGATCCCAGCGCCGCAATGGGTCCCGTTCGTCCCACCTCCACCCTTTCCCGGGTTTCAGGATAATTTTGCTCCGTGTAGCGACCCTAATTGGGACATGGAGCCGGATCGGCGCTGTTGGACCATTTTTTTTATTCCCCTGTCCCTCCCCCGCCTCAGCAGCCTGTACCACGGGCAGTGGAGGAGGGGGACGACTGGGAGGGGTCAGAGGACCCTCTTGCACGGCAGTGTAAGTCTGAACAGGAGTGGGCAGAGGGTGCAGGTGGCCTTGACCTCTCAGCCTGGTTTTCTGTCTCCTGCGGTCATGGATGAGGGCGCCACATATACTGTGGTGCTCCGTAGAGCAGCTGAGGCCCTTGACCTGTCACTGGTTTTGAGAGTGACAATCTCCTCACCCAAGTTCTTCAGCCGGCGGCAAACTCTATGGAGCCTCTCCTTTGGTTCAATGAGGCGTTAACGCATGTTTTGATGGGCACCTGGTCTAGATCAGCCACAGGGGTTCCTGTGGATAAGAACGTGGCCAGGCGACATCGCCCGGCACTGGATGATTCTGCTTTTTTAAAGAATCACCCCACTCTGGAGAGCCTGGTCATCCAAGCCTCCATTTCGCAAAGCGCATTCCCTACCGCCCCGCTGGATAAGGAATCGAAGAAGCTGGAGCAGTTTTAAAAAATTTTATTTTGAGTTTTTTCCAAACACACATAATACATTACATTTATCAATATGCAATGATCACAATCTGCATCGTTAGACAGTATATTCATTTCCACTGAATGTCCGATCTATTAGTGTTATCATGGCAACTAGAATCAATATTATTTAATTGGCTTGACATGTACAGTCCACACTAGAGCTATTCTTTGATTGATCAGTAAAGGATATGGTTTGGTTCGGCCAACGGGATTAGTCACAGCACATTGCCTACAACATTCAGTAATTCTATAATGAGTCTACACAGGATTATGGGTACAATCAACCACATGGAGTGTCCCACATCTCACTTTTCTGTTCCTAGAGCAGTATCATTAAATGTAATCCCTATGCTTAGTATGGGTTGGAATATCATCAATGTCACTCTCCTTCATCGGATGGCGCGTTTTCGGAAGCTTGCCTTGAGTTAATGTTTGAGTGGGGCCCTATATGTCTGGGTCGTGAGGTACGAGGTAACGTCTCAGCATGTATATTAACTTGTTCTTGAAAATATATTAAGTCGTCTAGCCATTTTTTAAACTTGGGGGCACGGCCTCTGCCCCATCTACACTCCACTCGGCGCTTAGCCAGTAACCGTGAAAGTGTGATGTATCGGCCAAGGGGGCCATCAAGAGTGTTCCTGTGCCAGAAGTTGGACCAAAAAGGAGAAAGGGAGCGTGCGCCCCCTCTTGGACCTCAGGAACGTCAATCGTTTCCTCCGGAAGGAGAAGTTCAAGATGTTGACTCTGGCTCAGTCTTGGCTGCCCTCGACCCTGGAGACTGGATAGTAGTGGTGGACTTGCAGGACTCATATTTTCATATCCCCGTCCTGCTGGCCTGCCGGTGTTACCTGCGGTTCACGGTAGGCCACAAGCATTTTCAGTTCGTCAAGCTCCCCTTCGGCCTTACCAGTGCCCCTCGGTTGTTCACGGAAGTGATGGCGGTGGTTGCAGCTCATCTGCGCAGATCAGGGGTTTCAGTCTTCCCCTATCTCGCCGACTGGCTGTTGAAGGCGGGCTCGCCCCAGCAGTCTCACACTTCCAGACTATGGCAGACCTGCATTTGCTGAGGCTCTCCATCAACGTGTCTAAGTTGCACCTGAGACCCTCTCAGAAGCTCCCCTTCATCGGAGCGGTTCTGGATTCAGCGCGGGTTCGGGTTTATCCTCCCAAGCAGCAAGTCCGGGATATTCAGGCTATGATTCCAATCTTTCAGCCTCTATCCCGGGTTTCGGTCAGGATGACCCTCTAGCTCCTGGGCCTGAGGTCCTCCTGCATCCTGCTGGTGCAACAGGTCAGATTGCATTTGCGGGCTCTGCAGTGGGACCTGAAGTTCCAGTGGGCCATCAGGGCGACCTGTCCGATCATGCCCCGATCTCGGAGGGCACTGCATGACAATTGCAGTGGTGGCTCTCGAATCTCGATTGGGTCCATGGCAGATACCTCTCCCTTCCCCAACCGGAGCACACAGTGGTGATGGATGCGTCCCTGCTGGGATGGGGAGCCACTTGGGAGAGGCAGAGATCAGAGGCCTCTGGTATCCGGCGGAGTCCCGGCTCCATATCAACCGTTTGGAGCTTCGGGCAATCCGACTTGCACTGAAAGCATTCCTTCCGTCTATCCGGGGGAGTGTAGTGCAGGTGTTCACGGACAACACCACCGCCATGTGGCATTGCAACAAACAGGGTGGGGTCGTGGACCCTATGTCAGGAGGCTCTGCGCCTCTGGACACGGCTGGAACATCAAGGCATTACCTTGGTGGTTCAACACCTGGCAGGTACTCTGAACGCCTGGGTGGACAAACTCAGCCTGCCGGTGCATGATGGATCACGAATGGCGTCTGAACTCGGACGTGGCGCAAGGTCTCTTTCTGCAGTGGTGAGAGCCTTGGTTAGATCTATTCGCCACCGAAGAGAATGCGCAATGCCATCAGTTCTGCACTTTGGAATTTCCAAGGCTGCACACGCTCAGCAACGCTTCTTGTTGCGAGTGGAGCTGAGGTCTATTGTACGCCTATACCACCTCTGCCCAGAGTGCCGAAGAAGAGATTTGGCGCGACCGAGCCAAGTCCTTCTTGTGGCTCCAGATTGGGCATGAAGATACTGGTATCCTGAGCTACTAAGCATGGAGATCGATCCCCCGATCCGACTGCCTCTTCGGGAGGATCTTCTGTCACAGCAGCAGGGGGCGGTCCTCCACCCGAACCTGTCCAGCCTCCACCGCTGTGCGTGGAGATTGAGCGGCAACAGTTGACATCTCTCGATCTTCCTCCCGAAGTCTGTGATGTTATTCTGGCAGCCAGGCGTCCTTCCACTACAACGGTATACGCCTGCAGGTGGAACAAATTTGTGGCATGGTGCACAGCAAAAGCTGTTGATCCCCTTTCTGCCCCTCTTTCCGAGGTCCTTCTGTTCCTTCTCTCTTTGGCTCAGCAGGTATCTGTTCTGGGCACTATCAAAGGTTATCTTTTGGCCATCTCCGCCTTGCTACTGCTTCCAGATCAGCCTTCTCTTTTAAGGTCCCCTGTTATCGCTTCCTCAAATGCATTACACACACGTTTCCTCCTGTGCCTTTCATAATGCAGCAGTGTGACTTAAATCTTGTCTTGACCTTTCTGAGGTTCGCTCCCTTTGAGCCCCTCTGCCAGAAGAGTGAGTGAGCTCCAGGCTCTTTCTTCTAAACCTCCTTTCCGGTCATCCGGACAAGTGGTTTAACACCAACATGTCCCTTTCAGATGCACAAGTTAATACTTGTGTAACGATATATCTGTACGAGACATTAGTTAGTGATAGATTCCTTACTGCTCCACCCATCCTCCCTGTTCTGCGAACTGATTTCTTGGGTTAAGGTCATCGTTTTCACGGCCCTAGTTTCATGGTACCAGTGGTCAGTTTCTTGCATGGCTGTGAGTTCCTGGCACGGAAAGTTGTGTACAGAACTGATGTCAGCGTGCTTGGGTGGCGCCAAAGTAGTCTCCATGACGTCATCTTGATGCATACGACGCCTTTGACGGATGTGGCGCCGCACAACCCCACCTTCCGACGCGCAGGGGTACTGCTGAGGAAAAACTTTCCGGGTCCAGTCTGACGCCTCGGGATATTCTAGGGCAGGGTTTCCCAAACTGTGGTCCGCGGACCCCCAGGGGTCTTTGACACATTCCCAGGGGGTCCGCATGCAGCAGTTTTAAAAGCACTGCAAAGTTTCTTGTGTAATTAGCAGTTTTCAAGCAACAATAAACTTGTCAAGATAACACCAGCGATTAATGTACCTGCTGGAGAGAGAGGAGAGTTTTGTCCAGTGGCAGCTTTAACTTATCTAATGTAGCACATAGGGTTAATATGCGTACTGCAAAGAACATGTACCATGCATTTCAAAAATATACGGTCTTTTATGTGCATAGGTCAGTGGGTTACTGCTTTTGTCAGCAACTTATTTTTCCTCCCAGATTATCCTACCATGATGCACAGTAAGGTCTTCATTTACTATTTTTTATAAGCTAAAAAAAATTAATATGTAATGATAAATGTGTTTGGAGACTGCACCTTTGTTTCCCAAAAAGTTTTGGGGAGAGCCTCCCAAAGCCCACTCTGTAGTGGCCAGGCTCACTCACTGCACTTGGTATGCACCGTATGGGGACTTGTCTGAAAACATTTTCTAGGGCTGCTTTTGGTTTTCAGTCTGGCCCTGGCAAAGGGCAGAAGCCTCATACTGCAAAATAAAACCAGCCATTAAAAAGTTAAGTCACTGGGAGGCAGCACCAATCTTGCCATTAAATTAACGCAGGGCTGCACCATATTTACAAGAATATGGTGCAGCCCTGCGTTTCCCCCCCTGCGCTGGCGCTACACTTAGCAGGATTTGCCAATGCAGGCACCCTTGCACCATAATGCAAGTATGTCTGCGTGCAGGGGAAGATTGTTTATGTACAGGAAGGTCCTCCTTTCTGCACATAAACAGTCGTGAAATGCTGTTTTGTCACTTCTGTGTTCTGCTTAATGCAGCACACATGGACGTTACAAAATGTAATTTTATTAAAGATTGTGTATGTGCAGGAAGGGTCACCTTCCTGAACATAAACAATTCATGGTGTTTTGCTTTTTCATGTGTACTGCATAAGGCAGCACACATGGAAAAAGTAAAAACGAAGAGAAATAAAGCATTTCTCCTCGTTTCGCCAAGTTAAGAACCGGTGTATCCTGGCTTTAATTTTGGCGCAGCCTCTTATGTACGCTGCCCTTGTAAATAGGAGTAAGCGTCAAAATCAATGGGTGTTGCAGTGGAACGCCCACCGCAACACCCAATGCCCACCTCTTTCACTCTAAGTATTGCATGAAAGGGGGTTTTATTTGCAAGGCAGCGTTAAGCCACGGTAAGTGGCTCAACGCTGCCTTGTAAATAAGGCAAAGCCCCTATCGCCACAGGAACATCGCAAAAAGTGACGTTCCCATGGGGATAGGGGCTTGCAAATATACCCCTAAAATCCTTAGTAATTCGAGTTTTTCTTTTGTGTGCATGTGTGTTTATTTTGTTTGAATTACTGTTTTAATGTTTGAAATGTAAACACAGGGGGCTGGAGATCAATACTCAAAAGACAAAATACATCGTCTTCAAACCCGCCAGCTCAACTCGCCCCAGCCTGCGTATGAATTGTATTCAACTGGAGCGGGTATCTGTTTTTGATTGCCTCGTCTTACCTTAACTGAAAAAATGGCCTGGGGGCCCCAAACTGACAAGTCAAGTCTCAGGTTGGCCCAAACTGCTTGCGGCCTGGCCAAGTTTTATAGAAGCTCTATCCACAGGCCCAGTCACAGAGATTTACAAATCCCAACTAAGGAGCGCTGCTCTGTACAGGGCTGAACTCTGGGGACAGTGTCTCCCTAAGACCATCATCAAAACAGGGAACAGTTTCCTTAGACAGTTGATAGGCCTACCAGTGAGCTCTCCATCAGTTCCACTGCGATTGGATCTTGGGGTTGAGACCCATTTCAGAGGTAATTGGCTGTAGACCCCTATTATTTTGGCGGTGATTATGGGTGACCCCTGAACTGGCCGAATATAGGTCTGAGCTTCAAGAACTATTGAGTCTCCCCGGTATAGGCAAACTGTTCTGGTTTGCGCACAGCAAGGAAGGTCTCAGTAACATTGGCAGAGACCACTTATGGAATAATCTGGAGTCGGCTTATGTGGCAATTACACGCAAACAATTAGGCAGCATCTATAGAGGGGGGTCTTGCGCAACTATACAAAAACTCTGCCTCTGGCACTGTTCATTTTCCGGCAAACAAGGATGTGTACAGTCTAGAGCCTTGCTTAGATGAAATACAACTGCCTCTTGCTAGGAAACTATAGGTACAATTTAGGCACGGTTCCCTTCCCCTGCATGCATTTACTAATAAATGGTCTGGCAGCTCTGCTCTGGGGTGTCCAGCTTCCAGTAGTGGAGACCGAACTTCATGTATTTTTTTTCTGCCCCGGTTACCAAAAGATCAGACATAGATGGCTGGTTTAATTGTGTAGGAACCTAGGCACACAACATTGTAAAGAAGCATTTAGGCTCCTTAAATACAACACTAAACTACCAATTGTCTATGCAGTATCCCGTTTTTTATGTTCCATATGGCGGGCGTGAAAGCTTTTTTCTTGAACCTATAATGGTGGTTATACTGACTGATTATTTTTAACTGTTTTACACCACCCAATCTTGTTTTACCCGGATTTTAGCTTTTTAGGTTTTGCCTAGCAATGCGTACGAAGTACGCATGCACTAGCAAAACCTCTTGAGTTCTATGTTGGGTGATGACCCGCCTCTGTCTATCATTGGCTAGCTCCATAAATGGAGGCTAGCCATTGGGAGACAGAGGCTGTCAATCGCGCTTTCTCTTGAAAACGCGATTCGGGGGCGTTTCTGGTGCTTTTTTTAAGCCCCGCCCCTTTGTCCCGGGCCGCGCTGCGATTGGCTGCCGGCCCGGGACACCCCCGTGACGTCATTCCCCGGGCCGCGCTGTGATTGGCTGGCCGGCCCGGGACCTGACTTGTTTTCACTTCTCCGAGCCTCAGTACAGAGTTTCTGCGGCCTCTCGTTCAATGCATGATAACAGCAGAATGTATGGCGAGGAACACGCATGAAAGGATGCGCCACCGCCCCGATCATACCGTCGGGTTCGAACATTATATTTGGTTTAAGACCCACATAGTACATCTTGTAGGATTTGCTCCTTTGGTATTCTCATGCCAAATTTTTTCATTTAAATTGAGCATTATCAGTTCAGCATGGTGCACCAATCTTGCAAGCATGGAACAGTGACATTTATGTTACTACCAACGGAACACCTCGAGGTGCTTGTCAACAAAAATTTCAGGCGGGAGTGAGTACGATGTGAAACACGAGCTTTCTTGAAAAATCATGCATAGGTAAATGTAGCTCAACAGCATGTTCTCTTGCCTCCCCACGCTTAATATGATGAGACTTCCCTCTCTAAGATGGCCACCACGTTTTCAACACGGAAGATACTGAGACGCTTTCAGTGTCTACAGGTCTGCCTGTCATTTCGTAACGTGAGCCGCTTTTCTGTTGGTTGTCATCGGTAGCAGCTGCCTAGTGAAGATCGGCCTCTGATTGGCTACCTTTGTGTTCCTTTCTAGTCTGATCCCAGGCTGTCAGTAAGAGAGAGGGGTGCAGGCAGTGCTGGTGGCAGCAGGTCAGTGAGTGTTGGTTGCTGCCTTGTGTGTGCCCTATGCCGGCAGGTTTGGGAGAACAGTGTGATAGGTTGAGGGATGTTCAAGTATGGGTTTGGAAGGGAACCTGCATTTCAGGGCATCAAGGGCTGCGACACCACAGTTCAACATTTTATCAACCGAGCACTCGCCCGCAGTGTATCGTGTACCCACCTGCTTGTACATTCTGCTGCCTTGTCAGGGGTATATAAGTGCAACTACATCACAAAACTGTGACCGCTTCAGAGAGTTTGCAGCCTTCCAGTTTCTGACCAGCCTGAATGAGGCAGACCGGCACCGACTTTGGCCTTCATTTGTATTTTTTTATTTTTTCGAACTACTAGATTTGGGCCACGCTCGTTTGTGCAACTTGAGGCCTTTGACTCTGCAAACAGACTGGGCAATATTAATCGCCATCCGCCTCCCTCGGGCTGGCATTTCGGAACAGATTTCGCCGGTGCCGCATCTTTGTTCTGCTTCCTCCAGTCCTTGGCCGGCCTTCGGTGCTTCGCATTTCTCCTGTGCTCGGGGGACGCGTTAAAGAGCAGCCCTGCTGATTTATGTGCGGCGTGGGCATGGCTGGCGTTGCTATGTTACCTCCTGTGTGCGGGCGCCCGCAAGCATGCCATCTTTCTCCGCGTAAGAGGGCTCTCTGTGCAGCAAGCATCATTAAGTCTGGCTGTTGTCTAGGCCGGTGGCCCGCATCACCAGGCTTTGCTGGGTAACTTATTGCTTATTGATTTATCAAAGCCGTTTACGCTGCTGCGTCACAGAGCGGCCACAGTCAGTGATTCATGTCATGTAGGCCGCGTTTCACGAATAAAAGCGGGGACTTGTCCTTTTAAGCACGCGTTAACCTGTTTATGGGCAAAGTGTGGCGGGCTGCAGGCCTCATAGCTGTCAAGCGACACCAGGTCATGAGTGCTTCTTTCAGCCAGGCCCAGTTTTTGAGCCCACAGCACTATGCATGCTGGGACTTGTAGTTTCACATTGCCAATTAAATGTAGAACCTTACAAGAGTTTATGAAAATTGAGGGGGCGGGGGAACACTGTTGCACTCTGGATAAGATCAATTCTGTCAGCAAGCTTGAATTCCTTGACGAGTTTATTGTATAAAAGTGTGTTCCTCCTCTGTATTGTTCAATCTGCCCTTAACCGTAACTAACTTTCCATTCCATAGTCTTGTAAAATAGGGCCATTGGAATTATGAGGCAAGACAGCACAGAATTACGCAGCTGTTCTGACCTAATTATGCGGAAAGAAAATGCCAAACATGCAGCTAATGCGGCACATTTTTTAATAGCATTTCTTCGTTATTTTTGTACACTGCAATACTGTCTGAGCAAATATTTCACCCCAGTTCAACAACCACATGCATAAATAAGCAACTGAAAGTTAACCAGTGAACCTTTGCAAAGGCTCTATCAACACACGCATTTTTATAACTGCTGCTTAAGCAACAAATGACGGCTTATGTGGCAAACGTGGCAAATCCTTAATTATACGAACAAATACTTGGCTGCAGAATCGCATAATTCCAGTGGCCCTGAGCATATATGAAACATGCCAACATTTTGAATGTGATGAGGGAGTTCGAAAAACAAAATTAAGGGCTATTGAATTCCTCCACTGATTTATATCGAAGAGGAGATTTTAGGGAAGAGACTCAAAATAAATCATCGGAAGTCTCCCGCCTGAATCGGGGTTGTTGGCATTTATCCATTCTACTCCGTATGAGCCTCCACGCACGCGCTCACTTACATCACCTCACCATTACACAAATACCTTCTTCCGTCTGTGGAGAACACAACATGCACAGCACATATCCGCACATGCGCTGGAGAGCTGTACCGCTAACCTGCTATTCTGGAATATTAAGCTACTTGTGACACTGTGCTGCTTGTCTGCTCAGCTGCTCTTCGGTGCTTAATTTGTGGTGGTGCTTGCAGGTGGTCCTCCATTTTCCGGACCATGACTTGTGTATCCTCGTCAGACTTGATCTCAGAGGAAGAGAAAGGCAAGAAAACTGTGAAAAAGAGAGAAAGATGGGGTGAATATGAACCTGCAAGTGTGAGGTAGACCGGACGTGTATGGTGGTGGAAGAAAGATGAGGTGGATTCAAGACTAGGCAGCCCTGGGGTGAAAGTAAGAAAAGCTTTGGGCGCTTGCACTGCTCGCTGAGCCATTTCCCAACTGTTTTTTGTACTAGCTTGTATTTTTAGGTCCAGGCTGATACAAATATTAGAGAAACTTATTGGTTCCCCTTTGGTATCGCATAAACTTATTGGTGCCAAGTTGCTCCGTTCAAGTGTAGTTTACCATGGCTTTTTGCTGCGAACATGCTGTGCATTTTCAGACCTGTTGTGTTTTCATTATACGAATAGGGTTAAAAATGCCAGATTGGAATCTGCTATTGGTTGAAGGTGTCAATCATGACAAGAATTCACCGGTTTGGTGTGAGCAGTACATTTTACTTCCAGGTCTGCCACAGGATCAAGTAGTATTAATCCTCAGCAGCAGCACAAGATGTATACATTGCCATAACACAAGAGGAAATCTGGTGACGTCGCTGCCCCGCACTGCTACCTTGCACGCATAGGTGGTGTGAAAAATAAGGCTTAACAAGTGCGAGAGACATGACAGTTACTAAATGCTAGCAAATGTGCGAGTTTTGAGAAGATTGTGATGTAACAGATCCTCTGGTAGAGATACAGTTGTGATTGGAATGATTTAATCAACAACACTAAAAAATGTGAGCGCTCCTCATTATATGGGGTTATAAAGTGACAGTCGTTCTAAAACTAATCCCAAATTCATACCTAAAATCCCAACTGAATTTCATTTGCAACTAGCCTGCAATCCTAAAGATATTTCTTCATAATCCAACACATCTGCAGAAAGAGCTCTAGATTTGCTAGACCTCAGGAGATGCCTCAAGTTCTGAATTGATAAAAGTAAGCGCTCAAAAATATCATACGAGCTTATTGTCCTTCTCTAGATCACGTAAAAGCTTCCCAGTCACAAAACAGGGACTATCGGGATGCATAGAGGCAATAATAGCTTTTTGACACATTAAAGCAGGAAAACGTTTTACAGACACAGTTAAAGCCTATCCTACAAGGAGCATAAGGCCACATGTATCAAAATTGCAAATTACGATGACCTAATTACGATTTTCTGAGAATTGCAATTAGGTAATCCAATGTATGAAACTCCAAGAGTTTCATATATCAATTCCTAGGTTGTCGCAAATTGACCAACCTCCATTAATATATATTTTTTTATAATCAAATTTATTGGCATTTGAAAAACCAAACATACAAAGGACAGCATATGATTGCGCAGTAAATCAAAGTCCATTTTCGGCATACAACAACAAGCATTTACAATGCAACGGTTTCACCTTTGGAAAATTTAGAGCTATTGGCAATGTAAATGACAATGACATTTATTTCTCTGTTTTCAAAACCAACACATAAATACAAATTTTGTCATTTACAATGCCAATAGCTCAAACTTTTCCAAAGGCGAAACCGTTGCATTGTAAATGCTTGTTTTATCTGTTTTTATTCATTGTATATATCTGAGAATGTTCGTGTATGGTCCACTGACTGAAATAAACAAAGATTGGATGTGCATATGCAAATCAGTTTTGACCCTGCTCCAATGGGAACAGTCCAGCCTGAACTGTCGGGCAAGGTCTTCCCTGAAGCAGAACAGAAGCATCCCATGACTAGTTTCTTTAAATAAAAAAAAATATATTTATTAAAGGTTATTGCATAGGATCATAAGATACATTTTTTTGGTTGTTTTTAAAAAAAAATGTGTTTATTAATTTCAGTCAAAACAATGACATCAAATAACTAGAGTTCTGTTACAGTGGAGCAATAGGAAACAAACCCCACCCTGTCCCTCCCCCACCCTTCCCTTAGGCAGAACAAACAGAGGTATAGTACATTGAAGAAGTACATGTGGTTCAACAGTCTCACACACATGCAAAGTAATATCAATGACGGCAATGTACAAGGTCCTCCAATAAAGCTAACAGCGATTGGGAAAGTGTGTGAGTCCCAACCTTAAAACAGCCGGTAAACATATTGGAAGAGTGCATTATTTATACAGGTTTACAGCAAGTCTGGTCTGGACAACAGATATGCAGTGAGTGGGGCCCATAAATCTTTGGGGCTAGAAGCCTCAGGTAACTCCTCCTCGTAGGTCAATAGCAGAGTCTTATAGTAAAGCAAATCACAAAGCCATTTTTTCACCGTCGGAGTGGTTTTCGCACCCCAAAATTGCGCCACAGCCCTTTTAGCGAACAAGGTTGACACTGCAACTTTGCGCCTGTAACAGGGCTTGAGGCGTTTTACATATCCTAGTTAGCAGAGTTCGGGAGTGCAGTGCGCGGTCTCCAATATTATATCAGTAAGCATTTTCGCCACATCAGACCAAAAGGCAAACACACCCGCACACAACCATGCCACATGTAGGAAGTCTGCATCTGCCATTCCTCACCGCACACAATTAGCAGATTCTTGCAGGGCATATCTACATACTTGTACAGGGGTATAATATAATTGTTGTAAAAATTTGAAGTGAATTATTCTGAGGTTGCAATTAGCCGTGAGTCGACCGGTGAGGGCACAACATGCCGAAAAACAAAGTTCCGCAGCACACTTATAGAAAAAGTTTTTTAAATGCAGGAAATGTCTCAATGGACATATAGTTCAAAGTTCATACGCGAAGAAGTGGTCCATCATAGTGTTATTCTTTATTTTATTGTTCATACATGAGCCAGCCGACACGTGTTTCGTCGCAAGAAATCACAATATTTCCGCGACTCCTCAGGGCTGGGGAGGATACAAAAGATCAGATGGGGTATGTAGTACTACAACATGACTTACTGTAATAGTGACTTTGAATGGTGTGATGGTGAAGGGTGAACCCAAGCGGTGGGAAATACGAAGAAAACATATTAAGTGGATGCACACAAACACCACCCTTAAACCAAGCAAGAATCAACATGTTAGGTGTGGACAGGGTGGTAGGTCGTCAGTGTCTAGTAATGTGATACAATTATATCAACTTGGAGTTTCAAGCAGTGATTGGAAGACACATCCTATTAGTGACGGAAGATGGAGAGAGTAAGTGAAATTGGATGGTTCCTAGGAAGAAGTGAGTGTGAAGATGAGTCCCCCATTCCCTCAAACAAAGTGCTGTACTTTTCGAGTCAAATGACCAAACCACTTATCCCCTTGTTTGGTGAGTTACAGATAGGTAACCTCCACACAGTGTAACAGAGGTTGATCAATACTCTCTTTGAGTTTTCCATGAGGATTCACTAAGGCATACACTATGCTCTTTTGAGAATGTCCCTTAGCTCTTACTTTTCAAAATCCAATAACGACAAGATCTTCCACAAAGAGGCAAGATTAGGTTAAGTACACACTTAATGTATAAAAATGTATACTATGTTATGAAACATTTTTTTCACTCTATTAGACAATTTTGGAAGTTTGGGCTCTGCTTCAATATGTATACGGTTCTTGACTGTTCTCAATTTTAATTCAAAATACTTCAGTTGTGTCTTTGAATAATGTGCATGCATTGACCTGTGCACTATATATCTTTCATGGCGCTTTTACATTACTTCCACTTACGTTCTTATTTTTTACTTTTTTTTTTTATTTACATATTGTCCCTTATTTCAATTACCGAACTTAATAACCACTTTGCGCACAGGGCACAACATTCACGATTGAATGTTGACACCCTGGTTCAGCGCTCTAGCCTTTGCCATCCGGGCTTTTTTCGGATTGAGCTCTTGACCCACTTCCGGGTGCTGAGACACGTGACCGCACCCGGAACTGAAACGCTAGCACTGGAAAGAGTGCACGTCGTATTATTCCCGCACTTCGGGTAAGTTTTTTATCCTCGATTCGGTGCCCCTGTTAAGATATATTTTTTGTGGTCAGGACCGTTTTAAGTTCTAAGACATTCCCACTTATAGTATTTTTGAAGCAGAAACGCACCTTAGCCGTTAAGAAATCGAATTGATTGTACCGATCCCGCACAGCGGCTGTATGGTCGATAATGCGCAAATAGTATTCCACTGCATCTCAGAGTTTTCATTAGGAATGCGTACCCTCGTTTTTGCCTTCATGCAACTTGTTACTTTTTCTTTTGAACTCTGAACTAAGCTAGATAATTTTTATGGATGTAACATGCTACCCATTTATGTCCTATGAAGGCACTCAAATTATATATATATTTTTTATCTCTCTCTCGTTCCCCCATCGACCATATTCCCTCTATGGCTGCTTTGATGTGGTTGGTCTACCCTGAACCAATATCGTTTACTACAGGGATTCATCTCCAGGCAAGTCTATAATATTACCACGATCTAAACACAACTACCAAGTGACCATCACCATTATCCGAAGAAGAATACCTATAGTTACTATTTTTTTCTACAACGGTGAGCTATACACTTAGCCTTTCTTGACACTTGACAAACTCCCATTAGATACTTGCCTACTGTGTCAACTATGTGCTCTCCACCACTTATGATAAATTTTTCCCATCCCCCCCCATTTCTACAGTATTCTGGAGAAATTCAAGATCTACACTGGCACAATCCTTTTTGGATCTACATCATTACCTGGTCTTGAGCGGAGCCGGGTCGGAATTATCACCGGCACCGCGGTAAGATTTTCTTCACTCTTTTTTTCCCATAACCGGGTCAACCGCTCTTACGTAAATTTTAACCCTTACTACATTGTAAGTCACAATATCCCGTGACTTATATGGTTTTTTATCTCTTCCCCTCTCCCCCTCCCCCCTTTTTTCATCGTTCTCCCTTATTGGCAACACAGACCTGTAGTCATATACCATCCACCTACAGGTAGGATGCACTCCGTCATACTCCCCACTTAGGTCTTGATTGACCTCATCTTCACACTCACTTCTTCCTAGGAACCATCCAATTTCACTTACTCTCTCCATCTTCCGTCACTAATAGGATGTGTCTTCCAATCACTGCTTGAAACTCCAAGTTGATATAATTGTATCACATTACTAGACACTGATGACCCACCACCCTGTCCACACCTAACATGTTGATTCTTGCTTGGTTTAAGGGTGGTGTTTGTGTGCATCCACTTAATATGTTTTCTTCGTATTTCCCACCGCTTGGGTTCACCCTTCACCATCACACCATTCAAAGTCACTATTACAGTAAGTCATGTTGTAGTACAAGATCACAGCCGACCAGCTCGCCGCTTCCCTGAGCCAGCACCCCCCCGCCAGCTCAGCGAACCCCAGCCAGGCCGCCGACAACCTCACGAAGTGGATCATCAACTGCGCGGACGAACTCGCCCCACTGAGGACCCCGCCTAGCAGACCCGGCAGCAAGAAGGCCCCTTGGTTCACCGACGAACTCAAGAGCTCCAAGAAGAACTGCCGAGCCCTCGAGAAAGCCTGGAGATGGGAACCAACACCGGACAACATGACCGCCCTCAAGCTTGCCACCCGAATGCACCACCAACTCATCCGCGCCACTAAGAAAACTGCATTCAAGGATCGACTGGACAACAACGCACACAACAGCAAGGAACTCTTCAACATCGTGAAAGAGCTCTCCAACCCCAACGCCGGAAACAACGACATCACCCCATCGCAAGATCTCTGCAACTCCCTCGCCTCCTACTTCCACAACAAGATCGCGGACATACACAACAGCTTCAGCACTCAACCGACGCACGCCACGACCGAACCACCGCCCCCCACCACCACCCTCCGCACCTGGACTCCAATCAGCACCAAAGACACCATCCAAATGATGAACTCCATCCACTCCGGATCTCCAAACCGACCCCTGCCCTCACCACATCTTCAACAAGGCCGACGCAGTCATCGCACCCCACCTGCGGGACATCATCAACACCTCCTTCGACACCGCCACCTTCCCGGAGAGCTGGAAGCACGCCAAACTCAGCGCTCTACTAAAGAAACCTACGGCGGACCCCACCGAACTCAAGAATTACCGCCCCATCTCGCTCCTCCCGTTCCCAGCCAAAGTCATCGAGAAGACCGTCAACAAGCAGCTGGCCACCTTCCTCGAGACGAATGGATCCCTGGACCCTTCACAGTCGGGCTTCCAAGCCAACCACAGCACCGAGACCGCCCTCATCGCTGCCACCGATGACATCCGAACCCTGATGGACAACGGAGAAACAGCGGCCCTCATCCTCCTAGACCTCTCCGCGGCTTTCGACACTGTCTGCCACCGCACCCTAGTGCAGCGCCTCAGCAACGTCGGAATCCAGGAGAGAGCACTGGAATGGATCATCTCCTTCCTCGACGGAAGAACACAGAGAGTCCGCCTACCACCGTACAAGTCAGAGGCCACCGAAGTCATCTGCGGCGTCCCTCAAGGATCATCGCTGAGCCCCACCCTCTTCAACGTCTACATAAGCCCCCTCGCAGCCATCGCACGCTAACACAACCTCAACATCATCTCCTACGCCGACGACACCCAGCTGATCCTCTCCCTGACCAACGACCCCGCCGCCGCCAGAGCCAACCTTCACGAAGGGATGAAAGACGTAGCCGAGTGGATGTCGAGAAGCCGCCTGAAACTGAACTCAGACAAGACGGAAGTCCTCATCCTGGGCTCCTCGCCCTCCGCCTGGGACGACTCCTGGTGGCCCCCCGCCCTGGGCAGCGCACCCAAACCGACAGACCACGCACGCAACCTGGGATTCATCCTGGACTCCTCCCTCACCATGACCAGACAAGTCAACGCCGTCTCCTCGTCATGCTTCAACATCCTGCGCATGCTACGGAAGATCTTCCGGTGGATCCCCACCGAGACAAGGAAGACGGTCACCCAGGCACTCGTCACCAGCCGACTGGACTACGGCAACGCCCTCTACGCCGGAACCACCGCCAAGCTCCAGAAGAGACTCCAGCGGATCCAGAACGCCTCAGCCAGACTCATCCTCGACATCCCACGACACAGCCACATCTCCGGACATCTGAGAGACCTGCACTGGCTCCCCGTCAACAAAAGAATCACCTTCCGCCTCCTCACCCACGCACACAAAGCCCTACACGATCAAGGCCCCAGCTACCTCAACAACCGCATCAACTTCCACGTTTCCAAACGACATCTCCGATCAGCCAGCCACGCCCTCGCCGCCGTCCCCCGCATCCGGAGAACGACAGCGGGAGGAAGGTCCTTCTCCCACCTGGCCGCCAAGACCTGGAACTCCCTTCCGACCGACCTGCGCCTGACCCAAGACCACCTCTCCTTCAGAAAGAAGCTCAAAACCTGGCTGTTCGAGCAGTAGCAGCTCTCCCCCCCCCTAGCGCCTTGAGACCCTCCGGGTGAGTAGTGCGCTATATAAATGTCTGTGATTGATTGATTACTACATACCCCATCTGATCTTTTGTATCCTCCCCAGCCCTGAGGAGTCGCGGAAATATTGTGATTTCTTGCGACGAAACACGTGTCGGCTGGCTCATGTATGAACAATAAAAGAAAGAATAACACTATGATGGACCACTTCTTCGCGTATGAACTTTGAACTATATGTCCATTGAGACATTTCCTGCATTTAAAAAACTTTTTCTATAAGTGTGCTGCGGAACTTTGTTTTTCTGTTACTTAATGTGTCCCCAAAACACATTTTGAGGGGTTACAGGGTGTTGCCTCTCATCCGCACGCACCTTTTGCTTGAAGCATTCATTTGTACGTTAACCGAGTAGTGCGCCTAGAATTTCCCTCACGCCTGAAACCCTGTTCTTTTGAAAGGGCACAACATGCCGTCCAAACATCCGGAGTGATGGTAGTCCCCAGAGCTGCTTGCCATCTAGCACAGGAGGGGTGATCATTATGCTACCGCTCTCACAAGGACGCGTAGTAAAGTTTAGTTATTAAGCCCTGACGCTCTTCTCCCGCCAGCATCGCCTGCAGTGCCCGTAGAGTAGTAGGTTCAGCCGGATAGAGCGTAGGATACATGTTAACCAGTCCCAAAAGGTGGTGTACATTTTAACTTATCAAAAGAGTGCTCGCATGTAGGCCTTTTTGGGGTTTCCGTCTGGATTGTTTAATATGTTTTTACGAGAATATATATCACTAAAAAAATCATGCCGAGACATGATCAGACTCATCCTTTAATGGGAGATCTCTTATGGTGGTTTGCGTAACCAAATGTTTTCTAATCCATGTTTTTTAATGTCACACCATACATAAATCATAACTTTATTGGTAGAGAGCTTTATGCATTCTTTTGTAGTTAGGGTTTTATGAAAGAAGAGAAAAAGATTTCTGGAGAGTCATAGGGCTTCTTTACCCGCATTGACTATTTTCCATGCTGTGTCTTTATTTCTATTGGGTAAGCCCGTCCTATATAAGATGTTCTCATGATCTAGGGACTTTAAGGCTGTGATTTTGTTCAGCAGCTTGCCCACTTACTTCCACAGTCCCTGAGCATACATAATATATCCCTTGCATGTTGGGCCACCCTGCTGGTATCTTTTCTTCGAACGATCTCCCATGTGATGACACTTCACGACAGTCTGATTTGCACATCTTTTTTTCAGTAAATTTTATTGTAACCAACGGAAAAGGTTTTTAATTCCGTTTTTACTTAAGCACAATTTTAGACAATGTCATTTGGCTCTGTATTTTTTACGTATGCTGCCTGATCCGCTAACCTGTTACAGTGTTGCCTCTTTTTTATGTATGTGTCTCAAATCCAGGAAATCATTTATTGACTGACACTGATGAATTGCTTCTTTTAACATTTTTAACAGTGATGTATACATACTTTTATGATTAACTTGTATTAATCAAATAAAGTAATTTGGATGATGATGATGATACATGCAGCTCCACATCAAGTGTAGCACCGATCTTCACCAGACAGACTTGGGGGTCTTTTTGTTCATTGTTGAGGTGTTTCCAGCTCACCAGTTTGCAGACATCAGCGGTTTTCTTTTCAGTCCAGTTGGTGATATTGGTCATTGTTTGCTGTTCTGCAATGGTTTCAGTCAATTGTCTTGGAGTCTTTATGGAGTAAATGTTATTCAGTAGCATTTTGTATTTCAACAGCAAGGGATCAAGGCATCTCAGGAGGAGTTTTGCCTTAGTAATCAATCAATCAATTAATTAATTAATCAATCAATCAAGTGTTTTTTTAGAGTGTGACTACTCACCCATGAGGGTCTCAAGGCACTGGGGGATGGGGGGAGGGTGGGGGTCATGTGTCGGTAACAGCTTGGTTCATGACATGTGTGCAGGGGTCCATGTCTGGGCACACCCATTTATTTAATTTTTTTATTTATTTAATGCATTTTTATAAAGTGCAGACTTTACCCGAAGGTGTCAGAGCGCTTCACAACAGAACCAGTCAAGTTACATGAGAGAACTGTTACAAAAATGTAACAAACACAAATAGCAGGCTATAGAATCAAAACAATGCAGGCAAAAGGAACACAATATCAAACACAACAAGCACTGAATGTACAAACAAAAATATAAATATATATGACAAATTTACAATGACTAAAGAACTTCCTGGCGAAAAATAGCAGGCCATAGAATCAAAACAACGCAGGCAAAAAGGAACACAATGTCAAACACAGCAAGGACAGAATGTACAAAAAGAAATATAAGTATATATGACAAATTTACAATGACTAAAGAACTTCCTGGCGAGGTCTGAGAAGGAGGGAATTAGTTCTGAAAGTGTCTTTGGAATAAAAGAGATTTGAGGTCCGCTTTAAAGATCTGGATGGAGGTGATGGCACGGAGCGAAGGAGGAAGAGAGTTCCAGATTCTCACCGCATTACCTGAGAACGATTGTGCCATCAGTTTTCCCTTTTGAAGGAGGGGGGCTCAAGAAGGAACTTTTCCGCATTACGAGACGGTCTCGAGCCTCCAGCGATATTCAGCCTATTCACCAGATGGCGAGGGGAGGAAGAGTGCAAAGCTTTGTGGGTGATGCACGCCGTTTTGTAGATAGCTCTAGCCTCGATGGGAAGCCATCTGAAAGAAGACAGGATAGGAGTGATGTGGTCACTTCGTTTGGACCCTGAAATGAAGCGAGCTGCTGAATGGAGGACGGATTTGCCAAAATGTGATGGGTGGAATGTGGAGTTAACCTCAGCCACTGGTAATGACTTGGACCATCGTTTTTAGGCCCACCATGACACTTTGGCCAGAGCGATTGCCAGTGTTTGAGACCAATGGAAAATTTGCTAACATTCGTGCCAAGAATTTTCAATTCTATTAAGGACAGGAGGCGAGGATTATGCTTTCTCAATTTCTTTACTGACAGACAGCAGCCAATCAAAACGCAGTAAAGAAAAACAAACTACATTACCCAGAACACAGGGTAACCATAGAGTATGAGAAGGTATAAATAGGGTCATAGAGGTGAACACTTCCTCTTTCTTTGTCCATAGTCAATAATTATGAATCCAACATAAAAGTAAACAATCCATCAAAGGAGTGCCCCGGAGAGGTCCTCATCCGGCTGACGTGGAGAAGGAACTTCAAAGAACCACAGGAACAGCAAGAGACCAATCAGGAGAAGAAAATCCCGGCACACCTCATTTAAGGTAGGAGCCTGAGGAAATAAGACAGAGGCCGTAAAAACAGTTCCCCAAAAGTTGAACATAGTAATCAGTACGGGGGGGGAAACATGTCATAAAGAAGAACCAGAGTTGTACAGTATAAAAGCAATATGCATCATATAAAAACAATCATGACATAAGGGTGGGATAATCCTCGCCTCCTGTCCTTAATAGAATTGAAAATTCTTGGCACGAATGTTAGCAAATTTTCCATTCTATGGCAGGACGGAGGCTCCGATTATGCTTGTTTAAAGCTTCGCCACCACAACAGATGCAACATCAATAATAGGCTTAAAGTAAAAAGTCTTAAACACAGTTTCAGATGACCAATCCGCAGCCTTCATGATGTCCTGAAGGCTGGCACCCATGGAAAAAGCTTTAGAAGCCATGGCTCCTCTAGCAGAATGAGCACCAAACAGAGAAATGTCAATGCCCGCTTCATGCATGAGCCAACGTAACCAACGTGCCAAAGTGGCCGGAGTTACCGGCTTGAAAGGTTTTTGCAATGCAATAAGTAATTGTCCCTGTAAATCGTGTCGAAAAGGTGCAGTGCTTACCTCATAATCTTTAATACATTGAACTACACACAATTGAGGATTGTGGGGAAAAGAAGGGTAAGAGACTGAGGGCGTATTACACTTAGTCCTCCTTGAGATAATAAAGGTAACACCTTCAGGAGAAAAAGACCGTCCAGCGAGATCCAAGGCCCACACATCAGAAACCCTTTTGCAAGAGACCAAGCACAAAAGCATAGTGAGCTTGGCTGACAGTTGTTTGCGTGTCAAAAGAGAGTTAGAAGGCCAGGCTGACAGGAAACGCAAAACAACTGAGACATCCCAAAGGGCTACATATTTGGGACAACGAGGTTTTACCATCCGGATGCCCCTCAACAATTTAGAGATCAGGGGATGTTCTCCCGCTGGTTTACCATCAAGAGGCACATGGCCTGCAGAAATTGCAGAACGAAAGTTATTAACTGTTCTGTAAACTAGCCCAGAGGATGCTAGGGACGCCAGAAAATTAAGGATTAAAGAAAGATCCCCTGAAACGGGATCCACCGACCGCTGTGAGCACCAATCACACCAGCGCTTCCAACTTGATGCATAACGCTTGTGTGTGTTGGGTGCCCAAGCCTCACTAATATATCTGGTAGCGTCTCCCGATAAGCCCTGGATTTGCCAGCGTCTCCCGAAATTCTCCATGCTACCAGAAGGAGTTGACCGGACAGCACCAGTGGGTGAGGCTCGCAAAGCGGATCCAACAGCAGGTTCCACATGTGAGGAAGTAGAAGCGGCGTCGAGCAGCTCATCTCCAGAAGAACTGGAAACCACGCTTGAGCACTCCAAAGAGGGGAGATTAGAACCAGTTCCGACAAGAAAAGACGTGCTTGGGCCAGAACCCGGGGAATCATGAGGAACGGCGGGAAGGCATAGCACAGATGACGAGGCCAGGTCTGGAGAAATGTGTCCGTGGCCAGAGCCTCCGGATCCGGACGCCAGCTGTAGAATCGGGGAAGCTGGGTGTTGAGCCGGGAGGCAAAGAGATCCAGATGACAAGTCCCCCAAAAGCGGGACAGCTTGCGGAACACACAAGGTTGGAGCCTCCAATCGCTGAAGTCTCTCAGGTGACGAGAGTTCCAGTCCGCGATCAGATTGCGAGAACCCGGCAGGTATTCCGCAATAATCGTGATCCTGCGCTCCAGACAAAGGTGCCAAAAATCCTTCGCAATCTCTGAGAGAAGCTTGGATCTGGTACCCCCCAGTTTGTTCACATAACGAACCGCCGAAACATTGTCCATTCGAAGAAGAATGCAACAATTTGTTTTCTGAGGGGTGAGACACCGAATCGCGAAGGAGCCCGCCAGCAGCTCCAGGCAATTTATGTGCAGGGTTAATTCCTCTGGGGACCACCGACCCCCAGTCGACACTGAGCCGCAACGGGCTCCCCAGCCCCAAAGGCTGGCATCTGACTCTATCACAACATCGGGAGTCCTCCCAAACAGAGCCCGGCCGTTCCAGGATTCCATATGGTCCAACCACCACATCATTTCCGTCCTGGCATCCTCCGAGAGGAGAATGTGATCGGAATATCGAAGACCCTTCTGCAAATGACGTATTTTGAGGCGTTGAAGAGCCCGATAATGCAGAGGACCGGGAAAGATCGCTTGGATGGAAGACGATAAGAGACCTACAATCCTGGCTACTGACCTCAGCGAGATAGTCTGCTGAGCAAGAAACGATCTCAAGTCCCTCTTGATTGACCTGATCTTCTGACCTGGAAGAAGGAGTTGACAAGAAACAGAGTCTATTTGAAAACCTAGGAAAGACATCGACCGGGATGGAGAAAAGTCGGATTTCAGGGGATTGATAAGAAAACCCAATGATTGCAAAAGGTCTATGGACCAATGCAAGTGAGATTGTAGAAGAACAGGGCATTGAGCCAAAAGGAGAATGTCGTCTAGATAGACTATAAGACGCACTCCGCGTGACCTCAAAGACTCCATCACTGGACGAAGGAGCTTCGTGAAGCACCACGGAGCGGAGGACAGGCCGAAAGGAAGAACCTTGTACTCGTACCACCTGCCCAACCATTGGAACTGAAGGAATCTGCGATGAGGAGCATAAATCGGGATTGACAGATAAGCATCTTTTAGGTCTAGACGAACCATCCAATCTCCTTCTTGTAGAAGGTCTCGCAGAAGATGAATGCCCTCCATCTTGGAGTGGCGATAAACCACTCCGCCGTTGAAGTACTTCAAATTGAGGACTAAACGAGATCCTCCCCCTTTTTTCTCCACGAGAAAAACATTGCTGACGAAACCCTGGGGATGAGGAGTAGTGAGAACGATGGCGCCCTTTGTCAAAAGAGAGGAGACTTCCGCGGAGATGAACTCCTGATCTTGTCGAGAAAAAACAAGGGGGCGAAGCCGAAGATCTTGGTGAGGGTGAGAGTAAAATTCTATTTTGTACCCTTGCACCGTCTCCAGGATCCAGGCATCGTTTGAGATCAAATGCCAATTGTCTTGAAAAAATTGAATCCTGCCCCCCAACATTACAGTTGAAGCTGAAATCAAGCTCACCTGATGGGGAAGAGTCTTGGCGTCCTCCATGACCTCCGGAGTATCCACCTTTGCCAGGTTGCCCTCTATTTCTCTTAGAGGGGTAGAAAGAAGACTTGTTTGAGGAGTATTGCTGTTGACCGCCTCGTTGGGACTTGTTCCCTCGCTGGGGAGCATTGTCGGAACCACGGCCGGACGAACGCCCCCTCCGTTCGGCCCTGCCAAAAAACGGACGGAATGCCCGTTTCAAATTAGACTGGGCTTTGTCAAGGCCGCTAAAGGTGGAAACAAAGTTTGTGAGCTCCTTCAGAAAAGGTGTACCGAAAAGCAAACCTTGGGCTAGAGGGCCCGACTCCGAGGAGGCCAAATCTGTAAGTCTTGGGTCAAGTTTCATTAGGATGGAACGTTGGCGCTCCGTGGACAAGGCACAGTTGGCGTTGCCAAGCATACAGACAGCTCGTTGAGACCAACCGACCAGCTCATCGGGGTCAATTAGGGAACCAGCCGCCTTGGCTTGGTATCCCAAGTCCAGAATTTTTGTAAGGGGGCCTAAGAGATCTAAAAGCTTATCTTGGCATAAACGCCACGATCTATCCAAACCTTTGGTAGGGTCCTTTGAGCACTTTCTCATGTAAGTGATCATTGTAGGATCAACATCAGGAGTGGAAGCCAGCTTGTTTGCCAAGTCAGGACGTGGACACTCGGAGCGCAAACGCGCTCTCACATCCTTATCAAAGGGATGACGGATATGGGATTGAATGTATTGAGCCACCTCGGAGGAAGGCAACCAAGACGAAGAGTGAGGGTGGATAATGTCAGAGGGGTTGAAGGTCAACAATTGTGGTGAAGTAGGAGCATCCACATAATGTTCTTTCCGCGACATTTTGGAGGGAGGAGGCTTAGAAGGCTCGGAGGGCGAAGACGAGGACGTACCGTCATCCGTATCAGTATGAGGATCTGAGCGAGAGGACACCTTGTGCTTCTTTGCAGAAGGAGCAGAGAGGGTTTTTGCAAGTTTTGCAAAATGGCTGGAATGAGGATTTTTTGGCGACTTCTTTGAATGCCCAGAGGAAGGAGGCACCCAGCCGTGCTGTGCAGCATAATCTGCTAGATGTTTCTTCAGAGGCGCAATTGCCTGACAAAGCGCTTGGCCCATAAAGTCATCAAATGAAGTAGAGGATTCCTCCTCATCATAATAGTCATAACCTTCGTCTTCGCAGTATTCTGCCATGGCGACAAGTCTGCCAATAAAAATGCCCAGTGAAGGTAAAACAATTAGAGAGGCAAAGCCAAGTAATTGGGGGAGTGGTACCCCTAGCGCAAGTCTGAAGAACACAGAGGAACCCTGTGACAAGGTAACAATTGAATGTGGAGGGAGCAGACTTGCATGAACACTTGAAGAAAAAATAAGTATTTTCCCCACTCTAGGCAAAGCCTATGCAAATTTGTACAACCCTCTAACTTTAAACTCGCCAGAGGGCGTCAGGGAGCTCAAACGGCAGCCGGTAGGGCGCGCTGAAAATAGCGTTCTCTTCTAGTCAGGCTGAGGCACAGGCGGCGTTCATGAAACACACGCTCGAAGAGACGTGTAAACAAACCGGCGCACATGCGCGAACAGCCGCTGCCGCATAGGAGGGAAGCGCGAGACGCGCGCGTCCTTCCAGCTCCACTCCCGCTCCACAAAAAGACCGGGTTAAAGAAATAACCCTGTCGGGAGGTGCCGCACACGCTCCCCAAGTACCGGCACTGGAGCCGGTTCAATAATGAAGACGCGCCGCACAGCGCGCAAAGCAGGCTGAAAGAAGCACACAGCGCAATAAATGAAATATACAAAGCGGCAAGCCAAGCGTGCAATATACGCACACAGCGCAACAATAATTCCAGCAAGAAGCAAGTATTCAATCAATGAAAGCGGTAAGCTTAACGTAATAACAAAGAGAGATAATGTAAAACACTTAACTGGCTGCGCAGCAGCAAAGAAAGAGGAAGTGTTCACCTCTATGACCCTATTTATACCTTCTCATACTCTATGGTTACCCTGTGTTCTGGGTAATGTAGTTTGTTTTTCTTTACTGCGTTTTGATTGGCTGCTGTCTGTCAGTAAAGAAATTGAGAAAGCATAAATCGGAGCCTCCGTCCTGCCATAGAATTCAGTCATTCCATCATCACCTTGCTTTGGATCACGCGTGATGCGTGGCACTTGGGAAGGCGGAAGGTGCTCACGGCTGGTGGGCTGCGGTGCGCGTGCTTCACACACCGCCGCTGGCCTGAGCCCAATCCAAGATGGCCGCCCGCGCTTCCTTCCCTAGGCTCCACTATGTCCCCTCTCTATGTCTATGACGATCCCTCGGAACCGGAAGTGTAGAGTGTTGTCAGCCTGTTAGGGCCCCTGCAAGCGGGTGTCATTAATTCTCCTTCCGGGTCAGCGAGGCTCACCGCTCCCGGTGCTTCCTTCACTTTCCTCCCCGCGGTCGGTGCCAGAGAGGCCCCCCCCCCCCCCCGGCCCGATGGCGGTGCAGGCCGCGCACCTGGACAGCGACGCCTTCCTGGTGTGTCTGAACCACGCGCTCAGCACCGAGAAGGAGGAGGTCATGGGGCTCTGCATCGGAGAGGTGAGGGGGGCGCGGGGGGGGGGGGCACGGTGCATGGGTGGGGGGCTCTGCATCGGAGAGCTGAGGGGGCGGGAAGGTGGGGGTCATGGGGGGTGGGAGGGTGCTGTGCATGGGTGGGGGGCTCTGCATCGGAGAGCTGAGGGGGCGGGAAGGTGGGGGTCATGGGGGGTGGGAGGGTGCTGTGCATGGGTGGGGGGCTCTGCATCGGAGAGCTGAGGGGGCGGGAAGGTGGGGGTCATGGGGGGTGGGAGGGTGCTGTGCATGGGTGGAGGGCTGTGCATCGGAGAGGTGAGGGGGGCGCGGGGGGGGGGACGGTGCATGGGTGGGGGGCTCTGCATCGGAGCGGGGCGTGGGGGAGTAGCTCGGCATGGGGAGAGAGGGGTGGAGGGCTCTGCAAGTGAGGCCGAACAGGTTGATTCAGACTGCTGATGTATGAAATGGCCATGTTATTAGAGGACTCGTGAATGCCATTGAACTGCCCCCTGTGTCACACTAAGAGTAACACTTTATCATGAGAAAAACAACTTAAAAAGGTGCATGGAACGAGAATAATATCAGAAATTATACCCAATGAGCAGTTCTAATATCTCGCAACGGGAGCAAACCCTGAAATGAAAGGTTTCGCTTGCTTTAGAGTGAACTGTAAATGGCTGCACATTTTGCTTATACTGTGTGTAATACAATTTTAAAACAATGTGCATCTTCATTGCTTACATTTGCATGCTGGGTCCTCGTCGCACTACAATACAAAACTAATGAGCCAAAAAGGACACATTGATGATAATCTCTGGTTATCCACAAAACATAGCAGCGATTGCATTAACCTGTTGAGATTTCATAACATTAACGAGAAAGATTGCATTTCCCGTTATTTTTGTTTACTTTGCATGACTGCAGGCATGATCACGTTTCATTTAAAGTGTGTGATTAATTTGCATGTGCTTGCTCAACCAAACCATGGTGGCGGAGTGAGCAAAAGAATGATGAGTTCAACCCAGATCTGTGACTAGGGGTGAGTGATTGAAAAGTTTCAGCACTCCATCCATCATCTCCTTGTGTTTCCTATGTTTACCATAAGTAGCCATGGGTATGCCCACTCGTGGGTCCCTTGCTCTCTGTGTCACTGGATTCAAGCTAGCCTGGCAGATTAAGGGTAATGCCCAGAAACCGGTCCTAGGATGCTTGATTCCGGTCCAGGGAAGGCATGGCTTTGCAGTTCGGGCTGGCATGTTCCCATGAGGCAAGGGTCAAGACTGATTTGCATATGGCCATGTCTGAACTGAGGTGGCATAGTGAGCAGAGGAACAATGGCTTAAAGCCAGATCTCTTGACTGGGGGTGATTGGTTGAAGCTTCAGCACTTCGTCCATCAACTTGTTGTGTTGCTTAAAGACCAACAAAATGCTTATAGAATGCTATTTGTTTCTTTCTGTTTTGTTGTAAGTCCGGGGCTGCATTGGATGCACTGAGCAGCCCAAGGTAAAGGCTACTTATGACATGTGAGGTTTCAAATATGACCACCTATTTAAGAGTACTTTTAAAGCAGGGCATCCCAGCAGCATATGTGTCGCTGACAGCTTGATGTTTACAGCTGCGCAGAGCTGGAAATTGCCAAACATCATTCATCGCACTTAAAACATAAATACAATTTGTCCTGTGCATGAACAAGTAATCTCCTGGGCTCAGTCTAAAATTAATGGTGCGAACTAACTACTGCGGTCTACTATTGTTAAGCAAATGCTGCAGAAATCAACTGAAATTAACCATGCAGAGCTTGTAGACTGAGAATGCATGAATGACTCGCCTGACTGCTGCCAGTAAACAAGTGCTTTGTGAGTGTAAGCACCAGTCTGAGCGCTTCAACGATTGGTTTCTCGACCTGCGTCTTGGGGCCGAACTCTTCGGTTGGCGGTGCACGGGTTGCAAAAGCAGCAGTTAAAGGGTGTGCCTTAGCAGATGTTGGAGACTCTCAAGCAGCATCTGTCTTCGCTCAGAAGTGCTTTGCTCTGGCTGACTGGCCAGTACCGGCACTTTTATTATTGTGTGCTCTTCGCCCAGCTGCCATCCGTGCCGACCAGAACACTCACTCCCTAACTAAAACGCTGTGGGTGCCTTATAATGACCACCAGGGAGACAGGAGATAGCTGATTATGTATTTATTAATTATACATCAATCTCGGTAGAGCGCCGGGCGTCCGGTGTTCTCCGATAACTGCCTCTCATTCGCGCATGCGCAATTGCTCCTAAAATGGCGGCCTCGCGCGCTACGTACAGACGTAGCGCACGTAAACTAGAGCGCGACTCTACATATCTCCCTCTTTTTATTACCAAAAGAAAACAAATTGTCTTTGTACGTCCAAAGGCCGTTTAGCTTCCCCCCAGTTCAGTCTCGAAAGCGGGCGGGCCTTACCACCACTCTGCCTGCTTACCGGAGTATAGGGCTTCCCCAGTGCTGTTCTCTGCAGGACTCACCACTTTATCTCCTTGGATGCACGGCCCTTCTCTCCTCGGGGTCACACTCTCCCCTCCAGGTTGTTTCTCCTCTTCGGGTACGTCATTGTCTCCCAACTCCTCACGGTTTCCCTCTGGTCCGGGGTTCTCTTCTTCTCCTGGGGTACTTTCCTCAATCTCCCGTTGTCTTCGGTCTTGTACTGTCCTCCCAGTATCCTCATGGGACCATTGTAGGATCTTGTTGCATTTAGACATGCGGTCCTGGGACCACACATTTCCGTCGCTAAGCAATGCTTCCCTGTCATACACTTCTTTTACCTGTAGAGGTTAACTGTATTTACTGTCCCCTTTTCTCCTTAGCACAGCTAATTTGACTCTCACCCATTCCCCTCTCTCAAGGGCTGTCTCCTTCACATTTCTTCTCTGGTTGTAATGTTCGGCATATATCCTTTGGGCTTTCTCTAGATTGTGCTGCACCACTGCTGGAGACCACTTGTTTGTGATTGTCTTTTCCCTCCATGCTAAGTTGTCCTTGGTAAAGGGGTGTCGTCCTCTCAAGATTTGGAAAGGGCTATACCCCGTGCTGGTGGGGGTGATGCGGTAAGCCCACATCATACTTTGGAGCGCCTTCTCACAATCTTTGCCCATCGTGATGGCGGCTTGTATGGATCCCATTTTTACTCTATTGAACCGCTCCACTTGACCATTACTCGAAGGATGGTATATGGAGGTGTGCTTGACTTTGATCCCGTTCCTCTTGGCGTACTTATACCGCTTCTCCGAGGTAAATTGGGGACCAATGTCACTCAGAATGGATCGGGGAATATCTATCGTGAGGAAGACGGATGTGTGGAACCCGAGCACTGTTTCTGTGTCCATCTCTTCCTGTATGTGCAGGCCATTTCGAGTACCTGTCAACGAGGGCACACAGATATTTTGGCGTTCCTTGGGTATCTAGCACGGGTCCCAGAATGTTTACAGACACCTCTTCCCACGTATCACTCGGGTTGGCAAACTTCCCCAAGGCCGGCCTTAGGGGCTTCAACGTTTTGTCTGCTCTTTGACATTGATCGCAATCCCTCACGTGTCTTTCCACTTGGATGTCCACTCCCGGCCACCAGTACATTTGCTTCGTCCTCATCTTAGTCTTTACAATTCCTAGATGTCCTTCATGCAGTATCGCCAACAGGCGGGAAATTAGCGTTGTCGGTGGGACTACTTTGTCACCTCTGTACAGGAATATTCCGTTGTCTCCCACTGACAGTTCCTCTCGGACTTCATAGAACTTCCTAAGTGTTTCTCGCAAGTGTTTCTTATCTGGCCATCCATGTATTATGCACTCTTTGACCTCCGATGTCCATGTCTTCTGCATAAGCTTTAGTCCACTCCTGGTTGCTTATCACGCGTTCTTGGTCTTCCATCACAGCTACCATCTCCTCGTTCTCTACTGTCTTGTCGGGAGCTCCTTCCATCGCTGAGGCTCTACTGAGGTAGTCTACCACCTTGTTTCGTGTTCCTGGTATGTATTCCACATCGTACCTGTACTCTAGTATTTTAAAGGTCATCTTGGTGATGCGCGGCGTGGCGCTCGCATGTCCGCTTGAGGTGAGTACTTTGACCAACGGCTTGTGGTCAGTCTTGAGTGGGAACCTCGTGCCCCATAGGAATTGGCGGAACTTCCCCATGGCCCACACGATCGCAAGCATCTCTGTCTCAATTACGCTAAATTTCTGTTCCGTGAACCATAGGGATCTTGATGCGAAGCTGAGGGTCTACATCGCTCCGTCTTTCCTCTCCTGCATGAGGACTGCTCCCAGCACCTTCTGGCTGGTGTCCGTCGTCAATACTGATGGCCCTAGGGGGTCGTATCCTTGTAGCGGAATAGCTTGGCTAATGTTATTTTTCAAGGTGTCAAATTCTTTTTGTCTATCTTCTGTCCACGTGAACACTGTTTTGTCCCTTATAAGTTGCCTCAGGTGGTGCGTCTTGGTGGCGAAGTGTTGTACAAATTTGCTGTAATATTCAGCCATTCCTAGGAAGGATCTTACTTCTTCTTTGTTGGTGGGGCCAGGGCATCGCAAATTGCTTTAACATTTGCTCATTTGGGTGTGATGCCGTGTTCTCCGATCTCATGCCCCAAGTATGTGACCGACGTCATTCCGAGTCGGCACTTCTCCCATTCCGCTGTTAGGCCGTTGCTCTCTAGGACTCAAAGTACCATGTCCAGCTTCCTATCATGATCCTTCCGATCTTTCCCCATCACCAGTATGTCATCCTGGAAGTACTGTATTCCCTCGATGTCTTTAAATAGGCAGTGCATTAGTTTCTGAAAAACTGCTGCCGCTGAAGCAAGGCAAAGGGCATTCTGCGGAATTGATAGCATCCGAAGGGTGTTATGAATGATGTCAGCTTCAGGCTAGCTGGGTGTAGAGCTATCTGATGATAGGCGGAGGTGAGATCAATGGTGGAGAACCACTTTACCCCTTTCGTCTTGGCCAACATCTCTTCTATGCGAGGCAGGGGGAATTTTTCTACGATTATGCATTTGTTCAGTTCTCGAAGGTCTACACAGAGACAAACCTTGCCATTCGGTTTTATTGCCACCACCAGGGGCGCCAGCCGCTCGGAGCTATTTATTGGCTCGATGATTCCATTCTCCTCTAGTCTGTGCAGTTCCTGCTGTACCGCTTCCCTCACGGCTAGGGGCACGTTCCTTACTTTGTGGGATATAGGCCTTGAGTTCTCCTTGAGCTCTATCTGATGTGTGAATTTTTCCAGCTTGCCGACCTTCCAGCCGAATACTTTAGGAAACTCGCTCTTCATCTTCTCCAAGTCCGGCCAGCTCTCTGGGGCTGCCATCAGCACTTGTGTGTCTCCCCCGGGATCCAATTGAATTCCTAGGTCGCCTTGGTCCATCCATCCTAGGACCGATGGGCCCTTCTCTGCTACGTACAATTTGCACTCTGCGCTCCTTCCTCTGAACTCGAAGGTTAGCACTCTGTACCTGATCATCGGAATGGGTTCACCCGTGTACGGCACCGGTCTTATGTCGGGTGGTTCAAGTCTTGGGCCCAAGCTGGGTCTGAATTCTTCATTCCACACTGCTCTTTGGACGATGGTATATGGGGATCCCGAGTCTTCTACAATTTTGATCTTCACTTCTCCAATTAACATGTCGCACTGTGGCTTGCGGGAACGCTTACAGTCAATGCCCAGTACTTGCCCTTCCACGAATAGTATGTTGTCTTCTTCGTCCTGTTCTTCTTCTTCCTGCTGATCCTGCGCCACATACTTCACAGTGGGTCTTCTCATCTTGCGGCGGCATACCTTCTCGTAGTGACCCAATATGCCACAGAACATGCATTTCGCCCTGAACGCCGGACAACGTTTGTCTTGGGGCGCATGGGACTGGCTTCCGCACCTGTAGCACGTGGTCTTGCTTTCTTTGTTCTGCTTCCACTGCTGTCCAGGTTTCCCAGTTCACCTTTTTGGCTCTTTACCTTCTGCCGTCGTGGCTTTGCTCCTTCCTGGTGGTTCTGCATCGTCTACCTTGTTCACCATGGGCCTCTGGGCAGATTCTCTCTTTGCTGCGTCAGCGCACCGTTTCGACGGTTCTGCTTTTTTCACCATGGCTATTACTTCCTTGAGCGGGGCATCTCCATTCACCCACAATTTGTCTTGTACTGTCTTGTTGGTGGTGTGCATGACTATTTGATCTTTTATGAATTTGTCGTGCAGAGCGCCAAACTTGCACGTTATTGACAACTTCCTCAACTCGGCAACGCGCCGGCTCTCGTTTCCTCTGCTGGAAATTATAACGGTCGATAGAAGTTCACACTGCTGGACGATAGTGGTTGTTCAAATTTTCTATAGCGTGTCTAAATACGTAGTCGTGTGCATTTGGTCTGGGCGTGGGCACAAGATTCTGAAAGACCCTTATCCCTTCCAGGCCTAGGTTGTGCAGGAGTATCCTCCTCTTACTTGCACTGGGGAAGGCCTCCCCGTTCTCGTCATCTAGGGCTTCTATGTAGTTCATGAAGTACTCTCTCCAGTCCTCCCACTTCATTTGGGGCTCTCCAGGCTTGGGTAAAAACGGGATTGGCATCGTGAGTGAAGACGCCTGCGCACTCATTTCAGCACGTCTTTCTGGTTCCACCCCTGGACCTCTCGGGCTGACTGGCGCGTTTGCGCTCTCACCTTGCGCTTGGTTCGGTCGGGTTCCTTCTGCGCCCCCTTCTGTGTCTTGCTGGCTACGCCAGGGCCTCTGTGGGGTGCGGGTACTTCCCTGTGTTCACCACCCTCGGTGCCCTTCCTCAGCCTCTGTTCCTTCGCCCTCTGGTTTCCCAACTGGTTAGTTTCCTTTCTGCACCTTCTTGCTGTATGGTGCTACTGCCTCTGGTACCTTGATGTCTTGGTGCTGCTCTCCCCCTTTGCTCGTGCCTCTGCTACGCTCCCCCGCTGTGCTGTCTCCTTTGGTCTCTGCTTGCATTTCCTGTAGCTCCTCGTGGTGGGCCTCTGGCTTGTGCCTGTGCCTTTGTCGTGTCTTAATCGTCTTTCCTGGCGATCGTTTTGTTTTTCTTGGGCATCCCGCCCTCGTCGCCACTGTAAAGATGCGGTGGGTGCCTTATAATGACCACCAGGGAGACCGGAGATGGCTGATTATCTATTTATTAATTATACATCAATCGCGGGAGAGCGCCGTGCGTCCGGTGTTCTCCGATAACTTCCTCTCATTCGCGCATGCGCAGTCGCTCCTAAAATGACAGCCTCGCGCGCTACGTACAGACGTAGAGCGCGCCTCTACAAAAGCCACTTACTGAAACGACAGAAAATTAGTTTCTGCGGACAGAGAAAGACACAGCACAGTAATAACATGGCTCTCTGGCGTCGTTCTGTGTCGTCCTGTGTCGTCCTCCACAGTATTTGCTCCGATCACCACCTGCCATTTCCAGGCAGCCTGATGTACACAATTGTATGGCATGGAGGGGGCTCTGGGGAGGTGAGATGGGAGGGGGCTCTGGGGGAGGTGAGGAGGGAGGGGGCTCTGGAGGGGTGAGGGGGCTCTGGAGACATGATCAAGTTCTGCATAGAACAGGTGAGGAGGGTGGCGACTCTGCGGAGGCGAGGAGGGAGGGGAGTTTGGGCGGTGAGGAGGAAAGTGACTTGGGGGCTAGGGCTAGAAAGGGTTTTAGCACCCAAAAGGAAGGAATTTTTTTTTTTAAGCTGACAGACTTTTAAAGACATAAAACATTTTTGAGGATTAGATGCACTTTATCAGTTAAATAATCAGTAAGTGCTTATGCAGATACTTTACATGAAATGAAGATTATTGCTTGCTTTAGGTTTCGAGATTTATAGAGCGCATGGCTACCGCAGGCCTCCCAGCTCTTCAAAATAAAATGTTCACAGAACATGTGCAACTTTAAAATCAATGTTTGCAAATCTATTGAGTAATTTTAGATACTATTTCTGTGAGGCATCATTTAGTAAAAACAGTTTGTTACATGCCTATATTAAAAAGAATAGAAAAAAGATTAATAAAGGAGCCTCAGCTTAAAACAATATGGACACATTACTTAAAGGCCCTGTTCTTAAAGAAAGTCATAAAAATGCACCTGCAGGTGTGTCCTTGCTTTGTGGCAGATCAGAGCTCTGTTAGCCCTTTCATAACCAGAGAAGCTTTTTTCAGAGCTCATATATAACGAGAACGCGGATATATTTGCTCACATCACTGCATAGCACCAAAATGAGGGTATTTTGCAGCAGGACAACTAGATGTAGACCGCCTCCCTGTCACATGGGCTGAGATGTGTGTAGTCTGAGGTGTAGTCCTTCATCTTGATGCTTGGCTTCACTAGTGTGTAGACACCCACACTACAGGCGATGGTGTCTTCTGTGTTTGGTGTGTATGCATCATCCCTGGAGTAGGGACAGTGCCACCTGTGGTATCTGGGGTGTAGACATCCACCCCCCCCCCAACTAGATAGTGACTTTAGTATGTGATAGCCACAGTGTACGTATCCTCCATGGCGGAATTGTGGTGTATGTGGTGTTGACATCCTTTGGGCTTTGGTAGTTGGGAGCATCAATCCTTTGAGCCACAAGAATTCCCCCCGCCTCCCCATACCAATAAAAATCTTCACAGAAATTATTTTAATTGCTTCTCACAATAAAAAGCAGAGTGGACAGAGATAATTGGTGACATGTTGTTGTTTTCCCCAGGTTGACACCTGTCGAATAGTCCATATCCATTCGGTCATTATCCTCCGGCGCTCGGATAAGAGGAAGGATCGGGTGGAAATCTCTCCGGAGCAGCTGTCGGCTGCATCCACCGAAGCAGAAATATCCTTTCTCTGAAAAATGTTGCTCTGTTTAATAATCTGTGCTTAGGTTTCATCTCCACCAGTTAGTGGTGCTCAAACTGTTGTTCAAGTGACCTTTTCTCCTTTGCAAAAGTTTTGGCCATTCACAAGGAAGTTTAAAAAACTATGCAGTGCTTCAGACACGCTGTCACAAGATAGTTTGTTTTCCCATTTCTTCAATGGGCTTATTACTTTAAATTCCATTAAATGATCAGTACTGCTCTGCCAGCATCAGCTCTCATTCTCCTGAGACCCGAAAGGGATAGGAAGAGATACGGACTCTCCAGATCAGATACTGTGCTATTTGTTACTGGAGGGTTGTACTGAGATAGTGCCAGACTGCAAGTATACTTGTGCCTTACCTTCTACAGATAGAACGTAGAACCTTGGCCGTTCAGGAGGAGTCCGCTACATAATGCAGCTTAGACAGGCCAAATCATACAGGTGTGAGAGTTGGAGTGAGTCATAAGAGCAGTGTCTTTGGATTTTATCTTCCAATTTTATTAAAGAATGTTTAATACAATGTACCGTCCACACTAAACGCAGTTTAATCTCGGTGGTAAAAAGGTTAACCTGCTATGCTCTGGTGTCTAAAGTAAACAGCAGTGAGTTAATGGCTGGCGACTATTAACTAACTTATTTCTGTGTGGTTATGCTTTCAGTTCCCAATTATATCTGTAGTCCTCTCTCTGCTGCTTCATTTTCTTCCACAGCTGTCAGTCGTCTGTCTGTCAGTACTTTGGCAGAACCTATTATCCACGCAATAGCCCCCTAATATGTCCTCTTACAGCCCTACCCTAGAAGCTTCTTGACATCAGCCCATGTATCTCCTTTCTTCGCAGTCTCCCATTATCGATCTTGTTAGGCTCTGCCCTATTTCCACAGCACACATATCAAACCCATCTCTTGGTCCTTCTCCCCACCATGAAAACTAGACTATTTGTCATCAACATTTTTTTCCACCAATTCCAACCCATATTATATGGTGACACCCAAGGATAAGTCTTAATGAATCCTGTTTCAGCTCATTAAACAACTTTTCATTTATCTACCACCCTTAAGGAAAATACTTTTTTTTCTAGAAAACCTTTTTTATCAAACCCCGCTCAAGTCAGCCAATGTTCTCCAAAGATATTTATAGTATAGATTGTAGCATCATCTGATAAACAGTAACCCTATCACCTGCAGCAAGGGAAACCCTAAAAAATGTGATCAGGGAAACCTCAAGAGTTTCACTTTGAAACTCATTAATTCTGTGATGCCAGTAGTTTTAGTATTTGGGCGCGGGGTAGTTTAGAACCGAGGGAATTCTCTTACCCAAAAAAGCCCTGGAAATGTCAATCATCTCCTTAAATTGCTTATTTTTCTTACATTTCTAAGAGGGAAAGGTCCATGTTCCCCAGATAAGTCTTGCACTTTTCAATATGAAAATGGCAACCCTTTTTGTATTGGGTTGCCTATCATAATGGAGACAAGCCTGTGGAAACCTTGACTTTCTGAAGTTGATGCAGAGTCAATGTGGTCTCCGCATGGTTACTTGGTCACGTTTACCTACACGTGGGGTCTGTTTTTAATGAGAGACGTGCGGCAATGCAAGATAGTAAGACGCTGGCCATTCTCTGTTTTTCTGTCACAGGGCAGTGTGAGCTGTGAAGTGCTACAGGCAGGACCTGTATATGTGGATGGGGAGATGTCTGTGAGTAGTGTTGAGTGGAGCTATCTGTGTATCACTGTTACCATGACTTTATACCATAAGAAGACTTGGCAACTCTCCCTTCGTTCCTTTTTCCCCTCTACAAGAGCTGATGGAATTGGGCAGGTGGACCTTCACTAATGCCTCGCCTTGCCTGTTAAGGCTCAGTAAGACTTCTCTTATTTAGATTCTCACTCAGGGGTGTTGCATTCCTACAGCCCGACGCCCAGGACATATTGTTTGGTGTCAAGGATAACACATTTCATGTTTTGTTTGTCTTTGGGACAAGTAGACCCCACCCCCACTCAGGGGTGTTGCATTCCTACAGCCCGACGCCCAGGACATATTGTTTGGTGTCAAGGATAACACATTTCATGTTTTGTTTGTCTTTGGGACAAGTAGACCCAACCCCCTGCAGCAAAAACCCTTTCGCTTTCAGTTTCATTGACACATTATGGTACAGGGTGGGGCACTGTCTGAAGTTAAAGTAATATTTGTGTCCATGTGTTAATTAGACATGTTAATTCAGGGTGTAGTGCAGATACTTCTTAGCATTTCTGTCCGGCACACACACATAGGTATTATTACTTTAGGCCTAAAACAAATGCTAGGCTCTCTGGAAAGTGTTGTAAACCCTTTACTGGCTCACAGATTAGCTGAAATGACGGGCCGTCCCATGAGGGTTGTGGGATGGTATCACTCTCATCCACACATCACCGTTTGGCCGTCCCATGTTGGTAAGTAATGGTAATAGTATTGCTCAAATCCGAAGTATTCGATAGGTAAGTCACTATGTGAGCTACATGTTTGTCACAGAACCTCAAGGCTATCGTTGGGGATTTCATGCATCAAAGTGGTTTTGCCATCATAGGCCGTCCTCAGCTTACCGGTAACAATCCCATACATGTACTTTCAATAGGTAGCTAGTACTAGGGCTGCTCATTTTACTTAAGTTACCAGTTGGCTATGCCCCGTCCTCCTGCCTCTCCATCACAATATTGCTACGCCTCATCTGTTGCAGACTTCATTAGACCTCCACAATCCAAATAACAAAATGGAGAGTGGGGTGGCTGTGGCTATAGTAGGTAACCGAGCATTCTTGCAATGAATTGTAGGTGCCTTCTTAACTCTTACAGCCATTGGAATTATGCAGCCACTAAATTTTACGCCTAATTGCTGATTTGTCATACTTCTCAAAAATTCCACTATCTTCTGCATAATTTTGCAGATTTAAACAAAAAATATTGTTTTTTAGATCAAACTGATCAAAGGTTACTAAAAGAAAAGGGGCGCACTTGGTCCAACACCGTGGCAGAAACTTGGCAGTAGTCAACTGATTACATTTCAGTTGTTGATCTCTCTGTTCAGGTATTTAAGAAATACTAATGAGGCGAGTGGTTTAATAATTCCCGTTAGTAGACTGTGGAAGGGCTTATGTCTCCTTAATGAAAAAAAGAAATCTATATAAATGTAATTGCAACAGTGGAAATTAGGATTAGTTTTTTGTCATGAAAATATTTTGTCAGCTTGTTCACATTTTTATTACAGCAGAGACGCTGTTCTCAGAGCAATAGGTTCATCTGCATGGGGACAAAGAGTAAACCCAAAAGTGAGAAGGATTGGTAATGGGCTGTGTTCCAGTGTCTTCGGAGCATGGCTTAACCTTCGGTCGAGATGAGTTCAGCTCGTAGTCGGAGACCAGTATAGATTGTGGATGACCCTTCAGTGTCGATGTCTAAGTCATGTTGAGGCTCCAGGACTGAAAGCAGCACTACAGCCGTTGTGCAACCTGAGGCAGGTTGGAGAGACACGTACTACACCGAGGGTGAACCCGCTGGCCGAATGCTGCATGTAGGCCCCTGCGGTATCCTTGTGCGCCCAGCCATGCAAGAGGGAGCACAAAGTGTGGCTAAAATGTGCAGCATGTCCTCCCTCAAGGCTTTGAACTTCTGAGTCGTCACCGAACCCCGAAAATCAAGGTGCATTATACCAGACTTTTAATTGGCTCTCCAGGAGTTAATGGGAAAGACTGGGTGGCACGTTCACGCCATCGTATCTTCTTAGGCGATTATAAATGGTGGGAAGGGACGATCATGCTAGACTTCTTGTGTTTCTTCTTTGACTTATTTGAAGACTCCAACTATGATGAAGACCTACCACAGGAAAGACTTTGGGAACAATAGCTTCCTTTCGGCTTTGGTCACGACCCGAAGCCTTGCGGTGATATGTGACATTGAGCTCCGCTTCACAGTTCTATATGGCCTTATGGGTTATCTGGATGCAGTCGTCTGAGGCCAAGGAGTTTTGCTCCAGCCCAAGGCACCAGAGGCACACCTGCTGGTGATCTGTCATAGACATCGGTTTGCTACAGATAAAGACTGTTTTAGGAGGGGAATTTTCCCTTGCACACAGGTCAACTTTTGTGAAAAATAGAAAAATCTCATTTTAAATTAAAGCTAGTGTCCTCATCTGAAGTCACGTATACAAAGGAAATCCTGTCCGTGCGCATGGGTGGTGCTCTTATGCAGCCGGCTCAACATTTGTGGAGCAGAACGACGAGGCAGAGCCGCTTGGCACCACTTAACAGCACACAGGAGCACTCCTTTTGAGTTTTCCAGATCTCACTCTGACACATAGAGAGTGTTCACAAGGTGAAGAACTGGCGGTTAGAAGTATCCATCAGAATAATTAATGTTCCTTAGCTTCCTTCCCTTCAAGATAAAATAACTATTTTTATTTGAATAACCTTTTCAGTAGAATATGGTGAGTGTGCATACCTTTCTTTCTTGATTAACCTGGGTATTATGCAAAGAATAAGAGCTGAGTACTCGAGAAAGGCTGCTACCGCAGCACGTGTTTGCCTTTCGCTGGGAACACTTCCTTTATGACTCTTTAAATAATGACAGTTTGAGATTTCAACGAGGTATGCAGTGAACCCTTCTCCCTTAAACTCAAGATTGCAAGTTACTCTACTACATGCTCTAGTGTAGGGTGTCGTCAGACTTTCAGATGACACCCTTCTCCCTCAAGAAACTCTAGATTGCAAGTTACTCTACTACATGCTCTAGTGTAGGGTGTCGTCAGACTTTTAGATGACATTTTAACCATGTTAGAAATTTTTATTTTATTTTTGTTGTTCACAGCATAGCTTCTTGCTGTTTTTATGATATCCTGTGTGATTATTTTAGATGTACTAAGAAACTGTTTCGCCCTGTTGTAATACATACTTCTAGTACGTGTCTTTTCTTCATAGTTCAGTGTGTGCGATACTGTGAAGAGCGAAATAGGTTTACTGTACCACAGTGCTAAAATCGCTGCGGCCGCACATTCGCATAATTCCAGTGGCCCTGCCAAAAAGCAGTAACTTCACTTCAACTGTGTATTGAGAGAGGTTTACGGGACTACAGTACCCTGCCTTTCACATTCAGAGCTGGTGCATTGAACGAAGTTCACTTGTGTGAACCATGGGTGACAAAGCAAAGCTTGAAGAACTACGCCATAGTGGTAGTTTAGGCAACACAAGGGTCATAAGGATGCCAGCTGCACACGCCCAAACAGTTAAATCAGAAGTTATGACTTAGGAATGATAAAAGCAAATTTACTTTTCCAGAAGCATCTACTATTTCTCCAGTACCAAATATGCTGTTGTAGGGTTTCTAATATCATTATAGCGGTTAAATAGGTTCTCTCACATTGAGATAGCGGTACCAGTTTCTCTGTGTGCGTCCTTATGACAAGGAACAAAAATAACATCGAAAGTTAATACAGCCCTCTGTATAAATGCTCCATCTGTCCTTTCATGTGTCCGGTGGTGAGTAATTGTCTTTCTCTTGTGTGTATGTGTTCTATAAATGTTGTCTTCAGATTTGTCGGTGGTGTCATTGCCTCCCTCTTGCTATGTGTAAATGATGCTCTTAGATGTTTGTGGGGGGGGGGGGTGGTTTGTAGCCGCCTTGCTGTGTTTGATGTGTTAAACCTCGGGTCAGCCTGATGTCTACCCTGCTGTACTTCAGTCCCCCTTTCTTTTGTGAATTGAGTGTCATTTCCACTCACTTGAGTCCTTCAAAGCTTCTCTCTTGATCCACAGACGTACGCACCCAGGCCATGTACCAGATGATGGACCAGGGCTTCGTGGGACTCATCTTTTCGTGCTTCATCGAGGACAAAAACACCAAGGTGGGCAGCGTGTGGAGCCGAGGAGTTTAACACATTGTCAGGGAATGGGCGGGAGTGCAACGCTCAATGTTGTGGTGAGGTTACCCCTGGTACAGTTGAGATAGAGACTGAGCTTTGCTGCTTCCTTCCGCTCTTGCCTAATTACTTCTAAATTGCTCCCTGTGACATAACCAACATGAACCAATCAAGTGCTATTAGTTTGTGTCCAAAGGGCAGTGACCTATAATGCAAATGCAGACATATATGCCACATTAACCTTTAAAGTGGACACAAGCAACCCCCAAGTATAGCTTAGCCCCGTTGGGCCTAATCAGTAAAATGCAGCTCGAGTCCCTGAGGGCCCATGGGCTACACGACAAATGATTCTGCCACACAAAATGATGGATTGGAATTCTTGATTTTCCCCATGCAGTCTCTTTCACCAGCGTTGCACTGCCATGCCTTTTCTCTCTGTTCTGTGATGGAGAATGTAGAGGATCCCAGAGTTAAGTTTGCATTAGTAGAAGCAGGGAATGGGGAGGGGACCAGACTGATGGGATGGGATGCTCTGGGTCAGCACTCGAGGCTCTCTTAAGGGAATGTAAAGGGGATGATACCTTACACCTCCCTTCAAATCCCTAGGCACAGGAAATATTGTATAACCCCTCCACAGAAAGGAAACTACAGTACCTCTTGTATTGGGTTTGAGAAAGATACAATGTGCCCTATTTATGTCCAGGCCTGTGTGAATTAGGAGTATGAGGTCCCAGGAAGGGTGATTATGTCACTGTTTTAGTGTGGAATTGTTATAAGCTAGCCTCTTGCAAAGGGATTGAGGGTTGGGCAGACTATTTGTAGGAAAGTAGGATCTGTTTTTATGGTTACCCCCACTTTTTGACTGGTGCTGTGATGTTTCTGACTAGTCTGACTCGGATCCTGCTAACCAGGACCCAAGTCTTTTGCTTTCTCCCCTGAATTGGTTTGGTTAGTACTTAGGTACATCTAACTGGTGTTACCTTATCAGTCCCTAGTATATGGTACTAACGTACCCAGGGCATAGGTACACCAGGGTTCCTCCATGGGCTTAAGCATGTATTATGCGACCCAAGGGAAACCACCCAAACTGTAACTATAGGCCTGCCATTGCTCCCTTTGTAAGCTGGTGCTAGCACCACTTACTGAAGATATAGGTTTCCCTACATCGAAGGCCACTGCACTTAAAACCTATAAGTCACTCCTAAAAGCAGGCCTTTCAATCCCGAAGACAGGGTGCTCGGTTCTAAGTGTGAGGGTTCCCCTACACCCTTCGGAGTGTATTCTCCCGGGTTGTAAGTGCTTCAGCCATTCAGATATAGAGTGGGCATGCGTCATTACGTGATGGCTACCTCTAACCTACCTGTAACAAACCCTGTCATGTTTGGTATCAAACATGTTAGAATCATACCCCCACACTGTAAGTGGTGTCCGAGTATGTTTCCATGCACCGGAAAATACCTTTGGCAGGGTGCTCCCGGTATCAGTCTTTCAGACCCAGACAGAAAGCTAGGGCTGCTTCCCACCAGAGACCCGTTTCTGCCCTCCTGCTGCCGAGCCAAGCTCGGGCAATGGAGAACAATAGGTATCCTGTCACAGGGAGGTGTGCACACCTCCCAGACAGGGTTTAGTGTATTGGGACAGGGTGGGGGCGCTTGCCTGCGCCACATAGTCTGCGTGCATGCACACTTGGTGCCCTCCATGCATAGTCCAGTTCAGGAAGCGCTTAGCTGTAGCTCTGAAACTGTACAAAGGACAGGGGAGTATCCTCTCCCTTGTCAAGCCCCTCCTTAGAAAGGGAACCCTGAATCATCCCAAACCTTTCCTTTGGGTATTTAAGGGCTTACCTGTGGGTGGGTCCCCAGATTCTTCGTGGGACAAGATTAATTTTGAGACACCACTTCTTCGACCTTCTGGGCACTCTGAACTTTGCTCTGGGTGTCAAGGCTGCGAGAAGGAAGACTTCTGCTGCTCCTGATCTCGTTGCCCTGCTTGTCTGCTGTAACGTCCGTGCCTGTGCTCCATACCGCAACCTTCCAAGTCCTGTGGGCATCCAAGACACCTGAAGGAATCTCCCTTGACACGAAGGAGTCACTTCCCTGCATCTGCAGGCAGCAACTAAGCTGACCGGTCTGCTGATCTTTGGCTCCCACTGACTCCGGAAGGCTCAGCAACACTTGTGGTTGTTCTTCACATCCATCGAGGCCTGCCCTGTCCTCTCACCAAGTTTGATGCCAGTATCCCTTGTCAGAGCCACTGGAACGGAACCCCTATGCCCCATGTCGTCTAGCAGTTGCAAAGGCTTCTTGGCTTCCTTCCACAGCGTCACCTGGTCCACACAGCTGCAGTTCCAAGGTCACTGTCCGCTCTCCTGCAACACGTCTTCCGTGCCTCCTGGCCACTCCTGAGTGGCATAGACTCTATCCCTTCTGCTTGCAGGTTCTTCACATCTTGAATCCTCCTTTGGGTTCCACCGGACACTTTCACCTTCTCCAGCAGCGGCATCTTCCTGATGTTCTCCATTGAGTTTGGCAGCTTCTGACTCCACTTCACACCTATGCCCCTGGCTTCCCTGGTGTAGGTATCCTGGTTCCTAGGGTATCCATGGGTGAGGTGGCTCTCCAACCTTCCGTCTTTCACAGTGTTTTTTCAGGGTCCACTGGGAAGGGTCCCTTTTTTTTAAAAAATTTGCAACCGCGACTTACCCAGTGATTTGGATTGAGCCCGTGGTCGTGTGCCCACTCTGCACACTGGCTCCATGGGTTTCTGGTTACTTACCTCAGGTGGTTCCTTGGGTCCCTTGCACTTCTTCGTCTTCTAGGTATAGTCTTGACTTGAGTCGTGGTTTGCATACCATTATTTTAGTATATGGTTTGGTCTCCCCCTGGCGACCACTGTGTATTGTGTTCTACTTACCTGTTTCTATTGAAAAGTATTGTCTATCTCTCCGGCTAGAGGACATCTGAATGTGTTAAGTGTCTTATAATTAATACATATTTTTATAAATACACCATGTGTTTTTTTTCCGCTTAATCTGGACCTATAAGATTACGTTCTGGTAAAACAAGCTGCTTTACACTCCTTCTGGACTAAGCCTGAAGGCTGCTCTTCACAGCTACCACTTGGAGAGCTTTCTAAGGTTGTCTAAGACCACTTAAATCAGGGTTGTCTGGGTTGGTGCAAGGTGCCCACTTACATAAGTGTGGATCATATACCAAGTCCGCTTCATACACTATTGTAGTGCAGTGTAGATTTAATGCACCAAACTCGTCCATCGCAGGATGTTACTTCGAGTGAGTCACACTTTAGCCTCCGTCTTGGATGACTGTAGATCGGTTTTCCAAAAGGCTGTGAATTAACCAATAGTGTCTATTCCTGAACTGGCTTCTCTATAGCCCCTTTAGTCCAGTGGCCCACACGCCCATGTCTTCCAAGCACAAAGGCCACGCTGTAGTCCCACTCCAATTTCATCCTAGTATTGTTAATGAACAGACTTTTCCTGTATTCGTCTTTTTCCAACAGTGGTTTTGGCATTCTGTGATGCAAGGACAGGAAATGGTTAATATGCATAAAGTTAGGGGTTGTACGAATACCTGCTTTAAGCAGTCAGTGGAACGTATTGTAAGATAGGTTTGTCTGCGAGGTTAAGATGGGGGAGAGTAAAGGATTGACGACGTAGGATTATTCGATTCTTGCAAGATGTTTCCTACCTAGTAATATGGCCATTCCTTGTTACAGGGTTTAGTTTCTCCAAATGTTTCTCACCTAGTAGTTGCATGCTCTTGCCCTCTCCCAGGCTCTCTGCTGCATGTTTTCTTTTTAAAGATGTTTCCCACCTAGGAGTAACATGTCTGTGCCCTATCCGGTTGTCTACTGCACGTTCAGTTTCTCACTGTTAGCCACTTTCTTGTTCAATGTCTACCCCCAGTCTCAAGGTGGAACTGCTTATTGCTGCTGTGTGCCTAACATATATTTCTCTGGTTCTTTTAGACGGGGCGCATTCTTTACACCTGCTTCCAGTCTGTCCAGGCCCAGAAGAGCTCTGAGTAAGTACTACATGCGAAGGCCCATTTGCTTCCATTTACAGAAGTTGGAGGAACCTTGCTGTGTTTTTCTTTGACAAAGCAGATCATTCCCATATGAACACTGGAGCACAATCGAGGTCACAAAGACCAGGCTCCTCAGATCATGTGTAGAAACGAAACCATTCTACTTTACGCCTTGCACTTCACCGTTGAAGCAGCTGATGAGGTCAAAGAAATGAAAAATGAAATGAAATGAAAAAGAAATTTATAACGCGCAACTTAGCCCAAGGGCATCAAGGCGCCAGATAAAGCCAAATTTAACATCACAGGTCTCAAAGTTGCCAGGTCCATGGCTTAGGAATAAACTCCTCGGAAAAGCCAAGTTTTCAAATCCCTGCAGAGAAAAGTACCAAAGAGAGTTGTGCAACCAGATCGGACGGAAGGGAGTTCCAGAGCTTGGGAATCAGAGTAGAGAAAGCCCTCTCCCCCCCCCCCCCCCCCCCCCCCCATCTGGCTTTGGAGAAGCTGGGCACTCGAAGTAGAATTTTTGTGGAGGACCGAAGGGCTCTACTGGGGAGATAGGGGACGAGAAGGGACCTAATGCCCTCTGACCCAGAGCCATGAATTGTGACATGGGCCAGGCAGAGCAGCTTAAATGAAATCCTAGCCTGAATGGGCAGCCAGTGTATATCTTTCCTGGCCAGGGAAGCTGAGGAAAGCCTGGGAAGATTGAGCACCAGCCTGGCTACAGCATTCTGGACCATCTGTAGACGATGTACAGAGCTCTTGTTCATGCCCACGTACAGCGCGTTACAGTAGTCCAGTCTCGACAAGACTAATGCAACCGTCGCCTGTTTCCTTGCCTCGAAAGAAAGATAGGAACCTATCTTTCTGAGGATCCTGATAATCCCACAACATGTGGACACAGTCCTGCTAACCTGAAGATCGAACGAAAGGGAGGAGTCAATCAGGACCCCCAGATTTCTGGCCGAAATGGAAGGAGTCGGACAATCCCGAAGTGAGTTCCGCCACCAATCTTTGGACCAGATATCTTGGCCACCCCCAAAGATCAAAACTTCGGTCTTTTCTCCATTAAGTTTTAAGAAGTTTTGCACCATCCAGCGGGATACTGCCTCCATCCAGGTTTTAAAGTTGAGAGCAGAGTCATTCACCGACTGGGTAAGGGAGACCATGATTTGGGTGTCGTCAGCGTAGGACAACACCTCAAAACCGTAGGATCTCACCACCCTGGCAAGTACGGCCACATAGATATTAAAAAGGGTGGGACTTCGAGAAGACCCTTGGGGGACCCCACACTGCACAGGAGTGGAAGGCGACAGGAAATCACCCAGTTTGACTCTCTGCTCCCTTTGATGGAGAAAGGAGGCTAGGAGTCTGAGGGCAAGGCCCCCAACACCCATCTCACCAAGCCTGGAAACCAGGATAGAGGGAGATAGAGTGTCGAAGGCCGCCGTAAGATCGAGTAATACCAACAGGGTGATCTGGCCCCTGTCCACCTTCGCACAGATGTTGTTAACTACCACAGTCAAAGCCGATTCTGTACTGTGGGCTCTTCGAAAACCGTGCTTTGAGATGTCCAAAAGATTCGAGTCATCCAGAAAGGTGGTAAGATGTTGATTAAGGTGGATTTCCAGTATTTTCGCAGGAGCAGGAAGCAAGGAGATAGGTCGGAAATTTTTCAAAACCCCAGGATCCAGTGAGGCTTTCTTCAGGAGAGGCTTAACAACTGCCAGCTTCCAAGGGAGGGGGAAAACACCTTCCGTAATGGCAAGGTTAAGCACCTCTAGAAGAGGGGGCAAATTCACCTCCCTACAGCTTTTCAGAACCTTCAAAGGACAGGGGTCCAAAGGAGAACCCGATTTAATCTTGTCGAGAAGGCGATTTGACTCGTCCAGGGTGAGGGGAGGAAAAGTAAGAAGGCTAGGTCTAGGTTCAGCAGAGACCGGCACTGCACTAGTCGATGCACTAGTCGGTGCAGAAAGGAGGGAGGAGTCAAACCCCTGGTTGAGTCCCTGGTTGAGGAGGTCCAAGGAGCTGTGGATGTCCACAATTTTCATGTGGAAAAAGGTTGAGATCTTGTTGCCGAGCTCCTGGGATTCCACAATGGTGTCCACCTTCTGGGGGGCCGAGAGGGAGTCAATGATCTTAAAAAGCTCCCTAGAGGAACCCAAATGAGTGGTCATTTTAAGGAAATAGGACTTTTTTTCCTCAATGATAGCCATTTTATATTCTTTCAGAAGAAATTTATGTCGATATTTATTCTCAGTGGAGTCCAGATTAGAGCGCCAGAGCCTCTCCTGCTTTCTGCATCCCTGTCTCAGTCCTCTAAGTCTGTCAGAGTACCAAGGTGCCGAAGGACTCTTCCTGGCAGAATATTAAGGTTTTGACGGGGGCTAAGATGTCTACAGCCCCCGAAATGGTGTTAAAGAGGTCTACTGCAGCAGAGTCAGTGTCCTTGTTGACAAGGGGGCTGAGACTATTCAGGAAAGGTGCAAGCGCTTCGTTGTTAATGTGTCTGAAACTCCTTCTGAGTTGCCAATTCTTTGAGTCAGAAGCAGAGGGGAGATTATTGTGACAATTAAGCTCAAAAGGATCCGCCAGATGATCAGACCACGCTAAGGGGATTGGTGAACCGATCTTTAGTCTATGGTCATTAGAGAAAACCCCATCCAGTGTGTGGCCTGCCAGGTGAGTGGGACCCTCCACCAGTTGGATCAGACCACAAGCCTGCAGGGATTCAATCAGGGATAGAGTGTCCCTGGATATTAGATTCTCTAAATGAAAGTTGAAATCTCCCAGCAGAGTGAGATTAGGTCTGTCAATAAGGGGTTCTAGTAGCCTCATCAGGTCTTGGCTGAAAGAAGATCTAGGGCCTGGGGGTCTGTAGACCAAGATGCCAGAAAACAAGGCCATGGGATTGGCATTGATGGAAAAATACAAGGCCTCAAAGGAATCTGCGGGAGTGGAAAGGTGCTCGAATTGGCATATGGAAGAGCCTTTGTGCAGAATACACAACCCCCTCCTCTACGTCCAAATCTGTCCATCCTGGTCAGGGCATAGCCCCCAGGGATAGCCTCGGCAAGGTCCGGACCGGAAGAATCCGAGATCCAAGTCTCGGTAACGAACACCCAAGAGGGCTTCCTCGAGGACACAAAGTCTCTGAAAGCGATGTTATTCTTAATCAGGGACCTTGCGTTGATAAGGAAGCCTAGTTCGTCCACTGAGGAAGTGGATCTCAGCACCCCAACCTCGGGGAGCCCCCTCTGGACCTTCCGTGTCCTGCAGGGGGCAGCGTAACATCTACCACAGGTGTGTTGGCAGGGATTTCTAAGTGGTTTCAGGGACAACAGAAGATCAATAGAGTAAAGTGTACTTCCCTGGGGAATGAAGAACCGGGGACCAGCCTGCCTGGACCTGGCGCTGACTCAGCGCAGACGGGCTGGACTTTGGCGCGACTTCGGCGCGCGTCCGCTGAGTGCGGAGATAGCCATAGGATGCTAAATAGTGCAAGGCTTAAGGTGTCGCGGCCCACGTGACCCGCTAAGGCCAATGGGGGCAAAGACAGCAGCTGTTCGCCGGCGCCCTCCACAGCAATCGGGGACCACCCGTGGTGGACCGGGGCGCTGGCGGGAAGAACAAGCGGCAGGTAAGCGTGGGAAGAACAGATTGAAAATGCGCAGCACAATGATTTTTACAAAGCAGAATAGCTACGAGGCATCTAATCATGCACTCGACAGCAAAGAAAGTAAGCGCGATGAAGACACAGTATTAAAACAAACAGCAAAGTGATTTAAAAGCCAGTTAGCTACAGGGCATCTAATCATGCACTCGGCCACAGCGAGACACAAAGAGTGCATCTCAGTGCTGCTAGATATTAGCACTTCCTTTGACTTAAGAGTCTCTGAAACAGAACAGCAGGACACCTTCCTCTTCTTCACCCACTGACCACAGCACCTCAAGGTCGGCCCCTTTGCCTCCTTTCCTCAAGTCTTGGGTGGAAGCCACTCAAAAATATTGTCATTACTTGCAAAGTGTCTTTAAAGTGCAGCGCTGCGTCCTCCAAAAAAGTATTTGTACCATTGTACTTTCAATGTCACTGTGATGCAGGCTGCACTCTAAGGAGAGTCTGCATGGTCAAATTATTGGTTGTTGTGCTATCCCTACCCCGAGCTGCTCTACGAGCAGAGTAACCAGAGAGAGCCCTGGGACTTAATATCCGCAGCCAGGGAGACTGCGCTCCATTGTAGGAAAATGAACCGATGTCTGACATTTGATCCATGCTGTGTGGGGTGGTCAGTTTGCCCATAGGAAATCTGTGTGCGCGTTGTCAATTCTCGGAACTATCTGTTAAGGATCCATGACCAAAAGTCTTGAAAATATAAGACAGCGGGCCAGACCATCATGATTTCACAGTGTTGAGGAGGGTACCAGGTTGATTCCATGTCCGCTCTGCATGCTGGAAATGTGTATGCCCAAGTACTTGAAGGTCAGTCTCCTTATTGGTATGAACAAAGACCATTGCGTGACTGCGGCGTCTCCTTTGATTGGGATCAGCAGTGATTTACCTTTGTTTACTCTGAGTCCGGATGCTTCCTCGTATCATTCATCCATCGTAGCCCCGTGAGCTGGGGTTTTCCAAGTAGAACAGTATGTCGTCTGCATATAGCGCGAGTCGCTCTTCAGTGGAGTATTTTCCCTTGGCCAGCAACAAAAGTAGCCAGTTGGGTTTCCACTAGCTCAGGTCAACAAATGAATATATCAAAGTTTTTACTAGCGACAACATCTAAATTAGAAGTTAACTGGTCGCTCTTTCTGCTAGTCTTCTTCTTTGTGCTGAGATGGAAGGGTGGTAGTATCCTTAAAAGACCAGAGATCTGATTTTAGCAGAAGCTGGTTTTAGCATATTGCAGGAAAAGTTCCGTGAAACCAGTTTCTGAGTTAACCTTTTCGAATTGCTGGATTGCCTGTTTCACGAAGGAGTCGCACTAAACTCAGGACTTCAAAATAACTAAAACCCAGAGACACAGCAGAAATCGAGGTTTGCAGAACCTGGAAGAATAGAGAATTAAGTCAACTAGAGGTGTGGACAACACTATTTTACAAAAATAAATGTATAATCTTTTATTTAAAAAATTCCTGCACGAACATCTAATCACCACCTATAAGACTTCCGTTTCAGAGTGGTCACTAGTGAAGCGCACACATTAAAGTCCAGTCTTCTTAGCCCTCTGTTTGGCTTTGACACTGCCCTGTCTGAAAAATGACCACGCTCTCACGTAGCTGATCATTCTTCCCACTTACGCCTCGTAATAAGTCACCCAGAGGATCTGGAGTCGCTCTGTGTTCTTGCTGTTGTGTAATAACAGGACTTTATTTTACCCCATCAGCTAATCCCAGGTGCTGTAACACTGACACAGCTTCACTGGGTGCAGACCAGCGTCTGCTGAACAGCATGGCACCCACCTCACGCCTGCAGTTTCACATGGGAGCATGGCACGCTCCCCTCGGCTAGACCACTGCCTCCCCTCTTCTCAGTCGTCTTCTTAACCCTCTACACCCAGCTCCGTGACCTGCACTGAACCCCCTCCTCTCATTTGCCATCTCCTTAAAGCAGGTGGCAAATGGCATTGCAAAAAGCCCATTATTTTGCTGGTATGGGGATATGCAAGCAGTTTGTTACCAGTAGAACCAAGTCTACATGTTATTCCTCATTCCAGGATGAATAACTTGGAATAGACATACTTGGGTGCAGCGATACTGTCTGGAGTCAGACATTCCCCTGGCTGTACTCACTCATAATACTTTTATTTGTATTTGTAACCATTGCTGCTGCTGCTTAATGAAATACTGTTGGCCCAGCTGTGTGGCGCCGCTACAGGTTAGACGATTCACTTCTCTGGCCATTATTGATTAGTTTGAGGCGCAAAATCTAACTTGTTAGAGGTCCAGGTCCCCCAGATGCCTCCTTATAGAGTTGCAGTTCTCTTCTATAACCCCCTTGATTTCTTGCACTGCTCACGTGTCTTCTTTGAATGGCTGTAAATGAGTAACATGTGCTGGAGAAAAGTTACTTGCCTGTAAAACTAGTTCTCCCCTCTGGTATGTCACCCATCAGTCATAATCACCTGCCTTTCTGTGCTGAGAAGTGTTGGAGGCATGCCTTAAGGTCAGTTTAGGATTTGGTTGATGCAAGGTGCTTTGGGGTGACCCTTTGCCTACAATATAGAATTCATAAGCTATAAAACTTTTTGTGCTAATTATGTTTTTACATTATAATTATGTTTCTAAAGAAATAATTATAAGGGTGAGCATGTTTTTTAATAACATAGTTTGGAATCTTCCTTATGGCGAGAGAGTGTTGTAGTTGGTAAAGAGTGAGGCAGATAGATGCCGGTTCTGCTAAATCGGCATTGTGGATGTGTTAAAGCTCCGTACGTGCAGATTTTGTTGACTGCAAATAAGGACGTCTTTGACTTCTTCCACAGATACGAGCGCATTGAAGTCCCCATTCACGTCGTGCCTCATGACACCATCGGGAAGGTGTGCCTGGAGTCTGCTGTGGAGCTGCCCAAGATCCTGTGCCAGGAAGAGCAGGACGCCTACCGGAGGATCCATGGGTAGGAAGAGCCAAGCTTGTGCCGCGCATGGGAAAGAAATTTTAAGGAACAAGATGGGTTTTGGAGCAGTTGAATGTGTGCCTGAAAGTTGCAAGTTGAAAGGAATGGGATCTGAAGTGATGAGTTTTTAGCGAAAGGTTCCTATAGTGCACACCCCTTAATCGTACTGCTTCCATAGTCAAAAGTGACCGAAAAATGGTTTTTTGTGTAAATCTAAACCTAAACATGTCTCTTTGCACCTAAAGAGCACCCTTTGCTGTCCACATTGGTCTAAGAATGCCTTTTGGAGGAGAATTTTCTATCATCTGATAATGGGGATGTTGGACCTGGGCCTCTTAGCAGGGTCATCCCTAAACTTTTTGCCTTCCTCCAATACTCTCTCTGACCTGTTTTTGTTGGCTTAATGACTCTGGGCACTTTACCACTGCTGACCAGTGCTAAAGTGCATATGCTCTCCCTGTTGAAAAGTGTACATGTGATTGATGTCCATGATTGGTTCATTGGATTTACTGTTAGTCCCCAGTAAAGTGCACCAGGAGTGCCAGGGCTTGTAAATGCCAACACTGCTAGTGGGCCTGCAGCGCTGGTTGCGCCACCCACAGAAGCAGCCTTAAAATGTGTCTAGGGTCTGCCATTGCAGAACCTGCGTGCAGTCTGGTACGGTCACCCTGGCTGGGCAAGTGCACACACTTGCCAGCCCCTGAACCTTCCCTTAAACTTCATATTAGTCACCCCTATGGTAGGCCTGAGGGCAGGGTGCATTGTAAGGATAAGGTAGAACATGCCCTGATGTGTGTGGCATGTTCTAATAGTGAATTACTGCCAAAGTCGTTTTTCACTATTGTAAGGCTACCTGTTCCCTTCTAGGCCAGATGGGCTGCTGGAATTATTACACTCTATAATCCCAGCAGGCTCAGGGAACATGGTAGAAATTCATGTTTAGTATGCCTGAACTCAGAATAATAAAATACTTCTTTTAGTAAAGTTTATTTTAATATCCTGTGTTTGCAAATGCTACTTTTAGAAAGTTAGCCTTTGCTTGCCTAACCATTTCAGCCCGCCTCTGCTTGGATGTGGATCTGACTGTCTGGTGTGTGTGAGTGACAGGGCTGGGAGTTGACAGGTAGTGATTAGCAGGAGGACCCCTTAATGGGTGGTGGGAGTTTCCCCTGAATGATGCATCAGGCTGTGCCCCTGCCACCACAATGCTGGCTCCGCCCTCCTGGGGAGCGACTGATGACTCAGCCTGCACCTGGCCCAGGAAGGACCGAAGCTTGTCAACAAAGTGCTCAGGCCACTCCTGCCCTCACAATGCCGGCTCCGCCCCCCTGGGGAGCGGCTGATGTGCCTGCCCTCACACTGAATACAGAAGTCATAAGTACCCACAACAAGTACTCAGAGACTGAAGCAGTTATGCAGAGGCCCCCCTGGCCAGTGAGAACAAAAGAAACTGTGTATAAAAGTAGGAGCCCTGCTCCTTGTAAATTAGATCCAGTTTGCGCAAAGAAGAAGCTCTGCCTGAAGAGAAGGACCCTGGAAGCTGCAAGGAGAAGTACTGACTCTGACCCCAAGAGACTGGCCTGTAGGGGGTGCCTTGCTGCTGAAGGAGAGCAGGAGAAGAAAGACTGAAAGACTTTGCTTTTATCCACCTTGTGCTAAAACTTTTACCAAGATCTCCAAGGGCTTGCTGTGAACTTGCCCCCTGACCAGCGCCCCAGGAACAGTGGGCGCTACCCTGTCCCCCTGGAAGAAGGAGCTGCTGTGAGCCAGCAACCTGATCGACACAGCTGCTGAAGGAAAGAGGAGCGCGCCGTGAAAGAATCCCTGCGCCCCTCCTACGAGGCCCTTGGCACCCCGTCCCGCCGAGCACCGCATCTGCTAACTGGCCGGCACCAGGTGACACCGAAAGGCCCAGCCCCGCTGGCCTAATCACCGTCCCTACCGCCTGCCTAACTGCGAAGCACCGCAAGAACGGACTGGGCCAAGTATCTGCTGTGACCTGAGAGGCTTGTGTGCGCCTCACGCTGCTACCCGGGGCTCTGCCCCCTTTTCCAGGACCTGAGGTGTGTCGCCGTCTACCCGACCCGCGCCGCAACGCCAACCTCCGAGCCAGAGCCGAGCCGCCGCTCGCTCCAACCTCGGGAGGAAGACACCGCGACGTGGACCACCGAGCCGGCCTGCACCCGACCCCTTCAAAAAGACAAAGGTACTGTTTCCCGTCCCGCGGTGCGAGCCGCTGTCCCACTTCGCTCGCACCGCCATCTGCCTCAGCCGGGTCCCCGGAGCCGCGCAGTGAGCACTCCCCGGGCCCCCGCTCTCTCCCCTGACAGCCGTGCAGCGCGCTCGTCAGGCTGACAGTGACTCCCCGGCCGCCGATCCCGCTAGAGGCGTGAGATTGGGCAGACCGGGTCCGATCGTTGGCGCAGAGAGGCCCTGGCTGATTGAAATTCTTGCTGGAGGAACGTACCAGGACTAGGGAAGAGTCCGCAACCCTTTTTAAGCACCAGAACAATTCTTTTAACGCTGATACAAAGACCTGTGGCCTAATCAGAGAGTAACTGGAACCATTTTCTTAAACTACGCAAAGACTGTATTTACAAGCCTGATCTAAAGATATATATAAAGAAGATATTTTTACAGAAATACAGTCTAGTGTCATTGTGTGGTGGGTTGATGGTCGTTGTGTGTGATGTTGCAAATGTTTAACCCTATGTACTCCAGAGTTTAGCCTAGACTGCTTGCGCCACACTACCTAAAGGGCGAGTAGGGGTTATTTCTGGGAGTAATCCTTTGCCCTGACTTAGAGGAGAGGGTCCCTGCTTGTCGCAAGTACAAACCTGCGCCAACCAGAGACCCCCAATTCCAACATTGGTGGCAGCGGTGGGATAGCGAATTTACATTTGCAGTGTTCATGCCTTAACTATTGACCATTGCACAGTGATGACAGTCCAGTAACTAAGCCACAGACTTTGTTTTTTTTGGATTTATGATTTGCGAGAAGAGATCTCCATGTGTTTTTGAAGTCATGCCTGTGTCAGTGAAAATGGAAAAGGCAGCATCCATTTCTTCTATTGACTGTGATTGGGAGAAACTAGAAAACTACACTGGGAAACAGCTCAGGAGCTTCTGCAAAAATTTGAACATTTCCATGACCGGACTCTCCAGAAGGGAGCAGTTCCAAAAGGCGCTGAGGGCCTGGGTCAAGGCAAGGAATGCCCCTGGAAAGGATTTTGAATTTGAGGATGCAGAACAGCAGCTGGAGGGACCCCTGACTCCAGAGTGTAGGGGTGCAACCTCCCCATTGGGTAGCAGTGTTTCTGGCCGAGGTCTGTCGCCAGAGGAGCTGGCGGACAGACAGGCAACCCGAGATCATGAATTGAAGTTGGCAGAGCTGGAAATAAATGGGCAACTGGAGCTAGAATCTAGGAGGTTAGCCCTGGAAGTAATGAAAATGGAGCTTGCGCATGACTTAAGAATGAGGAAACTTGACTTGGAGCTCGAGGCGCTTGAGGCCAGGAGGGCTTCAGCCCAGCAACAAGAAATGTGTGTAGCTCAGAGATTGAGCTTTGCTGAGTTGGAGGTGGAGTCCAGCTCAGATGGTGGCAGCAACATTCAGGTATCTAGTGCAGACAGCATAGCGCGCGCACCTAGAGATATGGCACCTGACTTGGAGGGGGTTAACATACACCAGGAGGTTCAAGGGCATGAGGTAGCTCCAGTAGTGCGCAGCGTCCCTGAAGGGAATAGGGTAGCTGGCGTAGGAGTTCATGGTCCTAGTGGTGGGAGGGATTCCCCCATGGTTGAGGTCCTGGTGGGTGAGTGTAAGGACCGCCCAGAAGAGTGTGGGTTGTGTGACAGAGACAGTTCGCTACTGTCTGGCCAGTCTCAGAAGAATGGTGTGGAGTATGTGTGTGAGGCGCTGGATGGTGAGGTGAAGGATAATTTGGTTAACCCTACTAGGGGGCTGTGTAATCCAATTGTGGGAGAGCATACTTTAAGTCCCAGTTTTCCAGAGCTATGCCAACACCTGTTTGAGAGTGAGTTCTCTGGCCCCAGGGAGCTCACATTGGAGGCAGACCTTGTGGTGGATTCCCGAGGGTCTGGAGAGGCATTGGGGTGTGATCCTGTGGGGAGTGTCTCAGGTATCTTCCAGCCCAGAGTGGTGGAAGTGGCGCAGAGTAGCCCAGCTAGGTCCTGTAGTAGTGAGATGGGTGTAGGGCCTCACGTCCTGTCCTTAAGGGGAAGGAGTGAGAATGGGTTTTGTCCCGGTAGTGCCCAACCTCAGTCTCAGAGCCTGGATGGTTCTTTAAGGGAACACCAGGTGGGGAGCCTAGGCTGTCCGGATGAGTCACCCGCTGAGGGGGATCCCCCAGTGGCTAGAGAACGTGGAGGCTCTGTAAACAGGGCTCCAGTAGTTCTGGTGACTGGCAGTACCACTCCAGTTGGGAGGGTGCAGAAGTCCAGAAAGAGGGGCGAGAGGGGGAAAGAGTCCCCAGTGGAAGAACCAGTGGGTCAGGGGCCAGCCAGCAGGGCTGCGTCCCCAGTGAATGACCAGGGGGACACCACTTCTGTCCTGGGGGATCTTCCCGCACTGTCAGAGGGACAGGGGTTGGGAGATCCGCGCCGGGCAGGCTGTTGCACGACACATGAGCTATGTGCCACCCTCAGGGGGGGCAGGCGTGCTCCCCGGAAAGTCCTGGTGCGCCAGGCAAGTGTTCAACTGCAGGGTTGGGTCCCTGAGTTGAGAAGCCAGGGTCAGGTGTTGTCTGACCTGGAGGGCAGGGCCACTGTAATCAGTGTCCTGGCCCATGTCACTTCTAGGGGTACCACTCCAGTTGGGAGTGGGCAGTACTGTGGAAGGGGGTGCAGAGGGAGGGAGTCCTCGCCTCTGACCCCGGTGCAGTTTGAGGGTTTAGACCCTAGGTTTAAGGGCCAGGTGCAGGGTGTCCCCCCTGACCTGGTGCCCCAGTTGCAGGATAGCACCCCTGAACTGGTGGGCGAATTGTGCAGGTCACCTGCCACAGGTGCCCTGACAATTCTGGAAGGGGGTACCACTCCAGGTGGGAGGGTACAGAGCCCCCAGGAGGAGGACCGGGTGTGGGAGAGGCCACCCCAGTCTTTGGTACAGCCGCCAGGTACAGACCTGGGACTGGTGGGTCAGTGCCAGGATGTCATACCTGACCTGACAGGAGGGAGAGTGGAAAAAGGGTGCCAAGCACCTGGGGTTACTGCCCCCCACTCTTTAAGGCCACAGAGGTTTGAGAGCCCTGAGAGGCGTAAGGCTTGGGTCTCATTCCTGACTACTGTCAGTGGCCACTGTGACATTTTTCTGTCTGCCTGTTGGGACACACCTGTGAGCGAATTAAGGTTCAAGGCTGCACAGGTGGTGTCCACAGGTGTAGAGAAGGGTTTCCCATGGATTGGCTTGGTGGACCCTGAGAGTATGAACAGAGGATTTGAAGGAGGTGCAGATTGGCGTAGAACTGGAATGTGCCCCTGCTGTTGCGGGCCAGGTCCAGGTTCTATCGCCCAAAGCAGGGAAGCCCATCACAGTGGTGATTGGTCTACCCTGCGTTTTGGCTGGAAGGGGGTTGTGTTGGACCTGGGCCTCTTAGCAGGGTCATCCCTAAACTTTTTGCCTTCCTCCAATACTCTCTCTGACCTGTTTTTGTTGGCTTAATGACTCTGGGCACTTTACCACTGCTGACCAGTGCTAAAGTGCATATGCTCTCCCTGTTGAAAAGTGTACATGTGATTGATGTCCATGATTGGTTCATTGGATTTACTGTTAGTCCCCAGTAAAGTGCACCAGGAGTGCCAGGGCTTGTAAATGCCAACACTGCTAGTGGGCCTGCAGCGCTGGTTGCGCCACCCACAGAAGCAGCCTTAAAATGTGTCTAGGGTCTGCCATTGCAGAACCTGCGTGCAGTCTGGTACGGTCACCCTGGCTGGGCAAGTGCACACACTTGCCAGCCCCTGAACCTTCCCTTAAACTTCATATTAGTCACCCCTATGGTAGGCCTGAGGGCAGGGTGCATTGTAAGGATAAGGTAGAACATGCCCTGATGTGTGTGGCATGTTCTAATAGTGAATTACTGCCAAAGTCGTTTTTCACTATTGTAAGGCTACCTGTTCCCTTCTAGGCCAGATGGGCTGCTGGAATTATTACACTCTATAATCCCAGCAGGCTCAGGGAACATGGTAGAAATTCATGTTTAGTATGCCTGAACTCAGAATAATAAAATACTTCTTTTAGTAAAGTTTATTTTAATATCCTGTGTTTGCAAATGCTACTTTTAGAAAGTTAGCCTTTGCTTGCCTAACCATTTCAGCCCGCCTCTGCTTGGATGTGGATCTGACTGTCTGGTGTGTGTGAGTGACAGGGCTGGGAGTTGACAGGTAGTGATTAGCAGGAGGACCCCTTAATGGGTGGTGGGAGTTTCCCCTGAATGATGCATCAGGCTGTGCCCCTGCCACCACAATGCTGGCTCCGCCCTCCTGGGGAGCGACTGATGACTCAGCCTGCACCTGGCCCAGGAAGGACCGAAGCTTGTCAACAAAGTGCTCAGGCCACTCCTGCCCTCACAATGCCGGCTCCGCCCCCCTGGGGAGCGGCTGATGTGCCTGCCCTCACACTGAATACAGAAGTCATAAGTACCCACAACAAGTACTCAGAGACTGAAGCAGTTATGCAGAGGCCCCCCTGGCCAGTGAGAACAAAAGAAACTGTGTATAAAAGTAGGAGCCCTGCTCCTTGTAAATTAGATCCAGTTTGCGCAAAGAAGAAGCTCTGCCTGAAGAGAAGGACCCTGGAAGCTGCAAGGAGAAGTACTGACTCTGACCCCAAGAGACTGGCCTGTAGGGGGTGCCTTGCTGCTGAAGGAGAGCAGGAGAAGAAAGACTGAAAGACTTTGCTTTTATCCACCTTGTGCTAAAACTTTTACCAAGATCTCCAAGGGCTTGCTGTGAACTTGCCCCCTGACCAGCGCCCCAGGAACAGTGGGCGCTACCCTGTCCCCCTGGAAGAAGGAGCTGCTGTGAGCCAGCAACCTGATCGACACAGCTGCTGAAGGAAAGAGGAGGGGCGCCGTGAAAGAATCCCTGCGCCCCTCCTACGAGGCCCTTGGCACCCCGTCCCGCCGAGCACCGCATCTGCTAACTGGCCGGCACCAGGTGACACCGAAAGGCCCAGCCCCGCTGGCCTAATCACCGTCCCTACCGCCTGCCTAACTGCGAAGCACCGCAAGAACGGACTGGGCCAAGTATCTGCTGTGACCTGAGAGGCTTGTGTGCGCCTCACGCTGCTACCCGGGGCTCTGCCCCCTTTTCCAGGACCTGAGGTGTGTCGCCGTCTACCCGACCCGCGCCGCAACGCCAACCTCCGAGCCAGAGCCGAGCCGCCGCTCGCTCCAACCTCGGGAGGAAGACACCGCGACGTGGACCACCGAGCCGGCCTGCACCCGACCCCTTCAAAAAGACAAAGGTACTGTTTCCCGTCCCGCGGTGCGAGCCGCTGTCCCACTTCGCTCGCACCGCCATCTGCCTCAGCCGGGTCCCCGGAGCCGCGCAGTGAGCACTCCCCGGGCCCCCGCTCTCTCCCCTGACAGCCGTGCAGCGCGCTCGTCAGGCTGACAGTGACTCCCCGGCCGCCGATCCCGCTAGAGGCGTGAGATTGGGCAGACCGGGTCCGATCGTTGGCGCAGAGAGGCCCTGGCTGATTGAAATTCTTGCTGGAGGAACGTACCAGGACTAGGGAAGAGTCCGCAACCCTTTTTAAGCACCAGAACGATTCTTTTAACGCTGATACAAAGACCTGTGGCCTAATCAGAGAGTAACTGGAACCATTTTCTTAAACTACGCAAAGACTGTATTTACAAGCCTGATCTAAAGATATATATAAAGAAGATATTTTTACAGAAATACAGTCTAGTGTCATTGTGTGGTGGGTTGATGGTCGTTGTGTGTGATGTTGCAAATGTTTAACCCTATGTACTCCAGAGTTTAGCCTAGACTGCTTGCGCCACACTACCTAAAGGGCGAGTAGGGGTTATTTCTGGGAGTAATCCTTTGCCCTGACTTAGAGGAGAGGGTCCCTGCTTGTCGCAAGTACAAACCTGCGCCAACCAGAGACCCCCAATTCTAACAGGGGATGCGTGGTAGGGGGGGGAAAAGTTTTACAGAGAGTGGGAGAATCATGCCTGGGAGACCAGTACTTGAAGAAACTTATTGAGACATGCCTTAACTGAGATGGCCAGTCCTAAGTTTTGTAGGTTTTCGGTACAAGACAGGGTCATGGGCGGGGACTGTTGGTGCGCTGCAGAATGTCCAGGAAGGATGGACCGTGCTCTGAATACCTTATATTGGGGAGGAGAAAATCTCTGCATTCGCCTCTAATCGTGGCAGAACTGTGATTGCAATGTCTGCCGTATGGGCGAAGGGGACTTTTACAGAAGACTGTCGGAAGGAGAGTTGTGATCATGGACATCTGTCTTGAGGTCATGAGTATTGATCATTAAAGAGAAGATGGGAATTTGTGTTGAGTTTCGGGAGTGAAATAGCCGTGTGATGTGGTACGAGATATGGGAACAGCTGCAGGCATTGCCCATGGAAACTTGAAATGTCTTCTTGTGGTCTTTGAAAGCCGGCTCTATTGCAGGTGACTGTTAATCAAAATACCTTACCCATATGCGTCTGGGCCTAGACTGGAAATGCATATTCTATTCAGGGAGGAGAGGTGCAGATTTTAAATACCTGGCCTGTTTGGGAAGATTAGTTAAGAATACTTTGTCCCAGGCTGGAGGTCTGATGCGATGTTGGAATTCTTGTGTTTTCATGAGAGAGGGAGAATGTAGTAAGTTCTTGGGGGCATGGCATCATATGGCTGGACCTATGCTCTAGAATGCATTTTTGTCGGCACGAGTGCAGAAGGGCCGATCAATGGCTTGTTTACAGTATGGATGGATCGATAGCTCTGAGTCTATTCTGTGTTTGCTAAGTATCCTCCTGAACAGGCCTGCACACAACCTAAGTGCACTTCATTTCTCTTTTGCCTTGTAGCCTCACGCACTTGGACTCCGTCACAAAGATTCACAATGGCTCAGGTAAGAATACACCCCCGGCAAGAAGGTTGTTGGTGAAGAAAGATTCTGCATATACTGACCTGTCGGTTCCACCCAGGTGGTTCCTTCACTTAGAGGGAACAGTTTGTGGCGCCGCATTCCAAGACTTCTTGTACTGCTCTGATGTCAGTAGTAGCGTATAAATCTCAGTGTAGGTTAATTAACAACACGTTATTGACTATTTGTCTTTTGAAGAACATTAGATTACACAGGTAATATAAAACCCATCAACTCATTGCATATAAAACCTTGTCCCCCAAAAATATAATTCCTGGTCTTCCTCATGATCTATTATGTAATTACAAGCCATTCCCAGCAAACATTCAGCGCACGGGAACAGCATAAAACAAATAGAACATGAGTGGCTGCTGTTTGTTCCCTGGTTTGTTTTTTTGGTTAGTATTAAAATGTAGCTCTAAATGCCGGCTTCGCTTTCCATTTGCTTCGCTTTCCATTTGCTTCGCTTTCCATTTGCTTCGCTTTCCATTTGCTTCGCTTTCCATTTGCTTCGCTTTCCATTTGCTTCGCTTTCCATTTGCTTCGCTTTCCATTTGCTTCGCTTTCCATTTGCTTCGCTTTCCATTTGCTGGGCTTTCCATTTGCTGGGCTTTCCATTTGCTGGGCTTCCCATTTGCTGGGCTTCCCATTTGCTGGGCTTTCCATTTGCTGGGCTTTCCATTTGCTGGGCTTTCCATTTGCTGGGCTTTCCATTTGCTGGGCTTTCCATTTGCTGGGCTTTCCATTTGCTGGGCTTTCCATTTGCTGGGCTTTCCATTTGCTGGGCTTTCCATTTGCTGGGCTTTCCATTTGCTGGGCTTTCCATTTGCTGGGCTTTCCATTTGCTGGGCTTTCCATTTGCTGGGCTTTCCATTTGCTGGGCTTTCCATTTGCTGGGCTTTCCATTTGCTGGGCTTTCCATTTGCTGGGCTTTCCATTTGCTGGGCTTTCCATTTGCTGGGCTTTCCATTTGCTGGGCTTTCCATTTGCTGGGCTTTCCATTTGCTGGGCTTTCCATTTGCTGCGCTTTTCATTTGCTGCGCTTTTCATTTGCTGCGCTTTTCATTTGCTGCGCTTTTCATTTGCTGCGCTTTTCATTTGCTGCGCTTTTCATTTGCTGCGCTTTCCTTTTACTTTGGTGTCATTTTTCTGCCATTTCGCATATATTCGCCAAAGCAAATTATGCACAGCGTTGGAGGAAAATGCTAGCAAAAAACAGGGACCAGGTCTGACTCAAACCAGAAAATTAAAAAATATATATTTGTCGAGCACGCTGGCCCCATTCAGTCCAACCCTTTGTTAAATGTCTATAATCTGAGCAATGTTTCGGGCTTTTAATACTTATTAGGATCACAAAAGTGTTGTGTTCCCTGATTTCATTATTTTAGCCGTAGCAACAAATCTATGAATTTGTACCATACAGATTAGCTGCACATCTGTTCCTGCTAAACAACGTGTCACTTGAGCTATAGTATATTTTTCCGAACTGCAAACCAAAGCTTTCAACAGTTTACCATGTTCGTAATCCAGAACTGGGCAGATGTGTAAGACCTAGGAACCTAATGCCACAGGACGTGCAAACAAGCCAGGCAGTTGAATGTGGTTGCACAATCAAACTGAAAATCATAACGCGGTAACAAGAAATGTAGGAAGATCATAAACCTTTCAAATTCTGATATTTCAGTGCAGCTCTTGAATAAAAATGTGTTTGTCATATGCACTTTAAAGGTTCTGCCCTTTTCAGCTTCAGTTTTGTCTGAACATCTCTCTGCAGAAAGCTGTTTTTTCTGTGATTTGTGTAAATAGCCCCCTCCTCCCACCTTGTCTGTCAGTCTATCCCTTTCCAATGCTCTAAAATTAGATGGACTATTGAGTTGCTTGTCTGTTTTACTGCTGATCTGCAGAGGGCCCTAGTTGTGATGTACCTGCTGTGAGTAGTTCGTTGTCCTACTTTTTGTTTGCCTTTTGGTTCCTCCACTCATCAGTTTAAAGTAATAAAACCGAACTACTGATATTGGAAGCTGATCTCACTAAATTAAAGCAGCAGTGCCCTGCGTTCTTCTTCCGATACCACTTGCGTTGTAGGAAGTGTTTTGTGTTGAAGTCTGTTTTGGTGGCTGTTTGTGCTATTCTCTACTTTGCTGGTTCCAAAGAGTGTGTAGTTTGGGAAATCACAACACCCTTGATTTAGTCCGGCTGAGTCTCATTTGATGATGAATTGGCTGCAATTTTCGCCATCAGCTCGATCAGGTCTGGTAAAAATCTGTCCTTTATTGCTAGAGCACCTTTTAGTCAGTAGATGAATAGGCTGCTCGGTACAACCCTACACCTGGTGCAGACTTCCTACAGCACTGCCTAAGAGGACCTTGGTCAAGTCCATTAGAACCTGATCTTTTCTTTATTATGTGCGATATCCTTGAATGCCTCGCAAGAGATCTTCTTTGTTACTGTCTCTCTTCTGGTTTCTTCCTAGCTAATGTAAGGCACTGTTTTTAAGATTGACAATCATATTTTTAGACATCGGTTTGAGGAAGCAGCCTGTAATTTTCCTTCTGCTTCAGATGCTGCAGTGCGATGTGGCACTCGTTTGACAGGTGAGTTTCTTAGTTTTTCTGCTCTGTACAGTTAGGATCCTAAGCACTTTGCCAGGGTCTGCATAAGCGCTCTTGTGGAGAGGTGTAGTATCTTGTGTGTAGAAGTCAATCAACCTTATGACATCCTAGAAAGAAACAATGCTCTCCTTCAGTACGCAATTGGCAAAATCTGATCTGCAGTTCTGTTCCATAAAGGTTTGTTTGGCCACTAGCACTCTCTCTGTACAGGCCCTGCTACAAACCACTTCCTTTACGAGTGAGTGAGTAGTATTGGAGGGTCTTAGGGAAGGTTGTCTTCAAATAAAAAAAACAGCTGCCCCATGTAAGTTTAACATTATCTTATCAGAATCTATGGGTCCTGCATTTGAGACCATTCATAAATTCAGCTTGTAGTACAATTCTCAGGCAATTTGCTTCCGAGTTGACATCCCTTTGCATGTCTGGTGAGATCCAGGCTTCGTGATCGAATGAACCTTCGATAATTTTCCGTTAGACAAACTTTGTTTTACTGCCCATAAATAATTTCTTCCTAGGACCTTCTCACAATTTTGGGGAATCATGGAGTATCATTCAACCTTTCTTTTTTCACAACACAACCTTTCTTTGTTATTTTAACAATGCTTCCTTCCCAGCACCAAATACTGTGCGTGCTCTTGATACTACATTGCATTTGGCAATCCCATCAGAAGTTTAATTTATGATCTTGACAGTAAATAGTTGACAAAATGTAAATAGTCCACAGTCTGCTGGACTTTATCCTGCATTGTTTCCCGTACTGCAACCCTTTTGAGAAACGTTCTTGATAAAAATCTGCGGGCATAACCTGGCGATCAGTCGTCCTATTTGTACAGCATTACTGCTTGGACTAAAAATCCAGAAGAGATGATCTGTCAAGCACCTGTGACATAGCTCTTTGGCTTGATAGCTGTGTCTCTTTGGCTGTCCCCCTCCTCTCCCCTCTTTTGTTTAGTGTTTCATGCTGGAGCTGTGGATGTTCATGAAAATCAGTGAAGCTACAGCAATGAACTTACGTGCTTGTAATCCTGACCCGAGGTAGAGGATAGAGGTAGAGGGGGTAAAGAAAACTCTCTAGTGTAAGGTTGTACCTAACCCAACCATGACTGTAGGGAAAAAACTATTTTGTTTATATTACCCTCACACACCCTAGTGGTGTCATGCTTCATCATCGGGTCACCCCGACCCCTAGAAGTCGGGGTGGGCTCAACCACAGTGTTGGGAGCTCTTTGGACAGACAAGAGGAGAGGGGGTTCTTAAGATAAAATACCTCGGGCAGATCCCCGGTTTCCCTTTATTCTTGGGTCTGTCTGGGTAATTAAAAATTCTAAAAATGGGTCTTTTTAGGTCGAGCAGACGTACTCTCAATGCGTGAGCATTGAGAGAGTCTGCTTCAGACCTAATGTTGCCCGTTATTAGGTCGAGCAGACGTACTCTCAATGCGTGAGCATTGAGAGAGTCTGCTTCAGACCTAATGTTGCCCGTTATTAGGTCGAGCAGACGTACTCTCAATGCGTGAGCATTGAGAGAGTCTGCTTCAGACCTAATGTTGCCCGTTATTAGGTCGAGCAGACGTACTCTCAATGCGTGAGCATTGAGAGAGTCTGCTTCAGACCTAATGTTGCCCGTTATTGGGAGAGTGGACACCAATCTGACACGAGCGTTTCCTTCGCGGATTTCACCGCGGGAGCGCGCGTCTCACCCGCGCATGCGCAGAGTAACTCAGCATTTTTTTTTAATTTTTTTTTTTATATATTTTTTTTTTTATTTCCCAGCCCCGAACCGAATCAGGTATCAGAGCGCTTCACATATAGGCAGCCCCCACCCCCCACCCCCCACCCCTCTGCATGCGCACACACAGGCGAGCGCATGCACACGCAGGCACACGGCAGACACTCGCTCACACACACCCCCCTCCCCCACAGTCACACACACGCTCTCCAGACACATACACACGCGCGTGACCCCCATTCCCACCACTTACCGGGCTCTTTCGGCGTGTTCAGTGTCTCATCGCTCCACTTCTTCCTCGGCGGCGGCGGCTGTGGCGGCGGGCGGGACTTCCTGCTGGATTGCAGGCCCCGCCCCGTCTCAGGCAAAAGTGCCTGACTTCCGTTTTTTTTTATTTTTTTTATTTTTACACATCATGGCTGCTACTCTATTAAAACAATGAAATTAGGGATAATAGGAACTTTCCTGTCATACAAATCCTACAAGGCTTATTTTTTCATATTGGTGGTTCGACTCAGAGAAAGTAAAATAATGAAGACCTCGGTCTTTGCGAAGCGGTTCTTGAGCCCCGACACCCCCAGGTTCCGTTCCCCCGAGCCTGGTGCGCTACCCCCGCCTCGTTCTCCCGCTGCAGTCCCCTCCTCGCGGCCTGGCGGCTTATCCCCCAGTGCCCTCTGCTTCCTCTTGGAGGCGGCGTCGCTGAGCCTGTCCTCGCGCAGTGACAGGCGGGGCTGCGGGAGCCCCGGGCCCGGTGCTCCCGCTCCCCAGACCGGCTGACCCCGTGGCGTCAGGGCACCGGCTGTCCGTCCGCGTAGGCCGCGCGCTTCTTCTTTGAGTTTGGCAACCTGCTGAACCTGTGTGAAGTGGGTACTGTTCCTGGAGGCCCGACCCACTCACCCAGCGGTGGGAGTTTCATTACCCCTCAACCAGTTTGGCTGCTGAATTGCCCCCGTCGCAGCAACTTGCTCCCCGCTCGCCTTCAGCGCAAGGATAAACAAGAGGCTCACTCTGAATTCTGCCTCCCAGGCCTAGTGGTGCGGGTGGGTCAGTCAGTCAGTCAGAATATCTTTATTCGACTTATTCCAAGTCATACAAAGAGACGCAAAAGGAAAAACACATTCAAACAAAACAATCATATGATAATTAAATGAGAAACATACTTTAAACATACAATACAATATTCCTAAAAAGCATCTACCTAAAAACAAACACATATTAAATACTATATACAAATTTAAGAATTCATTTTATATAAGAAGATGCATTTTGGTTTCCCCTAAGTGGGGACATTTTTAAGACAAAGAATTTCCAATGGCTTTGGCTTTAACCCTTGCAGCTGCCACTAAAAATTTTGCAACACTAAAAGTAGTGCAAGGATTTGTCAAAAGCTGTAAAAAGAGCAGAGCAGGGCGCACCTGTATAAACCCTGCTTCTTTCAAGATGGGGAGCAAGTATTTTTTTCTCTGCTCATGAAACAGGCTACAAAACATGACAAAATGCATTGTGTCCTGCACTGAAAAATTGTCGCAGCTGCAAGGGGCAGCTTGTTCCGGTTTCTGCCAACCGTTAAAAGAACCGAGGTGAAAATGTAAAAGATTAAACCTAAATTTAATTAATAAGAACCTATGGTAAGGGATTGTGACGTAGCTGAGGTAAGGTGCGAGATGGGGTTCGCTAACCAAAAGGTAGTGAGCTCTGACTGCTGGCTTCTGCAGTTCAGCTACCTCACGGCAAGCTTCCTTCCTTTCGTAAAATAGCTTTTTAATTTGACCTATGTCTTGGGCCCTGATTTTTTCTGGACAAAAGAAAAGTTCTGAGCGACCCAAGTTCGTAAAGGATTTAATCAAATACTCCAACCATGGGATTTTCCTGTATTTGTCTAAAGATAGAACATCCTTCAAGATACTGTGGTTCAATGACAGATCTTCATTTATATACCAAGATGGCCACCGGGTGGGAGCTCCTGGTCAGAGCTCCGAGTGCGTGGGGTTCCAATTCTGGACTTAATCCCCGTTAGCACCCGCATCTTCGAGGACCCAACAAAGAGTAACTGGAGCAAGTAACTGGATGAAAGTAGTGATATTACCTGGTCTGGGGACGGCTGCTGCCCGGGCGTTGGACATCACACGAGCTGCCTAGCTGCCTCGAGATCGGCTGCTGAGAGGACGGCTACTGCTCTGGCGCTGGACCTTGGAGACGCTGAAGCTGGACGTTGGCGCTGGACATTGGAGGCGCTTAAGCTGGTCTCTGGAGGTGCTGGAGTCCGAGATCGCCCTGAGGTCGAAGGAAGGCGCCCGTTCTACACCGGACCACTCTGAAGAGCTGCGCACCACAGGAGCCGCCTACATCAGGGAGCTCTCTTGGATCGGTGAGCCCTGTGCTGCCTGCGGGAGGGCGCCTGCCCGCAGAGGCTTGCCTGCTAACACCGGAGCGGCTCCACAGGAGTCACGGCGGAGATCAGCCCAGCTGCACCGGGACCAAGGTGGACCGAGCACCGAGCACCGGACCCATCCCCCCCCCCTTCTCTAAATTGGCAGATGCTGGCCGCTACAGGGGTACAACGGACAACAGGCGCAGCAGGGGAGCACCGCGGGACGAACACCGGACCCCGCCTCCACGCATGAGCTGAAACAACGGACCCCCCTCCACCCAGAAGCCGCCGATTGCAACGGACCCCCTCCCCCCACCCAGAAGCCGCCGTAGCCGCCGAAGCAACGGACGCCCCCCCCCCCCCCAGAAGCCACCGATTGCACACCGGGATGAGGACAGCACCCCCCTCCCCGCAGTAAAGGAACTCTCCCACCCGCCCCGCAGTAAAGGAACACCAACGGACTGGAGGGCTGAGAGGAGCAGCTGACGCCGGCATGGAAATAGTTTGCAGTCACTGGTGAGCACATTAGCGTGCAGCGGACACAGTCCTTAACTACAAGAGAAGGTATTTATGTACATTTTCTTTGGCTCTGAACTTTGCTGTTACTTCTACAAAATGGCGGGGGTCGAAAAAAACAAGAACCTAAGGCCATAAATCACCTACTGTGCCCACGAGAGTCCATCGGGATGAGTCTCCCCCACAGAGGGAGAAACGAAACTTATCTCACTGCTCACAAGCATGGAAATAGAAAGAGGACTAAATGTCTGATCTCACTGCTCACAAAGCATGGAAATAAATAGTGGACTAATGTCTCTTCTCCCCATATGTGGTGGCCATTTTGACACAGTCTCCCCCCTCGGACCACCATCGTGGCTAATCATTCTTTTGCACCTTATGTATTAAGATCTGGTCTCCTCAGGCTATTTCTAATCGTATTTGGCACTGTCCCCGTAACCTCCTTTCCTTCACCTGTGACACAACGTACGCTACCTCACACCCAGCTTGGAACTAACTGGGCTTGCTTCAAACGGAACCTGGAACCTCTCCACTCTGCTCACAGGCAATAACAACAAATAAAGGAATAGCGTCTCCAGTCCCCCTACATGGCGGCCATTTAAGACTGACCTCTCTCTCTACTCAGCGGCCATCACGGACTAGTCATTGCCTTTTACCGCAGGCTCCAATTTTATTTTAAGTATTTTATCTTATTGTCTTATTACTGGATCACGACACTTTATGCATTGCTTTCACACTGCCATCGTATATTCTAGTGTCATATTGTTATTGCTGCTATATATATGCACACTTATGGGACTTAGTAACTCATTAGTAGTTTAGCCCTATTCCAGCCTGTATTTTATTGTATTTTTATTGTAGTGCCATATTGTTATTACTGCAATATGTATGCACATGTAGGGGACTTAGTAACTATTTAGTAGTTTAGCTCTATTCTAGCCTGTATTTTATATGCGACAAGCTGCACATATCTCACCTCTATCCCCATCATTCACTGTCCGCTTCCACATTTACTTATTTTCTTATTGGGTTTTCATTGTAAGCTACGTCACGATATTGCACTGATTATTACGACCTCATCCAACTCTCTCTGGTAGGCAAACTGCGCCCAGCCACTTTCTAAGCCTAGACTACATTGCTGCTACCATGTACACTCTGATATGTAACTAAGCCTCCACCTAATAGGCCTTACCTCGCATAGCTGGTCACACGGTGTAAGCTGACTGCTACCTTGTATATAGGATACATCTGATAAGATGCTCCCACGCACTGGCTGTTCGGGGATCACACTGACCTCCACCCCCTATATCTATGCTCACTCACAAGTGTCCTCCTTGGCCTTGTAACTAGCGGCTGACAGCGTGTACTATCGCCCTAGTTCAGACACCTAACACCACAGCCTCTCTAAAATGGAGCTCAACGGCAAGCACACTTTTAGAATTAAATACCCCTCCACCCCTCTCTCCAAAAATGCCACTAAACGTTTCAAACACAACTTCTTGAGGGCGCACCCGGAAACACCCTTTGCCGACACCTACTTCTCATCGGGCAATGGAGCCCTGAACACTGATTTCATCTTCCACACCTCACGCAGAGCCCAATGGAGAAAAACTTTCCTATCTCTACTCACAGTCTCCATCACCAAGAAAACAGCCCATGGCTCAACTCTCACCATCACACCTTCCCACCTCTTCCCTGGCAGGTCTACCATTACAATCTATAATACCGGGATTGTCCTGATCCAAGCCACGGACAAGAACCTGGAACTACTAGACAACCTGTTCCCCAAGTTCAAAGAGCACCTCTCCAAGCTGCGGACCCGAACCCAGAAGTCCGCCAGCACTATCCCCCCTGACCTCGCAGCCACCACCTACTACACCTCTACCCCCAGCACCCCAGTAAATGGCCCACCTGCTGTTAACGCACGCCACTCCCCAAGGACAGTCACGAATATCCCCGCCGCACATACTAGTAGCCCCTCCAACACGACACTTCTTATCCCCACCTACACCCCCTCCATCCATCTCCCCTCGGACAGATCATCCCCCATCCACAACACTCCACCATTTGAACAAGCCATCGCCCAAAGTTTATCCACCCCCTCTCATCCCCCCCTCGACAGACACCTTTCCCTCCCCATCTCTCTCTCCACTCCCACCCACGTGTCTCTCACACCCGACACAACAACTCCCACCCACAACACGCCTACATCTGCACACACCATCACGCGGAGTTTATCCACCCAACAACCCCATCCCCCCCACGGCAGACTCCTCTCCCTTCCCCGCTCCCTCCCCACTCCCACTCATAACATTATCCCCCTCCCAACTCAAGATACAGAACATACCTCCTCCCTTACCCTAGCACCCCCCTCTCTCCCACCTCCTATTCTGAGCCCTCACTACCCTCCTGTCTCCCCCACTGTCTTCAACCTTCACTCACTCTTCTACTCACCTGTATCGTCTCCCACTGAAGTCACTATCTATGCTTCCCACCCACCGCCTGCCTCACCTTCACCACTCACACCCCTCGCCCACAAACACGTCCACACCTTGAATACCATCCCACCCATTAGCACCGCGGAACACCTCAACAACCCTCCTGACTTGACCTTATCCACACTCCAACAAGTCAAGGAGGAAATTTTACAAATCAAAAAAGACATCCACGCAATCAAAGACCTTCTCTCCTCACAGCCCAGTCTACCTCCCACCATCCCATTACCCTACAAACGACGCACCCTTCCTACATACACTCGCCCCCGACGACTCCAGCAATGGTCCACTATCCCCGTTCGCAATAACTCCCACCGCCCCCGTCGTGTTCTCAGCCCCTTGTCTGACCTCGACCTTTGCTCTCTCCTACACTCTTATGGCCCAGGTCCGGTAAAAGGTTTTTCCAATTCACACATCCCCATACCCACAATTCCCACAAACGCTCTGAGGCTCCCAACACTCAACAACAGAGGCTCCGTCCCTAACAACCTCAGGAAAGTTCCCCTCACACTAGAAAGCTCGTCCACCCTTCTCTGTCCCAAACTCAAATGCATCCTACTAAACTGCAGATCGGCCCAGAGACATTCCTCCGACATCGCGGATCTTGTCTCAAATAGGGAGCTAGACCTAGCCTTTCTAACGGAAACGTGGCTCACTGAAGCCTCCACCCCGATTATGGACATACTAGTCCCCCCCAATTATCACATCATTAGGTTGGACAGGCCTCCTGGCAAGACGGGCGGGGGAATTGCATGCATTGTTAAGAGCAACATCTCCGTTACTCAAGTCACCTCCCCCTCCCTTTCCTCCTGTGAACTCCTCTGCCTAGACATCATCAGTGAGGGCAAACAAGTATGTACTTTACATCTCATTTATCACCTGCCTGGTGACAATCTCATATTCACCCAACAAGTCATGGACCTGATCACTTCCAACGCCGGTCGGCAGACCACTCAAGTCTACCTGGGTGACTTCAATCTCCACTGGAACGATCAGAAAGACACTGCAGTGAATAGTCTAAAAACTTTCCTCAATGCGCTTGACCTCACCCAATTATGCGATAAACCAACACACGACAAAGGCGCGATACTCGATCTCATCATTGCCAAAGAGAACGCTATTCAATTGGAAGCGATTCTACCCTGCGATTGGTCAGATCACCACATTATCACCTTCTTTATCAACGAAAAAGTTAAACCTAACCCTACTCAACCAATCAAATCCAAAACATGGAAAAGGGATTTGAAGAATCTTAACCCCTCCACCCTACCTCCCCACATCGGCAACCTCCTCCTTCCCCCTTCAGGTGCCTCAGATGTTCAATCACTGACTGACCACTACCTTGACTCTATGAATACAATAGTCAATGAAGTCGCCCCTCTGCAACTGAAGAGAGTCTCCACCAAAATCTCTAACCCATGGTATGATGGCAGTCTCAATGACGAAAGGCGTAATATGCGAATGGCAGAGCGCACCTGGAGATCGGACCCTTCAGCACTGCATCTCAAAAAGCTCAAGAACAAGAGAAATGCCTACTTTAGGAAAATAAAGCGCACAAAGTCGGACTTCTTCAGCCGCCAGCTGGACCACGCGAAGAATAGGCCAAGAAAACTGTTCGAGTTAATCAAGACCCAAACAAAGGCACAACCCACACAAGCAAATAGCACAACAAATGACACTCCACACTGTGAAGCCTTCTCTGCTTTCTTTAAACATAAGACTGACAACATAAGAAATGACCTCATAATGGATGTAAATCGATACTCCAACTACACCAGAATGGCTGACACTCAACCTAAAAACAAGGCATCTTGGCAGTACTTCGACACCTACTCGGAAGAAGCTATACACAAACTGCTCTGCACTTTGAAGCCCTCTAATCACCTCACAGACCCTCTACCTGCTAATGCGGTAAGACTTTACCCCCTTGCTCCTCCCTCTCTGGACCAAGATCATTAACAGCTCGTTGCGACAAGGACACATTCCAGACTCCCTTAAGGTGGGGCAAGTCACGCCTATACTCAAAAAACCTACAGCTGATCCGTCTGACCTAAACAATTATCGACCCATCACCAATATCCCCACCCTGGCCAAACTGTTGGAGAAATGTGTCCAACTCCAACTAACAAAACACATTGATAAATTTGACCTCCTCAACCCTCATCAATCAGGTTTCAGAGCGAAACATAGCACGGAAACAGCTATGACACACATAATTGATGACGCCCTCCAAATTCTGGATCGTAATGAGTCCTGCCTCCTCATCCTTCTTGATCTCTCGTCAGCATTTGACACGGTCAAACATGAGAACTTGTTGGAGCTGCTAAGTACTAGGATGGGGCTATCGGGAACTGTTCTCAAATGGTTTTCGTCTTTCCTTCACAACCGGTCTCAGAGGTTCAAGATCGACAATGTACTATCTACACCGGTGCCTGCAGATCTTGGGGTTCCACAAGGATCCACCCTCTCTCCTACACTGTTCAACCTCGTTATGGAACCCCTCGCCACCTTGCTTCAAGCATCCAATGTTCAATTCCATATGTACGCTGATGACACGCAACTCTACCTAAAGTTACAGTCCCCGGAAGATATCAAACAGCTGAATTCCACGCTTATTAACACCCAATCCTGGCTGGCCGATAATCACCTCAAACTAAATGCTCTAAAAACTGAGTTCCTACTCATCTCACCTCCGGCGAAAATCTCCACCACCCAAACCTGGCTCAACAACCTAACAGCACTCAATGTCCAACCTACCATCGTGGACTCGGCGAAATCCCTAGGCATCACACTCGACGCCAAGCTCGACATGCAGCAGCACGTCAGCAAAGCCACAAAAGCAGCTAATTTCCAAATTAACACGCTGAGGAAAATTAAACCCTTCCTCCCTGCCAAAGACTTCCAAACTGCTGTACAAGCTCTAGTCATCCCTCGAATAGACTACGGAATTGCGACCCTCAGCGGTCTCCCGCTATCCACAACAGCACCCTTAAGAGCCTCCCTGAACGCTGCCGCGAGACTCATTACTGGCTCAAGAAAGCACTCGCACATATCCCCAGACCTAAAGTCTCTAAAATGGCTGCCTTTTGAAGCCAGAATACAGCTAAAAATTGCAACTATGACACACGCGGCCGTGCACCACAAGGCACCCTACTACCTCGCTCAAAAGCTGTCTATATCAGGAGGGTCGAGATCCAATAGGAGTACTAAAAATCTACTCCTGAAACCTCGTAGATTTCGGAAAGCGAAAACTTACAAACGCTCCTTCTCAGGAATGGCACCCAGGATCTGGAATGCGCTCCCTCCTGAAACAAGGCTAATCACCTCCACTGCACTCTTCAAGAAAGAGGTGAAAACAATGCTTCTGGCCAAGATCTCCTGATCGCTACAGATGTTGGGTCAGAGACTCTGCATTGCTTGTATCGCTGCTCTGCCTATCCTCGACTTGTTGGGGGCACTATTACGCTACTCTATTACTACCGACCAAGATATGATACACGTTGGTTTACTGATCCACCTGTACGCCATGGTAGTGGGATCAATGACCTGTGCTGCTATATACTACTCCCTTACCTGATCATATATGGAGTGGTTTTATGTTTGTTTTTTTCATCCATGTTATTACCATGTTACTTACCATGTTATTACCATGTTATTACCATGTTACCATGTTACCTACCTGATCATATATGGATTGGTTTTATGTTTGTTTTTATCATCCATGTTATTACCTTGTCACTGATTATTATACTGTTCCCATTATCTCTGTTTACTCTGTTGCCCCTTCCCTGTCTTTGTGAAGCGCTCTGATATCTGTAAGGATCTTGTTCGCGCTATATAAAACTTTGAATAAATAAATAAATAAATAAACCACATTTTCATCCACATAGTCAGGGGCGCTAGACTCAATAGGTCTGATAAGTATGCTAAACCAACCTCCTTATGGATAGAGTAGGTAGGAGTTGACTGAGGTACAGATAAAAGCGATCTAATGAATCTGTTCTCGGCTCTCTGGATGGGGTCAAGATTTACATATCCCCACAAGGGGGAACCGTATAAAGCAATGGCCACAGATTTGCACTTGTAGATTTTTAACAAGGCTTCCATGGGTCTTGCTCCCAGCTTACTTGCAAAACCTAAAAGAGCTGAGGCCGATCTAGTAACCGCCAAGCGCTTTGCGCTTATCTGTGGGCCCCACGTCCCTTTGTGGTCAAACAAGACACCCAGATAGGGAAATGTGGTGACCTTGGAAACTTGAGCCCCACTGCAAAAAAAGGATTTATGGCTCTTTTTTGCACAATCCCGACCCATGACCATAGTGTGCGATTTAGACACATTAATCTTAAGGTCCAATTTCTCCATGAAGGAACCAAAGGCATTCAGGAGAACCTGAAGACCAATACCAGTGCGGGAGATCAGCACGGCATCGTCCGCATACAGGAGTGCCGGAATTTGGGTAACTCCTGCACGCGGAACGTCCGTGCCCCTACCTCGCAGGTATGCCCCCAGGCCATTAATATAGATCGTAAAAAGCGTGGGGGCCAAAATGCAGCCTTGCCGAACCCCCTTTAATGATTTAAATAAAGGGGTACACCTTCCATTATTAGACACTCGGACAGCTGCAAAAAGATCCTGGTGCAAAGTGGCCATAAATGTGACCAATGCTTTGTCTATGCCTAGTTCCAGTAGGATCAACCATAATTTGGACCTATTGACAAGGTCAAAAGCCGAGGAGAGGTCCATGAAAGCTAAATACACGGACCCCTCCTTGGCCACCGTGTACTTTGAAATGAGTAAATGTAAATTAATGCATTGCTCGATTGTGCCTTTTTTTTCTCTGAAGCCATATTGCAGTTCTGAGAGCCCACCACAGTCCTCCACATTCTCCCTTAGTCTATGCAAAAGGACTCTTCCCAAAACTTTTACAGTTGAGTCCAGAAGTGAAATAGGTCTGTAGAATGCTGGGTCGTCCCGCTGACCTTTGTTTTTATAAATAGGGACGATAGTAGATATAGCCCAAGAAGCGGGTGCTGGGTTATCAGTAACCGCATTAAACACATTACACAGAACGGTCGACCATAGTTTAGGTGAGTACATGAAGAAATCAGCCGGGACTCCATCCGGACCGGGTGCCTTATGTTTTGTAGTTTCCTTAAGTGCATTTTCTACTTCTTGTGGGCTAAAGATGATAGGGTGAGCGGGTCCATTGTACAATAAACCCTTATTGCCCACATCCCCCTCGTCGGCTTCATATACACTTTTAAAGAAAGACAGCCATTTATCATCAGCAATCACGCAGTCCATGGGTTCATTTTTATCTTCGGAGAATAAAGGCTGCTTAATAATCTCCCAGAACCTCCTACTATCCTTCAATACTGCCGCTGACTGGAGGTTTTCCCATGTTTCATGTTTGATGGAGTCTTTACAATTTTTTATTGCTGACTTATAAACTTTCCTTAGCCTCGTGATTTTATCTGTTGCCCTCGGCACGATTTTTAATGCCACCATCAGGTCTCTGTGGGCCTTCGAGCATGCTGAGTCGAACCAACGCTTGTGTCCTTTAGGTCCCTGAAACGGTTTAGCTAACAAATCGCTCGAGACCTGGACACATATCTCCTCAAAAGCCTCTACAATCTGTTTCCCCTGGGCATCCGGATTCTGACAAAGCTCCACCTGTTCTTTTATCTTAGGGAAACATTTTTTGTAGAAATTGTCCGGGATCACTTTTGCCCACTTCAACCTTCTATCTTGGTCAGTGGTCCTCAGGGGGTGTGAAGCTTTTACAATTGATGGTGAAACGCCCATCTCGGCTCCCCATGCCACTGCCAGTAATACTGGGTTGTGATCGCTATAGTGGGTTTCTACGGTGCGATAAGCAATAGTTCGGTTAAGAATACCCATTGAGACAAAAATGTAATCTATCACCGTTCCATGATTGCCGCCCACAAAAGTTGGAGTTCTCAGACCATAGTCGGGTTCAAATAGATTGTAGGTGGCGAGTAAGTCTTCAAGTTCCTGACCCTCTGTAGAATGTACAAAGTGGGGACCAAATGGTACCGCATCATCCATTTCATCAACTACTAATCCCTTACAATCTAAATTACATAAATGAATGTTAAAATCACCTACTAAAATAAACTCAGAAGCGAATACGATATTCTGTAAGACTCTGTTTAAAATACTGTCCAGACTTGCAATGTTGCGACCGGCGTAATCGCTATTCCCAGAATTGTAAAAATTAACGTATACAGTCCTGCTGGTTTTGCTGATCACCCTTTCTACTATTAAGATGTTGTCGGAATCAGTGGTGATCTGCCTGTAGCTTCCTTTTAAATTCAGAGCAAAAAAGAGCGCCAGGCCCCCCTTAGCCCTGCCCATTCTACCTGGAACTGCAGGTTGTACAAAGCTAGTAAACCCGTCCCACCAGATATCGCTGGATGTGACCCAAGTTTCTTGCAGGGCGATAATATGATGTTTAACAATAAAGCTCCGCCAAACTGGATCCTGATTTTTAGAGTTTAGTCCTGCTACATTCCAGCTTATGACCTTACATGAATCAATAATTTCACCTGGCTTGTTGCCGCCCTCACGGTCTCCTTCCACTGTAACTGGCGATGGAAGTGCCTCTCTAGTATCCCCTTGACCACGACACTGTGTGTTTTCTCCGTTGACACCCAGTTTCTCACTGACCACAAGCCCCGATAGAGTTAGTTGCTGAGTGAGATTTATAGATGGGTGAGGCTCAGCCACCGCCTTACAGGTTTGCAAACTATAGTGTTTCTCTGTTATGATGTTGTTGCTACTGGTTTTTCGGTTGCTGGGCCCCTCGCGTGCGTGATCTTCTCCTATTGCAAGTCAATCGCAGGTGTTTAGATCAGCTAAGGGGCCAATTCTGTTTCCTGTGGGAATACCCCACACGGGTGGATTGGATGGCTGAATATGGCCGTTGTAAGCTACGTTCCAACTTGGGTATAAACTATTTGGGTGGTTCAAAAAAGGGTCCGATCTCTGCCACAGTGTGGGCCTGAAGCCCTGCTCGTTATGATTATATCCCATAGGCCCTGGCCCCCACCCGTTTGTTCTTAGATCTTGCTGCTGTTCAAACTGATGATTTGGCTTGTACGGGTAACTAGATCTTCCTACGTCCCGATGTACCATCGGTTGGGACCACTCAGTTGGATGTCGTAGAATAGTAGCCCTCCCCCAGCTACCAATACTAGTAGGCTTGTGTTGCTTGATGGCATTTGGCACAGTGGCAGACTGAATCTCATCATAAAAGAACTTGAGAGTCAGTGGGATTATAGAACCACTGCGGCGTTGTGGTGGAAACACATTATTTAAAATGTCTGGGAGGACTTCGGCATTTGCAAAATTTAAAATGACACAGTCGCCTTTAAACTTTTTGGGCTTACTGCCAATCCAGGATACCCTCCTGGTCAAAACTATGTCCCCAGCCAGTTTATCTAGCCCTCCTTCGGCCATGTGCATGTTATTGGAGAGCCAGTGTAGGGCTTTATCTTTTAAACCCGGTTTAGACTCAATTTTGTCTTGAACAAGAACTGGAACATTGGCCAACACCAAGACTACCGGTGAGGCTTCCACAACAACTTCTGCTGCGGGAGCCTCTAGGTGCGCAACCACTGTTGCGTCGGTAATACTAATGTGCGGGGCTCCGGTTTCAGCATTCTGATCCATGACATGTGGTGAAAGCAATGAGGGAGAAGGAACCAGCCCTTGTTGAGTGATCTGAGTGGGCTGTAAATTACTATCGGTGGGGGAATCCACCTCGTCCGTGGATATAAGGTCTGTTACGAGGGAAGAGAGATTCTCTACCTCTTTAACCAAAACATTCTGTACCCCACTCAACTTCCTCACTTCTGCAGTCAATTTGTCCACTTTCCCAATCAGAGGTTTGATTATAGTCCTGATTTTGATGTCGATCATATCTTGGATCCGGTTGAAAAGAAAATCATCGCTGATTCGTTTGGACTCGGAATCCACCTCGACAACAGTGTGTTTGGCCGCCCTCCTAGGGGGAGGTGTTGCGGGCTTTTTCTTGCCTAGATGTTTACCCCCTCGTTTAGTTGGTAGCTTTCTACACGCTCTGACCGCGCGTGTTTCTGGCTGCGGAGATTGTTGGTCTTCATTCTGGGTGGCTATCTGGCTGTTTGAGTCTATGAGGGTATTGTCAGACAGATCTATTAAATCATTTCTACCCATCGAAGACTCCAGATCGTCGGTGGGCTCGATGACATTCTCTGAAGAATCAGGATCAGCCATAATAAGCGAAGAATTGGCTAGCAATGGGTCAGACATTGAGGTGCTAGCAGCGCCTATTGATGGACTTGATTCGGGTAACACCGGTGATTGGCTCAAACCCAGAGATTGTCTACGCTTATTGTTAATACTACTAACGACTTGAACAAGATACGAGTCTAAGGTATTCACGGCTTCAACTGGGGCAGGTACCAGTTTTTTCCCCATGCTATGAGCTGTGCGGGTGGGTCGACCGTGAGCCTTCCACGTTATTTTTTATTGGAAGCTAGAATGTCTCATCTAAATACGTGTGTAAAATAGGCTCTGTTTAGCGTTGTCAATTTCACTGTCGCACATGTTACTTTCATCTTGTAAAGGTGACGAACACCTGCTCTATTTCAATGCACGGGCCTCGGCGCAGTGATAACACGCAGCAGACCGGGTCTGTTACCTCATCATATTTGCTAAGTGAGTCGCCTGCAGTAAGTGGATTCCTAAGTGGCATTTTCATCGTTTCCTAATGAGGTAATTCTAGTGTGGGCGGCCCCTGCTTCTCACGTGCATTGTGCTCATAATGGCGCCGTCTCATTTTAGCTGCCCTCACCAAGCCGCCAAACAGGGGGGGGTACATGTAATCTCATGCACTGCGCATTACTGCCCGTCTTCAAGGGGCATTCGTTGCCCAGTCACTGAATGCAATCGGAGTCTGCCTGTTATTAAGCACGTGTTAGAAGTGCTCTGCAAAATATTGATCCGATCGCTTCACTGATTAAAGACGGAAAAACACAATCTCTAGTACCGCTCCTATTTGTGGATCGACCGGCGCGTAAAAATATCTAGAACACATGCAAAGGAACACTAATGCTTATATCAATTTCAACTGCAACATGTTAGAAATCAGCAATATGTTCCTTAACGTAGTGAACACACACTGCATCAATTACCCCTACAAACAAAACCCCCTCTCTTCCAGCAGGGTAGCTTTCCTAAAAACCAAGACCCCAGGTGTTCCTCGATTTTCCTCAGTGTTAAGAGCCAGACTCACTGCCCGAGGCCTTTTAACTTCATTTTAGCCACAGATTCCATATCAAGCCCAGTGGCTTCATTTCCTCTTGGAATATTGTTTTTCCTTCCGGAGTGTGACCACATGCAGGTTTTCCCCACACACCCTCTCACCCTCACACACACCCTCACCCTCACACACTCTCATACCCCCTCACCCCCTCTCACCCTCTCTCATCCTCTCACCCTAACACCCTCTCAACCTCGCACACCCCTACACCCTCACTCACCCTCACACCGCCTCATCCTTACACCCTCCCCCTCACACTCTCACAACCTCCCCCTCACACTTCATCACACCCCCTCACACCCTCGCACCCCTCACCCTCACCCACCCCTTCACCCTCACCCACCCCCTCACCCTCACATCCCTCACCCTCACAACCCCTCACCCTCACAACCCCTCACCCTCACACCCCCTCACCCTCACACACCCTCACACACCCTCAGCCTCACCCCCTCACACCACCTCACCCTCATACCACCTCACCCTAAACCCCCTCACCCTCACACACCCTCAAACCCCCACACCCACCCTCACACCCCCTCACACACCCACTCACCCTCACCCTCACACACCCTCACTCCCCTCACCCTCACACCCTCACACACCCTCACTCCCCTCACACCCTCACACACCCTCACTCACCCTCACGCACCCTCACACGCCCTCACCCTCTTACCTCTTCACCCTCACACACCCTCACCCTCACACCCACTCACCCTCACACACCCTCACACCCCCTCACCCACACTCACACACTCACACACCCTCACCAGCATAAAATAACAAACATAGCATAACAAATTACAGCATAGCATAACAAAAAAAGCATAGGATAGCAACACATAGCATATCATAACAAAACAAAGCATAGGATAGCAAAACAAAACATAGCATAACAAAACATAGCATAGCAAAACACAACAAAGCATAGCATAACAAAACACAACAAAAAATAGCATAGCACTACAAAAAAGCATAACAAAGCATAGCATAACATATCAAAGCATAGCAAAACAAAACACAGCATAGTATAACAATCCATAGCATAACAAAACATAGCATAACATAACAAAACATAGCATAACATAACAAAACATAGCATAACATAACAAAACATAGCATAACATAACATAAAACAAAGCATAGCATAACAAAACATAGCATAACAAAACATAGCAAAACACAACAAAACATAGAATAGCATAACAAAACACAACAAAACATAGCATACATAACAAAATATAGCATTGCAAAGCATAGCAAAACATAGCGTAGCATAACAAAATACAACATAGCATAGCATAACAAAACATAGCATAGCATAACAAAACACAACAAAACATAGCGGAACAAAACATAGCATAACATAACAAAACAGCATAACAAAACATAGCATAACAAAACAAAGCATAGGATAGCAAAACTAAACATAGCATAGCATAACAAAACAAAGAATAGAATGGCAAAACAAAACAGCATAACATAACCAAACATAGGATAACATAACAAAATATAGCATAACAAAACATATCAAACAACAACAAAAGATAGCATAGCTTAACAAAACACAACAAAACATAGTATAGCAAAACAAAACATATAATAGCATAGCAAAACATAGCATACCAAATACAACAAAACATAGCATAATATAACAAAACAGCATAACAAAACATAGCATAACAAAGCATAGCATAGCATAACAAAACAAAGCATAGGATAGCAAAACTAAACATAGCATAGCATAACAAAACAAAGAATAGGATGGCAAAACAAAACAGCATAACATAACCAAACATAGGATAACATAACAAAATATAGCATAACAAAACATATCAAACAACAACAAAAGATAGCATAGCTTAACAAAACACAACAAAACATAGTATAGCAAAACAAAACATATAATAGCATAGCAAAACATAGCATACCAAATACAACAAAACATAGCATAGCATAACAAAACAGCATAGCATAATAAAACACAACAAAACAGCATAGCATAACAAAACATAGCAAAGCTTAACAAACAACAAAACATAGTATAGCAAAACAAAACATATAATAGCATAGCATAACAAAACGCAGCATAGCATAACAAAACAAACCATAGGATAGCAAAAATAAACATAGCATAGCATACAGCATCACTCCGCACCACCACAGCATCACTCAAGAGCACCACAGCATCACTATGCGCTACCACAGCATAAGTGAACGCCACAGCATCACTTGTTCGCCATCACAACAACACTCAGCGCCACCACAGCATCAATCTGTGCAACCATTCAACGCCTGGTTCAAATATATTCTCTCAATGTTTCAAGCTTTATTACAAATGTAACAAAAATATGTCAATATTTCACTTCTGTTCTTGGATTTTCGGCACAATAAAATACACTGAACATAATCTTCACAAAAGTTATTTACAAAACTTTAAGATATTGCCATTATAAATGACAATAACTTTTATTTAAGTATTAATTATTGAAAAAAAATTAAAAGCCATTGTTATTTGTAATATCAATACATGTAAGTCTCGTAAATACAACACATGTTGCATTACAAATGCTATACGTGTCACATTTGCGAAAGTTATAACTATTGGCATTGCAAATAACTAAGCTATTAATTTCGCTATTTAAAAAAAAAACGTAAATAAAAAATTTGTCATTTACAATACCAATAGCTCAAACTTTCCTAATGCGAGACCTATTGCATTGCAAATGCTTGTTTGGAATATTATGGTCCTAAGACCATAGTGCCGACATGTTTCAATCCAAAGTGGCCATAAAGGGCCAGGACTTTCTTCAGGGCAAGACTGACCCCCTATGTAAGGGAACTAAAAGGCTGGGAGGTCCCTATCCTATCAGTATAGCGAGGGCAGAGTAGCTGCTCCTTGTAGAGTGTAAAATGTAGTGTGTGTCATCTGCCAGACTCCATCTGAAAAGAAGAACAAGGACAAACAACATGTAACAAAAACTCCCAAACAGAATTGCTGCTGTGCTTCATACTCAAGTGGTCTAAAGTGAATACCACGTAAGTGAGCATGCCTAAACATGAAGTGCATGCCTCTGTATAGAGGTGTCTAACCCCTCATTGTGCCACTCAGATTCATTCCACTGTAACATATTGTATATCATGTGACAGAAGTATTGTCCCAGTGGCGAATTTAATCGCATTCTAACACAATCTGCGTGGTAGTCCGATTTTTTTATATACATAAAAATAGCATGCATCAAGTGATAAGTAGTCTCAATTGCACCAACTCTCGTAAGACCTTCTGATATTCTTCTAAGGATAAAAACCATTGCGGATATGTACACTGATTCATACGTATACCTCATGCACATTGCTTTGTTAAATAATACTTTACCCAATTAGGGAAGTTGACCTTTTCACACAGGACCGGTACGATAATGTGGGTGGTCCTGGGGGTATGTAAGAAGACAAGGAAATAATCAATCTAGATAGAGATAATCAAACTGGGAGATAAAGAGAAGGAGGCGCCGTACTCGTGGCAAGGGAGCCATCGCGAGTCAACGCGATATAAGTAACTTACTTCAATTGAAGGTCTCACCCAGCATTTCAACCTAAATACGTTCCGGTCCTCTGCTCTTGTAACCTGAGTAGCCGGTGTTGTAGTTAAATATAGTAGTGCGGAAAGCCGCTGGAGCCCCATGATACCGCCCCCGGTCCTGACAGGAAATTACGTCATACGTCAACACCTCCAACTTGGAGGTGCACGAATGGGAATTGTAGTTTTGTTTGAAGAATAGTAGTCCAAGGTCTAAAATCCGATCGGGAGGAAGCCAAATGAAGTGACCCATGATGTGGAAAAGTTCCTACTGTGTTCCCCTTTATTGACAAGAGTATATTGTTTGGCCTCACTACAGTGCGAGAGGTACTGACGTGCTGTGGTGGGCCAAAGAGACAGTCTCCGATCGTATAAACAACAGAGAGAAAAATGAATAACAATATGCAAATGATGTAATTAGACAAAGATGATAATATGCCCCAGTGATAGGAGGCGTTTATGATTGATCTAATGTGCCCAATGGTCAGGTCATGGTTGCATTAGACCCAATCACCAAATGGAGCTCCACTGTGTGAGTATACAAGGATAGGGTTCACATATGCTTTTGAATTAGAGGTGAGAGACCAAAGTAGCAATAATGTCTGAGGTCTGCTTGGTTTGACGGCTGTATATGTGGGGGCTAACAGTAGCATGAGTCACGGACATTGGGTACCTCAGAAACATTTGGATCTACTGGGTTCATTTGTCGAGTTGGCTCCAAGGTATACCGTCATTTAGTCCGTTTACATGAGTTTTTAAGCGGTATACCCAGCTTTGCTCCCTCTCTAGGAGTTTATTCTGAAGGTTGCCAGTGCCTGCAGAAGCCATATGGCACCTCTGCTTGTGCAAGTGAACGCACGCAGAATGCCAGCCAAGTCACTTTTAAAAGCCCTGTTTACTAAATGTCTCGGCGAGCAGTGCATGCGCTGGCTCAGGCGAGACCTAAACATGATATATACATTGGAAGAACCAGCCATTGGAGATATCACTAAGAACAACTGCAAGCCGGAGATAAAGCATGGGGTTATGTTCAACTACCCTGCCATCAATAAATGCCCCAGAGCAGATAAGAGAGTGCTCCTGGGCCAAATGGTCTGCCAGGCTGTTTATTTAAGGCTGACCCTAACTTATGGGCTTAACATCAAACACAGGTGTATCAGGCCACTTTCTGTTTGTGAGCAAGTTCCTCAGTCATGGCGAGGACCCATTTTAAATCCTATACATAAGGACTACAGGAGACTTTGCTAATTATAGGCTGCTAGTTCTATTAGATATGGGAGCAAAAGCATATGCCGCAGTTATATTAGGACCACTAGAGCAATGGGCAGAAAAGGAAATGTTAATACCTTTTCCCAAACTGGAGTCCGACAGAGGTCTGCCACTATAGACCACATAATTGCACTGTCCTATTTGGCCACCCTTGCTGGCTACAGCCATCAGTATAGGCTTGGTCTGTGGACTATTCTGTGGCTTTTGATCAGGGCTCGAAAAATCCAAAAAATGGTACTAGTCCTGCAGGACTAGTACCTTAAAAAATGTCCTCGACCTAACTGCAACCTACTTGGCCTCCGTCTTTGAAGCGGAGCAAATGTGACAAGATAACAAGATTTAAAGGCATCTTTATTGCTCGTTAACTTTGTGAGCAATAAAAATGCCTTTAAATCTTGTTATCTTGTCACATTTGCTCCGCTTTTACAGACAGAGGACAAAAGTTGGTTTGCTTTCCTACTCGCCAGAAAAGGCAAGTAGGACCTAAAAACCGCTCGACCTAGGTAAATTTAGCTCGACTATGCGAGCGGTCGAGTGGAATTTTCAAGCCCTGTTTTGATGGAATGGTTCGCATATACTATGGAGGAAACGGACCAACTGGGGTATCCCACAAGCACTATTGAAAGCAATCCTGGTATTATACATGGATACAGGGGTACGGATCAAATTGGGAGACAGCGATCAAGTCCCTGTAACGATCTATACTACTAGGGGCATCCAACAAGTGTGCAGCTTCACCCCCATATTATTCAAACGGTGTATAGGAACCCTGGGAGCAAAAGCATTTTCGCCAAGAAAAGACCAGCATAAAATCCCCATCCTACAATATGCTGCTAATCCTGGTGATTTTAGATCAAACCAAAATAGTTCTACAGCGAGGTCCAAATATACAATGAGCGCACCGTAAGATGGTGGCCACGGTCATCAAAACCAAAATGATGGTTTCTGGAAAACTTAACAATAAATCAAAGATCACTTTAGGTCTGGAAAAAGTTAACTATACCTTAACTTCCTAGGGGTTTGGCTTGCAAATATGACCAGGTCACTGACCAACCCATTTACTGTCCATTAGGAAGAGATCCAGCAATCTCACCTTTGCACATTTCTGCCTAAATGGAAATTTATAGTGTCCATCATAAAGTTATCACAAGAAAGACCTCTGACCTTTCTGGTCAGTGTCACTGCTGCCCACCCGCACAGCTCTACCGTTGAGGGACTGCCCGTGAGCCCAAGCTCCTTGCCAGGTACATGTTTGAGGCCCTCCTCCACCCGCAGGCTCCTGTCTGTGCCTCATCCCTGGTTGTTTAGTGGAAAAGCACCCTTCTCTTCTGCTATTCTGCTCTGTTCTGTGTCCTCTGTTCTCTTTTTTTTTTGCCCTTTTTACTTTTTTTTTTTTCCTCTTTTGCCTTTTTTTATCTTTCTTTTGCTCCTTTTCACTCCCTCTTCCTGCGCTCTCTGCTGCCCCCGCGGCCACTCCCTCCCCCTCACTCCAGCATGTCTCTCCCACCTCCCAGCTGATCACTCGCCCCCGACCCTTACTTAATGGTGCCAGCTGCGCGACCAGAAGAAAAAGACCTCTGACCGTCCTGGTCAGTGTCACTGCTCTGCCCCCCACGCATCTCCACCTTTGAGGATCTGCCCTTGAGCTCCTCTTGCCAGGTAGGTGTTTGAGGCCCTCCTACACCCGCAGGCTCCTGCCCGCGCCTCATCCCTGGTGGTCTAGTGGATGCTTACACTGCTCTTCTGCTGGTCCGCTCTTTTCTGTGTCCTCTGTTCTCAGTTTCCCTTTTGCCCCGCTTTCCCTTTTGCCCCGCTTTCCCTTTTGCCCCGCTTTCCCTTTTGCCCCGCTTTCCCTTTTGCCCCTTTTTGCTCCCCCTCTCGCCTCCAGGTTGATCGCCACCTCCGACCCCTACTTAATGGCGGCTGCTATGCGCCCACGCCAAAGGCGTGCTAAAGCCAAGCCAGTCTGTGCCTGTCCGCGACCCGACTGCGACCAGTGCAAGGGACCCCAGCACCCTTCATGCTCTCAACCCCGGACGCAACAACTGCCATCTCTGGAAGCCGAGCAACACCCAAGGCCCAATCTCCTGCCGTCACTGCTGCTGTACCTTCACCCACCTCCAGACCCCAGCAGCAGGACCCAGCCCATCGGACTCCAGCGTACACAAACCCCTGAACTGCATCTTCCTCAACGTGCGCTCCCTGCACAGACACACCATAGAAATCTGGGACCTCCTCAGCACTCACGCCTGACGTCACCTTCCTCCCAGAGACCCAGACCAAAGCCATCTCTGCACCAGACATCGCAACCGCCATCCCCGATGGATACAAGATCCTGAGAAAAGACCGCCCCACTGGCCTAGGAGAAAGCCTCGTCATCATCCACAAAAGCTCCGTCCGCACGACAACCACCAACTCGGACAATGTCTCGCCCCCTATGGAACACATTCACTTCCAGATCCAGACCAATCCCAGAACGACGCTGAACCCTAGTCTAGAGACCGTCTGGTCCCCGAGGCCATTCACCAACGTCATTGCCGGCCTCATCGCACCTCACGCCCTCGCCTCCACAGACTACGTACTACTCGGAGACGTAAGCTTCCACCTGGACAACCACGACGACCCCAACACAACCGTCCTCTAGAGAACCTAACCAACACAGGACTGAAGTAACTTGTCTCCATCCCCAATCACACAGCAGGACACACACACTCTACCCTGTCTTCACAGGAGGAACCAGCACCTTCTTCAGCCACTCAACAGAACTGCTCTGGACTGATCACCAGTGCATCCATTTCTCTTTTAGAAAACCCACCGCTCACAAGCACGCACGCTGTCCACACAGTCTCAGAAGAACACCTCACCTCCGCCCTCACCTCCACTCCACCACCAATTTAGAGCGATGCCAACACCGCAGCAAGCAACCTCCACCAATGGATCGCCAACTGCGCCCACATACTCTCCTCCCCCAAAAGACTACAAGATTACTCAACAAGAAAGCAAACTGGTTCACCACGGCACTCCAAGAATCTAAGCGCTCCTGCTGACGACTAGAAAAGACGTGGAGAAACAGCATAACTCCAGAAACACGCACCACCTACAAAACAGCCACCATGTCACACCACTAACTCATCAAAGCCACAATGAAGAACTTCCTCCAAGACAGAATCCTCTCCAACGCCCACAACTCCAAGGAACTCTTTTCCATCATCAAGGTATGTGCCAAACCTGGCAGTGAAACAACAGACGTTCCACCCTCACAAGACCTCTGTAGCAGACTCTGCTCCTTCTTTCACCTCAAGATGAAGACGCTGTATGACAACTTTGATGACCAAGATCTCTGCATAGCCACAACCCCCGCCTCCAGCGACGCCACCCAATAGACCCCACTTACTTGCTTCTTGCTCACGACAGAAGACACCCTAAAGACCATGAAGAGAATCCTCTCTGGAGCACCTTCAGACCCCTGCGCGCCACACATTTTCCATAGGGCTGCCACAGCCATCGCACCCGAGCTACTTTGAACCATCAGTTGCTCCCTCGAGACTGCCACATTCCCGACAACTGGAGGCCCGCCGAAGTCAACACTCTCCTAAAGAAACCTCCGTAGACCCGATGGACCTCAAGAACTTCAGGCCCAGTTCACTGCTACCTTTCACAGCCAAGGTCATTAAAAAGGCTGTCCACACCCAGCTAGCGTTCCCCATCGAAGCCAACAACATCCTAGACACTTCCCAATCCAGATTCCGCAACAACCACAGCACCTAGACCGCCCTCATTGCTGCCACAGATGACATCTGCGCCCTCCTCGACCAAGGCCAGATGACAGCTATCATCCTCCTGGACCTATCAGCAGCCTTCAACACAGTCTCAGACCTCACACTAGCCACCTGACGCCACGACGCCGGCATCCAAGGAAAGGCCCTAGACTGGATACGCTCATTACTCACGGCATAAACCGAGCATACGACTCCCGCCCTTCCTCTCAGAACCGACCAAGATCAGATGTGGCGTACCCCAAGGATGCTCATTCAGACCCACCCTCTTCACAGTGTGCCCCCCACCCCCTGGCTTTTTCGATTGACCCCAACGGAGTAGCCCCCCCGCGCGCCGTCAAATCCTAACAGGTGAGTAGTGCGCTTTTCAAACCCCTGATTGATTATAGGCAAAATTGATTCCCACAATTTCATATGGGCGCCTGTATGGAGGAAATGCTTGATAAATTGCAGTGCACCATATACAGACGGATGTTCCTATTAACCTCAATACACTTCATGTGCTCAGGTAGGGCTAGAATTTGGATTATTGGGTCAAGACATGGTATGTAAGTCATCGTTAATCAAATATTACCAGGTAATGCAGGCTAAAGGGGGCTCGCTGAAGACAGTCCTACAAGAGATTTTTAAAGCACAAGATTACAACTGGGCCGCATATTTAGATACGGCTATCCGGTATTTGGACCTGGATGCTAAAGTGCCATAAGGGCCGGTCTCTTTCTCTGAAGTAAAGTCAATTCTTAGGAGACAAGTTGTGACTCTGCCAATGAAAGTTGAAATGAAGTCTGGAGAATATAGTGGAATTTGAATCACTATATTAACATGGTATGATGCACTGTGTATGCAGTTCTAGCTCAAAGAATAATTATCTGGGATATGCAGGAGTAATGTCCTGAAGGCATGACTCCTGACTCTACCCATCCAGGATTAGAGGTCAGACTGGAGCAATGGCACCATGCCCCCTCATGAATGCAGATTCTGCAGTTATGAAAGTGAATTTTTCATTCATCTCCTCGGTTGCTGAATGGACCTGGGGGATACTTATTGCATTTTATTGAAACCATTCTTTTTGCAAAGCCTACATGGAAGGAAGCAGTCTCATTTTGTTTTAACTTTGGATGCTGGGTTCCTAGCACACTTTGGGAAATACATTGGTCTCCTTCGGGTTAAACTGAAAACCTGGGACCAGTTTAATCAGAAGAATTACATTGGAGACTCCAGGCATAAATGAAGCCAGTCTGAGCACAATAACCCCTTGCAACTATGCACAGCGCTTGAAAGCGCTCGGTAAGCATTCAAGGTACTGATGTGGGAAGCCAAGTGGACATGTCAGATCCACGAAAGTAGAAAGTGCATTGCATATGTTAATTTTATATAAGATTTTATAGCTTCATGCGAATGTTTTATGGTTATGGAACCTACCCTGTATCCTTGTGCTGTACATTGTGATGTATAACCTGTTCTTTGTCTTGCAGTCTTCACCAAGAATTTGTGCAGTCAGATGTCTGCCATCAGCGGCCCGCTCCTGCAGTGGCTGGAGGACAGACTGGAACAGAACAACCTGCGCTTGCAGGAGCTTCAGAGGGAGAAGGAACAGCTTCTGCAGGAACTGGCAGCTCTGGACTGAAGAAGTGGAGTATGACACTTTCAGGAGGTCACTGATGAAACGCCATTACCATAGATGTTCCAGAGACACACTGGGGCACAGGACGCATCCGAGTTGGATCACTTGCCCTTTGCTAGTGGAGGTGTTTCGAACATTTTGCAGAGCTTACCCAAATGCCCGAGCCAAAGACGCCAGTGCTTGTAAGGTACCTCACAAAGGACAGATGGTGGAACGAAGGAGACCCTCACGTGCGCTGTGCATGGCGGCTTTAAGAAACGACTGCTGGTTTCCATGAGCTTCATTTGAGAATGGAAATCTGTGCGGACTTTGTTCTTTTACTTCATTACACATGCTGAGCTCAAAAACATGTTAAGTCTCTTTCTTTTGCTTTTGCAAATCAGCTAAATACATGTAAATGCTTGCAAGCTTGTGAGCAGTCTGCACTGGAGTTCTAGATGCATAAATCTGTGGGTCCTGCTGCTGCTCCCCGCTTGCGCCCAGGGCGCCTTCTTTATTAACCTTTCATCCGGGTCTTTGGAGAAGGAGCTCTTCGGATAAAGCAGGCAGGGCTCTGTTTAAATCTGTGTAACCTTAAAACAGTGCTAGGATCCATGTGGTCACATTGCTTTACTTACTTGAGAGATCTGTTCACATGTCCGCAACCTTAATTTACTAGTCCCACTCTTGTGCCATTGCGTAAGACCCCCAATCTAGCCAGTGCGCGTATGTACTATTAGACTTGAGTTCAGTATACTGCTGTTATTGTGTAAAACCATCCATCAGACCAATCAGGGTCCTCTCTTGTAACAAACTCATTTACCCAGTCTACGGTGTCAAACTGGGAGTGTGACTGGGCACGCTGGCTATTGGCCATATTAGTAATTAGCCCAGTTTGTCACCATTAAATCACTGTTTGTGTATCTTGTGTCTAGTACTGACTTTCTAGAAACACAACTGGCAATCCTAGTGTGTGTGTTCTGCAGGGCGAGGCCCAGAGCCCGAGTGTATGAAGATTTGTGTAAGAATATTGGCACGAGAGCTCCTTTGGAGGTATTGACTGTAGATTACTGGTGCCTTGAAGGAGCTTCGGAGAGAGAAGCGACTCACAGCTGCCTAACTTTGTTCTTGAGGTGTAACAAACCTGTTGATGCTAAATCAAGAACTTACTACAATAAAATGACACTTAAAAAGAAAACTGTGATTCTTAATATTTCTCCTGTTAAGTTGGTAAGCGGTGATTACCAAAAAGAAACTGATTGTAGTTTCTGCATTGGTAAACGTAGGAAGCACAGCCCTGTACACAAATGGGGTTGAGGTTCTCCTCGCTTCCCTTGAAATGTTTCATTTACAGGATCAGTCTGAAAAGCAGTCAGAGGTGAACTTTCTTAGCATCTCAGTCATTTGGATGGAGAAAACAAGTGATTAAAGGCCGGAGGGCCAAGGAATATACAATCCTAGCTCCCTCCTCTTAGCAGCTTCACTTTGATTCAGCAAATGATGTCTTGGGTGCCGCCTAGTCTTATTAGTCGAAGCAAGCGCCTGATGGAGGGATCAAGGACCAATAACAAATGCTCACCAATTGCTAGAGAAGTCTTCAATTGACAGAGAAGTCAGACTTCCAGCTTTCAGTATGCAGAGCGTAGTTGGTAAAAGAATGAAGATATTTCTGACTGAAGCGTTGAAAGTAACCATTCCTGTTTCTAGGTTAGTACCCTATCCGCTTCATATTTCAACCACAAGGCGTGTTAAAATGTAGGAGGGGCGAGTGCAATAAGATTTTTCCCTGAGTCCTGCCACAGAACATTCTATTTCCAAGTCCACGTATGTTACTACACAGCTTGAGCCTCACAATTCCACGAGCGGACACCCAACACCAATCGCTATCCCTGCAGCATTATTTATCAGGTCATTCCTCTAGTTCTTTTTTAAACCCTGCTTAGCACTTGGACTCTGGGAGGGGATCTCTGATCTGAATGATCTTTAATTTTATCTAAAAAAGGAAGGCCCTGATGATGGGACTGAAATGTAGCCAGTGATGGCACCAGAGTGCAAACAGTGAGGGGTAGAGAGGAGCCCTGAAGATGGCACTAGAGCTCCGCAAAAAGAGCCCCTGTCCTAGATATTTGCCAGGTGGCGACATGGGCATCCCTTCATATGTTCGTGAAGCTCTAATGCCTGCATGGTCAGGTTCGCTGAGAGGCATTTTCCCCACTGGGTCCTGGAGGACTTTCTGTTTTGAGTGAATCCACAGCCCACCTCCAAATGGACACTGCTTTAGTATCTATGCAAAAGGTGAAACTCGGCGGCTAGAAGTCGGTCAGAAGAACAAGTTACTTCCCTTCAGTAACTTTCTTTCAGGTAGATGCTATCTAGCCACCGATTACTCACTGATCTACTCACTGGGATCTTATTAATGGATAGAATCCAAAGTCTAGGAATCTGCACACTGGTCATAACCAATTTGCTATTGGGGGATCGAAAGCAACTAACATCAACACGCTTGAGTAGCATCTATACAGGCTTTACATGTTATTTCCAGAGTAGAACGGTGCCTGTGCGGAACCGCATGGCACCACATACTAGTGCACATGATGTTCTCTCAATGTGAGAAGTCCTTGAAGACGAGAAACTAAAATAACAAGCACTGGCGTTGCCAATAGGTCTCGCAGTAGGAAAGTTGGAGCTATTGGTTTTGTAAATGACATTTTATATTTATATATCGTTATTGGCATTGTCAATAACAATATATAAATATAAAATGTCATTTACAAAACCAATATTTCCAAATGCGAAACCTATTGGCAACGCCAGTGCTTGTTGTGGTTATGGCCCAGTTTTTCATTCTGTGCGCAACATATGGCTGAGCAACAAAGTATTCAAAATAATAAAAATGCAGCAAAGTGGGGCTGACACAGAAGCAGACTGCAATTATGCTCCTATTTAGGCTTACACTCCCTTGCCCTTCTTTATGTATTGATGGACCTGCTTCTAAAACTGGAACAAAAGAAACAAGTATATGCAGTAACCCCCAAGCATCCAACCCAGAATATTTATTCAACATACAGCGCAGCACTAACTTTGTCTCTTGTGGTCGGAACGTAAAGGCGTCATACATATTGTTCTTCTGGCAACCAGTCAGTCTATCCTTAAAAATGTGTCCTGTTTGTTTCCTTTCTCTCTGCAGATTTGTGCTCACGCCTCTGAATGGGTATTTGTAAATCATTTGTAAGGCTACAAAAACGATCAAATTTAAAAATACGAATACACAAAGGACCTCTTTTTAACAGAAAGTAATTAGTACATGAAAATGCAGTCGTTGGCACAAGTGAAGAACCGAGCAGCATTCCCAATGCCCGGAGGAGGACAAAACGATGATTAGTGGATCCTGAATGGGGGGATTTATCATGGGATAGCATCCGATATTGTTGTGAATTTTTACCGCGTGCCTCTGTGAGCTAAAGAGTGTGAAGAGGAATGCAAATAAATTTGGCAAACAAGTCAGCTGCGCGCGCACAGTGGTTGGAAGGGGCAAATTCGCGATATTCCCGAAGGCTGCGGGGCGGGTGTATTTATATCAGGGGCAAGAGAGAAATGAGGTTGAGCGGTACCCTAGAGGTGTGAGTAAAGAAAGAGCGGGGGCACAGGTATCAGACGGGGTTTGTGGAGGGGCAGACACGAGAGGGTATGTGACAAACGGTCAGGTAACAAAGAGCACGAGACGGAAGGGGTAGATTTTAAAAGGGGAGCTGGAGAATGAACGACCTGAGGCACGAGATGGCAGCGAGTGTCACACTGCAGTGTAAGTGGTTGGAAGGGGCAAATTCGCGACATTCCCGAAGGCTGCGGGCGGGTGTATTTATATCCGGGGCAAGAGAGAAATGAGGCCGAGCGGTACCCTAGAGGTGTGAGTAAAGAGAGCGGGGGGCACAGGTATCAGACGGGGTTCGTGGAGGGGCAGACACGAGAGGGTATGTGACAAACGGGCAGGTAACAAAGAGAACGAGACGGAAGGGGCAGATTTTAAAAGGGGAGCCGGAGAATGAACGACCTGAGGCACGAGAGTCACACTGGAGTGTAAGTGGTTGGAAGGGGCAAATACAAAGTGTGAAAGGCTGGAAGAGACGGTGGTCAAAGGGCAGATGTCAGGATGTCGAAGAGGTTTGGAGTGGGACCCAAAGTCCGAGCAGACACTGCGGGGCACGGGATCGAAGCAGCGAGTGTTCCTTCTTTAAAGTTCTGGAAATGCCCTCAGTGATAAAACTAGTTGGGTTGGACTAGAAGAAACGTACAAAGCAAAACAAATGCAACAATACTTGTTAAACAAATTATAGACACCAAGTAACAGTAAGAAAGATACAGAAATTACAACAAGAGGGGAGGGAAGAGGTAGACACAGAGAGATTGTACGGAGACAAAGTGAAAAACAACACAAGTGAAAAACAACACGTACCTGATAATGCAGAGTGGCCGGGAAACTTAAAGTACGGCCGGCCTGCGGCCGGCCATGAATAATTAGGGGAGGAGAAGCCCTTTGATGTGCTGTGCGGCCGGGAATGCAGAGCGGCCGGGAAACAAAGTACGGCAGGCCTGCGGCCGACCATGAATAATTAGGGGAGGAGAAGCCCTTTGATGTGCTCTGCGTCCGGGAATGCGCGTGCCTGTTTGGTCACGTGATTCACGTGAACTTCAAGAAAACCGCAGGAACGAAGCCCTTGGTTTGACGAGGATTTTCGAGACATGAATTCTCGCTCCGCTCAATGCGCTTGCGTGCATTGATAGGTCGCGAGACCTAAAAACGAGCACTAACTTCAGTGCTTAATGTAATTCACGCTTTATTATTCCACTCCTGAAAACGAGATCACCCTTACTACACAGTGCAGAAGATCTTACAAGTTTACAACCCTGAATAAAATGGCATCTAGGCCTCAGAAATACATAAAACTTTACTGACTTACTACGGTTAATGTGCACTTCAGTTTAATGTAAAAGCAATATTGACCCTCGTCGCCAAAATGTTGTAAGTAGTTTCGGTAGGCAGCAGGACACGTCTTCAAGTTAGTAAGATAGATTTATTAAGATAGAACAGCAGAGCAGTAAGCCTCACAGCTGACCAGACCATCAACTGCCAAGGCTGGAATCTTCACATCACAGATAGAACACTCTTAAGTAGTATGGGAGACTGGTAAGATAAGAACACTAAGAAAGGACTACAGCCACCAAGTAGCCATATTGAAGAAAGTATAAATATACAACAGAACACTCAATACATGCTTAGGCATACATGAGCACTGACCTGTTCAGAAGGCATGACAATGAAAGATTCTACTTTCTTAAAGGCATTTAATGATAAAGTCTGCCTTGCCATTTAAATTTGGTGAACTTCATCCAGTGATTTTTGAAGTTTGGCAGTACCAAATTCTGCAATAGGAAAACCCGGTGCCACCAAAGTTTGCTAAGGGAAAATCCATGTGAAGTTCAAAATAGAAAAGTTCTGATGGACTTGGAACCACACATTCCTCAACATGAGAATTTCTCTGGGCGCCAGACTGGATCCTGAAGATTTTCATAGCAACTCCCTTGCGCTTTGGTAGTTGGTATTGTGCAGCTCTGTGTCTGGTCCGTCTATCATATATGTGATGCTGGGCTCACCATATCCGTGACAACTGAAGTCAGTTCCTTTCTTTCTCTGCTTCCCAACGTGTATCTGTAGCTTGCTCCATCAAGTCTTTTCCTTCCACGTCATACAGGGCAGATCTGTCGAAGAGAGCTACTCCCTGTCATTTTTTGACAGACTTTTTCAACTTTTTGTCAAAATTTTTGGTGTGTAGGTATTTCCAGTTAGAAGACCCCGTCGTTCAAATCATGCGGTGCCTGTCACGCTCCATGTTGGTCTCCGACACGCCCCTGCCCAATGTCTTGACAGAGGTCCTGCAGCCTGGTGTCTCCACCTCAGAACCCTTGCTGCCATGTAATGCCTTGACAGGTGTTCTTCTGGGCACCTGGTCCAACCGAGCACAGGGGCTCCTGTGAACAGATCTATCGCCCGCTGCCATCGCCGGGCGACTCCGCTTTCCTCTCCAACCACCCAACCCTCGAGAGCTTGGTGACCCAAACCTCTCCTTTCCGTGGAGCTTTCCCTTTCACACCCCTGAATAGGGAATCCAAAAGGCTGAACAACTTTGGTAAGATCATTTTCTCTTCCACCAGTTTTTCATTGTGGTCGGTAATCATCGAATGCCTCTTGGGCCATTATTCTCATTCACTATGGGAAATGGTTGCGCAGGTGCTGCCACAAATCCCGGAGGAGGCCTGGCCTGTTCTCTCCCAGGCTGTTGCAGACGGTAGAGATACAGCAAGGTTTGCCATACGCTGTGGCCTAAACACTACAGACTCGCTTGGCAGAGCAATTTTCTCAATAGTAGCCATAAGGTACCACGCCTGGCTGAGAACCTCTGATTTTAGGGGAATGTCCAAGCCTTTGATGGTTCCCGTCTCTTCGGAGACCGGGAGATCGCGGCACTTGATCGTTTTAAGGAGTCGCAGGCTACGGCCAAGTTCTTAGGCCTCTCAGTGTCATCCCGGCTGGCGACCGCCTTTTGCTCCTTTCAAACTTGCCGGCCCTACCCAAGCCAGAGGACCGCACAAGTTCAGCAATCGCTGCGTGGGCGTGGTTGACCCTGCGGGTCAGGAGGCCAGAAGACAGGTCAGGCCACACCCCTCCCCCTCCAAACCTTCTTAGTCCAATCCTACCTGTTCATGGGCGTCCAGTTGGTTCCAGGATACACAAGCACCGGCTGGACATCACCTCGGACAGGTGGGTTCTGCAAATAGTCTGAAGGGGCTACCCTTCTTTCCATGGCTCCACCTTACGATCGGCTGATGGAGGATCACCTTGTCTTACTTCGTGAGAAAGTTAAAACTCTCTTGGCCAAGGGAGCTATAGAGCGGGTTCCCGGGCTAGAAATAGGCTGTGGTTGCTATTTCTGCTATTTTCTGGTTCCAAAAAAGGACAAAGTCTTTTGTCTTATCCTTGACTTCCAAGTCCTCACCTACTACTTCAGCAGAAAAAAAAGGTTGAAGGTGCTCACTCTTGCCCAGGACCCGGGAGACTGCATGGTACCGTAGGACTTGCATGGAGCCTATTTACATATCCCTGTCCTGCGTGTTCATCGGCGCTACCTACAATGGGCCACGTGTACCATCCGTTTACTGTGCTCCCCTTTTGCCTCAACAATGCCCCTCTGGAGTTCATCAAAGTGATGCCGGTGGTCGCACCCCACCTGCGGAGATCAGGGGTTCCACTCATCCCCAATCTCTACAACTGGTTGTTAAAGGCGGGTTCATCCCAGGCAGTCTTCTCTCACCTCCAGACTACGGCGAACCTCTTGCATTCGCTGGGGTTCACTATCAACGCGCCAAAGTCACACCAGACTGCCTCTCAGACGCTCACCTTCATCTGAGCTGTTCTGGACATGGTGCAGTTTTGGGCCTATCCTCCCGGGCGGCGAGTAAAGGCTATTCAGGCTTTTATACCGATGCTTCAGCCTCTATCCTGGATCTCAGTGAGACTGACTGAGGCTTCTGGGCCTCATGCATCCTGCTGGTAGATCAAGCCAGGTGGCACATGAAGGCTCTGCAGAGGGACCTGAAGTTCCAATGGGTGCAGCATCGGGGTAATCTCACAGACCTAGACCAGATCTCGGAGGGCCTGTGAACGATCTGCAGTGGTGGGTGACAAACAGCAGTGGTGGGTGACAAACCGTGATTAGATCAGAGGTGGACCCCCTTTCCCTTCCCCAACCAGATCTCATGGTAGTGACGGATGCCTCACTTCTGGAATAGGGCGATCACCTGGGAGAGGTGGGGATCAGAGGACTCCGGTCTCCGGCAGAACCCGGGCTCCACATCAACTTGCTGGAACTTCGAGCAATTCGTTTAGCACTGAAATCCTTCTCAACATCTCTCAAGAGCAGGGTAGTTCAGGCGTTCACAGACAACACCAGCACCATGTGGTACTGCAACAAACAAGGAGGGATGGGGTTGTGGACCCTATGTCAGGTGGCTCTATGGCTCTATGTCTCTGGACTCTGCTGGAACAACGGGGCATAACCCTGGTGGTTCAACATCTGGCTGGTTCCCTGAACGCCAGGGTGGATGAACTCAGCCGTCGGTGCCTGGTGGATCAGGAATGGCATCTCTATCTGGAGGTGGTGCAATGTCTTTTTCAGCAGTGGGAGAGCCTTGGTTAGATCTGTTCACCTCTGAAGAGAACGTGCATTGTTGGCAGCTTTGCGTGTTGGAGTTTCCAAGTCTGCTCTCGCTCAGTGACGCTTTTCGTCTTGAGTGATCACAGGCCTCCAGTATGACTTTCTGCACATACCACTTCTGTCCAGAATGCTCAAGAAGATAAAGAGTAACAGGGCCCAAGTCATCTTAGTGACTCCGGACTGGGCAAGGAGAGATTAGTATCTCGATCTTCTACAGATGAGCATCGTCTTCCGATCAGGCTGACCCTTTTCGAGGATCTTCTGTTGCAACATGAGGGGGGTTCTCCACCCAAACCTATCCACCCTCTGCCTCCTTGCGTGGAGATTGAGTGGCGACAATTGACAGCTTTAGACCTTCCCCCTGAAGTCTAAAATGTTATTCTGGCAGCCAGGTGTCCTTCCACCAGGTGTGCGTATGCCTCCTGAATGCACATATGTTGTAAATATTGTACACAACGGTCTGTTGACCCCTCCCCCCTTCCCGCCCCCTTCCCCCTCTTTGTCTGCCTCCCTCTCTGACATTCTTTCCATTCTTTCTTTGGCCCAGCAGGGCTCTGCTCTGGGCACTCTGAAGGGTTAACTTTCAGTCCTTTCTGCTTTTCTACGGTTACCAGATCAATTCCCTTTTTTAAATCTCGGAGTGTACATAGATTCTTGAAGGGGCTTACAATTTTATTTCTCCCCTCACCATTTATCATGCCCAAGTGGGACTTTTCGAGACACTGCACAATAGCTCCCTCTGGCTGATTACTATCAAAACAGCCTTCCTGGTGGCAATAACTTCTGCTAGGGGGGTAAGCGAATTGCAGGTTCTTTACTCTCTGCTTCCTTACCTGACCATCTTTCCGGACATAGTAGTGCTCCGCACTAGGGCTTCTTTCTTGCCTAAGGTGGTGACACCTTTCCATCTAGGGCAATCTGTTACCTTTCCCAACTTCTATGCTCAACCGCATCCTTAGAAGGAAGAAGAGTGTATCCCCCATCTGGACTGAAAAAAGAGCGTTATCGTTCTACCTTGACCACAGTAAAGAGATAGGGGTGGATGACCAACTCTTTTTAGAGTACATTGGAGCAAAGAAGGGTTGTTCTGTGCAGAAGAGGACCATGTCACGTTGGGTTATCTTTGGCATAAACATCTGTTACAACTTGGCAAAGAAACACTCTCCTGAAGGCCTTAAAGCTCATTTAACGAGGGTCAAGGCGGCCACCAAAGCTCTCCAGCGTGGTGTTACAGTAATCAACATTTGCCAATAGGCTACATGGGCGTCCCTGCACACGTTTGCCAAACATTATTGCTTGGATAACCGGGTCCATAGGGAAGGAGTTGTCCTCCGCTAGGTCCTACAGGACCTTCTTGTCTAACACTTTCCCGCAGTCCTTCCTCCGGGGATGGTATTGCTTGGGTATCTGTTCTAAGGTATGGAATCTGTGGCTAGATGTCTCTATTAGACGGACACGTTTCTTTCGGTAATGCCTTATCTGGTAGAGACATGATCTAGCTGCAGATTCCTTACCGACTCACCCATGCTTCCTGCACTGAGGATTAGTTTTTAGTGTCTGGACGGTTTCCTTCAGGGCCCTAGTTGTTTTTTAACACACGATGGCCGGTCACTACATGGCTCCATACTTCTGGTGTGGAAAGTTGTGAAAAGTACTGACTTCAGTGTGCCGAAGTGGCACCTATATAGGCGACGTAGAAATGATGATGACTAAAATGATGCCTACGATATCACACAATGCCATCTATCAGGGTACTGCTTTAAAAAATCTCTGGATCCAGCCTGACACCTGGAACTTCGAAAGTAAGGAGTCGGCGGCTAGATCATGTCACAACCAGTTACTGAAGGTAAGCAACTTATCTGTTTATGTAATAGACACAAGACTGCAGCACAATGCTACTTGCTGCATAGGGTCTACTTGAACACCATATTGCATTTTGTTGAATATACCACCAGCTCATTTTCGTTAACCACACACTTGTTAGCAGCCTTTAGAGGTCGGATTTCACCTTACCGGGCCACTTGTGGTTGGGGGGGGAGGGGAGGGGAGGGGGGGGGAGTTCTCCGTGCAGAGGCTGCAGGTGACGTCGGGGAGTCCTGGAGGGGTCAACCCATGGTGGACTCTGACTCTGGAGTGCTGGGGGACCTCGCTGGGACCTGTGAGCCACTCTAACTCGGGCTGTAGGCGATGGGTGCAGTGGTGGTTCCAGGGATCGGGTTTCTTTGTCCTTGTAGGCTCACTCTGTATTGGGAGTTTCTTTTGAACAGAGCTGCTGTTCACAGGAGATCCAGTCTTTGTTAAAGGCAGTCAGTCCTCCCAGGGTTCTGGAGGTCGCTGGCTGCAGGACAAAGCGATTTTTGACGCAGGATCTCTGGAAACTGCAGACGGGCCGGTAGGGCTGGGACCAAGTCAGTTGTTCTCTGCAGTCTCCTCTGCTGGGCGTCTTCCTCTGTCCTTCTTCGTAGGTTACAGGAATCTCTCTTCTTGGTTCAGGGCTGCCCTCTAAAAACTGTATTTAGGGGACGTTTTAGGGGTATCGAGGTCCGTGGCCAATGGGCTACTGACCTTAGGATGACTACACCCTTGGTGTGCTCACACCACGTGGGGGAGTGAGCACAATCACTAATCGTAATTGAGGTGTGCCTGTCATCTGCAAGATGGTGGGCACTGAAGAGTGGGCTTCACCTCGCCTCCCCCACCTGAATGGTGTGGTTGGCAGAGGTGGGCATACCTTCTGGGCTGGCTAATTTTTCCCCACCTGTCTTCCTGCCAAAAAAAGAGGGGGAAAGGAAGGGGGCCTGCTCCTGATAGCAGGAGAGACTGGGGGTCGCATTACAAAGGCTGCAAGGCCTCGGAAGCTCCCCTGCCACAGATGGCTCTTCCTGGGCTGGGGGAGGTGTGAACACCGTTGCCTAGGAAAGGCTTTGTTTCTGGGCTCAGGGAGTGATGGCTTCCACACCAGGGGTCCAGAAACATGTCTTTTGGTGGCAGGCTGGTGTGTACCAGTCAGGGAACCCACCAGAGGCTGGTAGTTTTAATGGTTACTGCAAACACAACATTGATGGACAGAATGTGGATCAATGTCACACATTCACCCCAGTCAAAAGATCTGGGCCCAAATCCATCGTTTTTCCACTCCACACCACCCTGGGTTAGACAATGGCGATATGCAAATCAGCGCTGACCCTATGCCCCATGGGAACAGTCCAGTCCGAACTACAAAAGCCATGTCCTTCCCAGAACGGAAACAAGCATCCGAGGACCGGCCCGGTTTCGAGGTAACACCTCTCATCAGCCCGGCTAGCTTGCTTCCAGTGGTGTGGAGTGCCTGGGACTCACGTCTGAGCATCCCCAGTACACTTAGAGCGGTTACTGCAAACACAACAATGATGGACAGAATGTGGATCAATGTCACACATTCACCCCAGTCAAAAGATCTGGGCCCAAATCCATCGTTTTTCCACTCCACACCACCCTGGGTTAGACAATGGCGATATGCAAATCAGCGCTGACCCTATGCCCCATGGGAACAGTCCAGTCCGAACTACAAAAGCCATGTCCTTCCCAGAACGGAAACAAGCATCCGAGGACCGGCCCGGTTTCGAGGTAACACCTCTCATCAGCCCGGCTAGCTTGCTTCCAGTGGTGTGGAGTGCCTGGGACTCACGTCTGAGCATCCCCAGTACACTTAGAGCGGTTACTGCAAACACAACAATGATGGACAGAATGTGGATCAATGTCACACATTCACCCCAGTCAAAAGATCTGGGCCCAAATCCATCGTTTTTCCACTCCACACCACCCTGGGTTAGACAATGGCGATATGCAAATCAGCGCTGACCCTATGCCCCATGGGAACAGTCCAGTCCGAACTACAAAAGCCATGTCCTTCCCAGAACGGAAACAAGCATCCGAGGACCGGCCCGGTTTCGAGGTAACACCTCTCATCAGCCCGGCTAGCTTGCTTCCAGTGGTGTGGAGTGCCTGGGACTCACGTCTGAGCATCCCCAGTACACTTAGAGCGGTTACTGCAAACACAACAATGATGGACAGAATGTGGATCAATGTCACACATTCACCCCAGTCAAAAGATCTGGGCCCAAATCCATCGTTTTTCCACTCCACACCACCCTGGGTTAGACAATGGCGATATGCAAATCAGCGCTGACCCTATGCCCCATGGGAACAGTCCAGTCCGAACTACAAAAGCCATGTCCTTCCCAGAACGGAAACAAGCATCCGAGGACCGGCCCGGTTTCGAGGTAACACCTCTCATCAGCCCGGCTAGCTTGCTTCCAGTGGTGTGGAGTGCCTGGGACTCACGTCTGAGCATCCCCAGTACACTTAGAGCGGTTACTGCAAACACAACAATGATGGACAGAATGTGGATCAATGTCACACATTCACCCCAGTCAAAAGATCTGGGCCCAAATCCATCGTTTTTCCACTCCACACCACCCTGGGTTAGACAATGGCGATATGCAAATCAGCGCTGACCCTATGCCCCATGGGAACAGTCCAGTCCGAACTACAAAAGCCATGTCCTTCCCAGAACGGAAACAAGCATCCGAGGACCGGCCCGGTTTCGAGGTAACACCTCTCATCAGCCCGGCTAGCTTGCTTCCAGTGGTGTGGAGTGCCTGGGACTCACGTCTGAGCATCCCCAGTACACTTAGAGCGGTTACTGCAAACACAACAATGATGGACAGAATGTGGATCAATGTCACACATTCACCCCAGTCAAAAGATCTGGGCCCAAATCCATCGTTTTTCCACTCCACACCACCCTGGGTTAGACAATGGCGATATGCAAATCAGCGCTGACCCTATGCCCCATGGGAACAGTCCAGTCCGAACTACAAAAGCCATGTCCTTCCCAGAACGGAAACAAGCATCCGAGGACCGGCCCGGTTTCGAGGTAACACCTCTCATCAGCCCGGCTAGCTTGCTTCCAGTGGTGTGGAGTGCCTGGGACTCACGTCTGAGCATCCCCAGTACACTTAGAGCGGTTACTGCAAACACAACAATGATGGACAGAATGTGGATCAATGTCACACATTCACCCCAGAGTGTGTGACATTGATCCACATTCAGTCCATCACTTGTTGTTTTTTGCAATTGCCGCCCTAAGTGCGCTGGGGATGCCCAGACGTGGGTCCCAGGCACTCCACACCACTTGGAGTCAAGCTAGCCGGGCTGAAGAGAGGTGTTACCTCGAAACCGGTCCGGTCCTTGGATGCTTGATTCCGGTCTGGGAAAGATATGGTTGTTGTAGTTCGGACTGGACTGTTCCCATGGGGCAACAGGGTCAGAGCTGATTTGCATAAAGCCATTATCTGACCCAGGGTGGTGTGGAGTGCAAAAAAACGATGGATTTGGGCCCAGATCTTTTGACTGGGGGAGTGTGTGACATTGATCCACATTCAGTCCATCACTTGTTGTTTTTTGGTAGTTTTAATGGGGCATCTCTAATTAATTGCATTTATCTATATTTACATACACACGTATACATATATAGACACATATACATATATAGACACACATATACATATATAGACACACATATATATATATATATATAGACACACACATATTGGATAAGGTTTGTGCGCCTAACGCTGGTAACGCCGGATATTTCGACATCACGCTTTGAGCGGCACAGTTTGCAATAGCAAGCGCGTCTTTTTAAAGATATTCCCCTGTTGTGTCTAATTATTATTTTGTATTTCGTTATTATACCTTGTTTTTAAATTAGAATAGTAGCGCACACTTGCACTATAATTGTTATGCTCACCGCTGTTTTCGCGGGTCTTTAGGCAGCTTTACTCGCTCGCGGCCATCTTGGGGGTAGGTAGTGTAAAGGAGTTAGCAGTCCAGTAGCTGGGGTGGGCGGAGCTAGGTGGGCAGAGGTGGGGACAGGACAGGAAAGAGTCAGAGTAGGGACGGGGAACTGAGTAGACGTGTAATAAAGAGTTGAGCATATCTGACCCAGTGTCCGTGCATGATTGTCGTGAGACGCGACAACTGGCGACGAGGATGGGATCCAGCAGCAAACCCACCAGAACGAGCCCCGTCCCGCAGCGTCGAGCGTTCCGAGCTCCGCTGCGACAGTGATCCTGCGGCGCCAAGAGAGAAGCCCCCAGGAGTGACCCGACGACCCTCGAAGGCGGAGAAACGCCGAGGAAAGAAGAAAGAGCGCCGAGTGAGAGCGCCAGAGAAAGGGAGCCGGTCGCGCTGGACGCGCGAGATCCATGGGCGCGAAGACCCGACAGAACTGTAAGTGAAAGTCGGGAGCCCACTCCGACGTTGCCCCTCACTCTCCCAAGGCACCGCACTGGCGAGAGAAGCGCCACACAAGTGAGCGGCGGAGCGCCCCAGCCAGCCCTGACACCGTTGTCATCTGTGAGTCCTGCAGCCCTGGGTGCGTGTGTCTGGAGCGAGGGAAAGAACCTCGTGTACTGCAGAGGGGGCGGCCATCTTAAGGTCAGGCAACGTGGAAGACAGACCTTACGTGAATGGGTGGCGGCCATCTTTGAATCAGGCAAGAACCAAAGACAAGTACTTATAGTGAAATTTTCCGGCTGTGACAGGGAACCCGGCGGATCCAGAGAAGCCTACACTGGCAGCAAGAAACGAACAAGCATTGATAGCTACAGGAGAATAACCCTTGAAAACGCACGCCAGTCACTGAAGCAAGAATCGGACACAGGCACTAAAAACTCGCCGCCAGGATGTCTAACCCTCCCGCGCAAAAGGAAGTCAAGGGAGGCACACACCTGCGAGCCCCTGAGCCACTGTCAGTCACAACAGGTAGCAGCATGGGCCTAAAATGGCAAGAATGGCTAGAGGACTTTGAGGACTACATTGAAGGGTCCAAAATAGAACCAGACAAAGACAAGATAATAGCCCTTCGCAATCTAGGAGGGCGTGAGATAAGCAAGATCGTACGAGAGATCCCAGCTGTGGACGGTGACACCCATGCCAAAGTGAGAGACGTCCTGAATAACCGTTTTCTACATAAAAGAAACGTTGACTACGAGCGACACAAATTCCACCAGCAGCGCCAAGGAAAAGAGGAACCACTGAGCTCCTTCATACATCGACTACGACGGCAGTCCCAATATTGTGAGTTCACAAACTTCTCGCCTGATGCAGCCATCAAATCTCAAATAATCACTGGGTGTCACTCGGAATCGCTGAGACGGCGGTTGCTAAGAAAACCACAGGAACTAGCAGACATCGAAGAGAACTCCCGGCTATACGACCAAGCGGAAGAAAATGCGGCAGAAATCGAAACCGGACCCAGCACCAGTCACGAACGCGCCAACCGTGTTACTGAACGACGGCATGGACGACAGGATCGGCGTGGCAGCGGATGACGTCACCCGTGAGATAGGTCACGGCGCTCCAGATTCTCGCCCAGGCGTCGCCCGGACTACAAGAGGAAAGACTCTGAGAGGAGGGATCGACGACCCGAACGCACGAGGCGATGTTTCAGGTGCGGATACGACTACCCTCACATCGACTCCTGCCCTGCCATGGGCCAACGATGCAGAAAATGTGGGCGGTCCAACCACTTTGAAGCCATGTGTGGGGACTACCACAAAGAAAGACGCAGCGATAATGACAGACGCGATGGGCCGCAGCGACCCTCAAGATCGGAGGCCAGTCGTCATCACATCAGAGCGGTTCAGGAAGAGCCCCCTAGATCTCCCGCGTCTTCACACTCCAGCCACGACTCTCGACGCTCCAGATGGGACCGTCGTTCTCCGTCAAGGGAATCAAGATCGTCCTCGTCCAGGCGGTCATCATACACCGTTGAATACGTCAACTTTGCTAACAACGATCAGTTTAAACGTTATCCACGTCTCGACATCAAAGTGGGCAACCACGCTGCCAAGTTTGTGATGGACAGTGGAGCGTCGCTCAACTACATATCAGTTGCAGAACATGACCGCATGGACCCTAAACCACGTTTGCGCTTCGCGCCTGTCCGTGTCTACACCTGGATGGCGAAGAAACCACTCCAATGTTTAGGCAAGTTTGACACCACCCTTACGTATGGTGACGTCTCCATCCCAGCAGTCATCCACGTCATTAAAGGGCCTGAAGCCGACTGTCTGTTGAGCCTTCCCACCGCTGAGCGCCTTCGGTTGGTGCACATCCTCTTCAACGTCAATGACAGCTCGGACTGCGCTGGGAAATTCCCGTCACTGTTCCAAGGATTGGGAAAATTGAAAGGCCGGCAAATCCATCTGCACATCAACGAGCAAATCAAACCGGTGGCTCAACACCCGCGACGGGTGCCATTTCACTTGCAATCTGCGGTTGAGAGTGAACTGCAGGAACTTTTGGACGCTGACATCATTGAACGCACTGAGGGCCCCACTCCCTGGGTGTCCCCGGTGGTTATCGTCCCCAAGAAAGGGACCCACAACAAGGTCCGTCTCTGTGTGGACATGCGCCTACCAAACACGGCCATTGAACGGGAGAGACACCCCGGCCCACTCCTGAGCGACATGATCACAGCGCTCAACGGGGCAACAGTATTTTCTAAACTGGACCTGAACAAGGGCTACCATCAGCTCGAACTAGATGACAGTTCTCGTTCCATCACGACATTTGCCACACACCTTGGTCTATTCCGTTACAAACGGCTCAGCTTTGGCGTTTCATCAGCCGCTGAAATCTTCCAGGAGGCCATACGACTCGTCATCCACCACCTACCAAACGCCATTAATTACAGTGATGATATCTTGGTCTACGGATCGGACGCGAGAGAGCACGACACCGCTCTTGATCGTGTCTGCCACGCCCTGATGGAAGCCGGTCTGACCCTCAACAGGGAAAAATGTGAATTTCATCAGTCGACCCTGAAATTCTTTGGACACATCTTCTCGGCTAATGGCATGAAACCGGACCCGGACAAGATCGCCACGCTCAATAACACCAAGAGTCCGGCTGACGTCAACGACCTACGTTCCTTCCTCGGAATGGCGAGTTACTGCGCCCGCTACATTCGTGATTACGCCACTGTAAGTCATCCACTGAGGCTCCTCACGAAAACTGGCACGAAATTCATATGGACCCCGGAGTGTGAACGTGCTTTCAAGACCATCAAACGCGCTGTGGAATCGGCTGAGTGCCTTTCCTATTTCAACCCCAAGAGGAAAACAGAAATCACTGTGGACGCAAGCCCCGTGGGTTTAGGAGCCATCTTGGCACAGTACGACAATGAGTCAGATCAGAGGAGAATCATCGCCTATGCCAGTCGGAGCCTCACCGACCCTGAGAAACGGTACTCCCAACCAGAGAAAGAGAGCCTGGCTGTTGTGTGGGCGTGCGAACATTTCCACATTTTCATATACGGGAAACACTTCACACTCATAACCGATCACCAGGCACTTATCACGATCTATGGAAATCCCAAGTGCAAGATGCCCCCCAGGATCGAAAGATGGGGCTTACGGCTGCAAGAGTACACGTTCTCAATCATCCACAAACCGGGGAAGGCTGAGAATCCAGCTGACTATATGTCCCGCCACCCCCGAATCTCCTCAGAGACTGCACCCTCCATCGCGGAAGAATACATTCACTTTGTGACTAGTCATGCTCGTCCACCAGCCATCCCCATGCACGCTATTCGGGAAGCGACCAATCAAGACACCATCCTACAAACAGTAATGAAGCGTACACAAACCAACAGATGGAGATACCACCCGCAGGAGGAAGAGGAAGACCCCGCTGTCAAGAAAGAACTCCAAGCCTTCCGACATGTCTCTGACGAACTCTCTGTAACCGGTGACGACCTCCTCCTCAGAGATCACAGACTAGTCATCCCAGCGGCACTGAGGCAAGGAGTAATCGACCTGGCCCACGAAGGCCATCGAGGGGTCGTGTCCACCAAAAGAGCTCTGAGAGAACGTGTCTGGTTCCCAGCCCTCGACCAGATGGTTGAAGACACATTGAAAGACTGCCACCTCTGCCAACTGACCAGCCACAGTAATCCACCCGCACCTCTACAGATGACCCCATTGCCTGATGGGGTATGGCAAGAAGTTGCCATGGACTTTTATGGCCCCCTGCAATCAGGGAAGTACGTAGTCGTCATCATGGACGAATACTCCAGATTCCCAGTGGCCCAGTTTATATCATCCACCAGTGCCGCCTGCACCCTCAAGGTACTTGAAGAAACTTTCGCGACATGGGGCGTCCCCAAGGTCATCAAGACGGACAACGGGCCCCCATTCAATAGTTATGAATTCAGCGACTTTGCGAAACACATGGACTTTCAACACCGCAAAGTCACACCACTCTGGCCCCAAGCCAACGGCACTGTGGAAAGATTCATGTCCACCATTAAGAGAACATTCCAGCAAGCCACAGCCGAGAAGAAAGATCTACAGTCAGCGCTGAACGAGGTCCTCAGTGCCTACAGAACCACTCCCCACTCCACAACGGGCCAATGCCCTGCGACCCTCATGCTAGGGAGGACAATGAGAAATCGGATCCCCACATGGGACGGAGCACTGAGGAAGCCTCTTTCGGATCAACAACACAGAGACATGGCCGCGACAGATCAACGCCACAAAGACAAAATGAAAGAGTATGCGGATCACAAACGCAGAGCCCGGTCCCCCTCCCTGAGGGAAGGTGACAGAGTCCTTGTCAGACAGGAACAGCGCCAAAAGACTGATTGTCGTTTCAAGGATGAGCCTCTAACAATTACCCAACAAAAGGGCACTATGGTGACCGCGGAATCAGAGAACCGGCGAGTCACCCGCAACGCTTCTCATTTCAAGAAGTACTCTCCTGAAGACCATGAAAATATAACTGTGATCCCCACATCTGAAGGCCGAGACAATCCTGAATCTGTCGCACCCGACACCGGACATTCATCAGTAAAGGAACCCTCAACTGAAGGCGCCGTGTCCACACCAGCGAGACCCCGCCGTCACGTGCAGCCTCCCAAGAGACTGATCACAGAGATGGACTAATCTTTATTTTCACTTGTTGCTTTATTAAGAAAAGGGGAGATGTAAAGGAGTTAGCAGTCCAGTAGCTGGGGTGGGCGGAGCTAGGTGGGCAGAGGGGAAGAGGTGGGGACAGGACAGGAAAGAGTTAGTCAGAGTAGGGACGGGGAACTGAGTAGACGTGTAATAAAGAGTTGAGCATATCTGACCCAGTGTCCGTGCATGATTGTCGTGAGACGCGACAGGTAGGGACGTGCTGTTGGCGCCATTTTGGTGAGTGCTCCAGTGCTCTTCCCTGCAGGCGAGTCCGCTACTTAAGACGAGCGTTTTTGACGGTTGTATGACGATCCATCGGAAACCAAGACCGCGCGGCAGTTTTCATCGCGGTCATAACATTGCACCTGCAGTCACATCGGCAATTTTCTCATCGCACGTTGTTGCGACGCAAATGCGGGCATGTAATTGGTTAGTGTGTCACATCGGTGACTTTACATCGCCCGACATGACAACGCAATGTTTGAGCCCACACGTTTCAGACTGGACAATGGCTATGATTCTACAGACTGCACTGTCAATGTGTACTTGAGGGAGAAGTGAGTGCCTGACCCTCTCTTGCAATCCACAGCCTTCATCCTGAGCCGAATTCACGAATGTGCTTTTCTATCCGAAATCTTAGTTCTAGCAATGCCGTTCTACGACATACACTGTGCACCGCTGGGAAATCTATATCCCGGGCCTTTGAATAACACCGAGTTTAACAAACCATTAAGCACACACACGAGGAAATAAATACCTGATTGAAATATGCGGGATGTCAAATGTTTTGAATGGAAAACCGAGATCAAGACATGGTTCTTCCTCTTATTTCCCTTTTCTCCCTCACACATGCACATTTAGTTGATGTTCGTTTTTAGCATCTACGTTTGGCAGATGTTATTCTTCTACATGTGACTCATGAAAAAAAAATACCAGAGGAGTGTTCACCTTTCACCCGCCACCATTGAGGTTTTGCTCCAAACTGGACTTGTATCTGAAAACAATACGGCTACCTACAGGGAACTGTCTCCATCGTATCTTTACGTCTCCTGTGAAGAGGAGCGATAGAGAATAGCATGCAAAAAAAGAGGCTATATGTTTCCCTGCACACATCGTGCTCTCGAGACTACTGGACCTCACGAGAAATAAAAACGTAATGTTAACCTGACATAGCGCAGTAGCTCTAATGTTCTTCACACAGGACTTAAACAAATGCCCAGTATAAAAATGCCATCAGCCATCCTTCCACCCATCCTTAATTCATGCATCCACCCACCCAGTTGTGATAGCGACTGTTTTTTTTAAAAATTTGCATCTGCGCCATTATAACATATGTAGGCTGTTAATACGCTTGATAATAACAACGTTTCTGTTGCGATTGTGTCGCCCAACAAGATTGTAGCCAGCATCTCAGACCGTTTCTGTTCTGCATTTTTATAAAGTGGGGCATGTACGTGACATTGTAATGGCATAATTTTTTTAAGTTGTCTCAGCCCGTCTATTGCAAAAGAGGCTATCTGTTGCTGTACCTCACGAGAAACAAAAAAACGTAATGTTAATCTGACATAACGCAGTAGCTCTAATGTTCTTCACATAGGACGTAAAGCTCTAATGTCGTGTCATAAATAAAAGTACATCTGGAGGCTGATTTGGATCTTGGTGGGGTGTACAGCAGGGGAATAAGTGTAATACATGCAAATTGCAGGCTCTGCACTAAGGGAGAGGATTTGGCCACACAGATAGCGCTGCCGACTTTGGTGCTGGGAACTAAGGTTCGAGGCTCGCCTAATCCACAAGAAATTTACAAGTGCTTTTTTTATGTTTCTGATTAAAATGCATAAACAAACATAAATCATAAATCAGCAACATAAAAAAGAAGCACTTGTAGGTTTCTTTAGTTTCTTTTATTTTAGTGGGTCAGGCGACTTACTTATTTGACGTAATGGTCCATGCGATGTTATAGCGTGCGTCCACCCATCATCCATCCATCCTTCATGCACGCATCCAGCCACTCATAAACCCACCCATCCAGCCATCGGCTAGCAACCACCCAGCCATACATTCAGCCACCATCACCCATCCATTCTGCAACACCCACCATCACCCATCCATTCACTCATCCATCCATGCAGTATGCAACACATCCACCCATCCCCTTGCAACCACCCTAATAATGTTCCTTGTAGCTCCGCCCATATTAATGCCACCCATTCATCCACCAATATCCTTCCATTCAGCCATCCATTCATCCACCAATATCCTTCCATTCATCCATCCATTCATCCACCAATATCCTTCCATTCATCCATCCATTCATCCACCAATATCCTTCCATCCATCCTTCATGCACGCATCCAGCCACACCCAGCCATACATTCAGCCACCATCACCCATCCATTCTGAAACATCCACCATCACCCATCCATGCAGTATGCAACACATCCACCCATCCCCTAGCAACCACCCCTAATAATGTTCCTTGTAGCTCCGCCCATGTTAATGCCACCCATCCATCCATCCACCAATATCCTTCCATTCATCCATCCATTCATCCACCAATATCCTTCCATCCATCCATCCTTCATGCACGCATCCAGCCACTCATAAACCCACCCATCCACCGATCCCCTAGCATGTCATGTTTTTCACCGTTCGCATCGCGCTGTGATTTATTAAACGTTTTGTGACACATTTGCCAATTTGTCATGTTTTTCAACATTTGCATCGCACTGTCATTTATTACATATTTTGTGACACAGTTGGCAATGTGTCATGTTTTGCATCGCGCTGTGATTTGTGAAACATTTTCTGACACATTTGCCAATTTGTCATGTTTTTCACCATTCGCATCGGCAATGTGTCCTGTTTTGCATCGCGCTGTGATTTATGAATTTCAACATTTGCATCGCATCATTTTCTGACACAGTTGGCAATGTGTCTTGTTTTCCACCATGTATTCCGACATCGCATCGCACTGTCATGTCTAACATCGCATGCGTTGTAGTTGCATGCGATGTTAATGACATCGCGCCGTCGTTGCATGCGATGTGAACGAAGATGCGATGTAAAAATCGCGCTGCGATGGCACCGCGAGGTTTTGACTCCGATGCTGTGGGCGCTTCCCGTTTTTGACAGCTCGGCCTTGGATAAGGTTTGTGTGCCTAACGCTGGTAACGTCGGATATTTCGACATCACGCTTTGAGCGGCACAGTTTGCAATAGCAAACGCGTCTTTTTAAAGATATCCCCCTGTTGTGTCTAATTATTATTTTGTATTTCGTTATTATATCTTGTTTTTAAATTAAAATAGTAGCGCACACTTGCACTATAATTGTTATGCTCACCGCTGTTTTCGCGGGTCTTTAGGCAGCTTTACTCGTTCGCGGCCAATCTTGGGGGTAGGTAGGGACGTGCTGGTGGCGCCATTTTGGTGAGCGCTCCAGTGCTCTTCCCTGCAGGCGAGTCCCCTACTTAAACCTGGCATGGAGACGCGTAGCGGTGACGCGCAGCGGGAGCGCCGTCATCGCGCCGGAGTCGTGCCGGAGTCGTGCCAGAGTCCTGCCCTTCTGCGCCCGTCAGCACTAAGGAAGTGCCAGGGGCCAGGAACTCTGTCTCTACCCATAGAGGTAGGTATTCGAGGGGTGAGCTTTTACATATTCGTTACTTGTCCCCACATTGCTCCCTGGGATTAGTTGATCCGTTCTGTGGTCCTTTCCAATGCGCATGTGGTAATCTCTCCTTGAAGGCACCAGCCCCTATCTCTGCTTTAAACGGACTCCCGGTGGAAGCATCCAGCTTTATAGAACCGGTGGCCCCTTGCGATCTTAGAGTTTGGAGTCTCAATGTCAGATCTTTTGTGAAACATCATTCTGATTTTTATGATCTTATCTCGGAGGAGGCCCCGGACATTTTCTTCCTGACCGAAACATGGCTACAGGATGAGGGGACAGCTGTAGTAAACCTTGCTATTCCCTCAGAATACTCCATCTATACTTATAATCGCATTTCTAGGGGCATGGGCATAGCCGTGATAGTTAAGTCCTGTTTTCCCTGTACATGGAAGGCTCTGAAGGTGGATGGTTGTGAGTGTGCACATTTTACCATAATGGTTAATCATCACTTTTCTTTGTCGGGCCTCCTGATCTATCGACCTCCTGGACCTGATACTGCCTTTAGGAAGGCGTTGCCTGAATTGATGAGTTCTCTTGTGTTAAGCTCTGCTAACTTTAGTGTTTTCGGAGATCTCAATCTTCATTTTGATCTCTGTCACACTCCAGCCATTAGCAGCCTTCTTGCAGACTTGGAGGCATTACAACTGAGCCAGCTGGTAATCCACCCTACGCATGAGGGCGGACATATCTTGGACCCTATATTCTCAAATCTAACAGGAGCTAAGGTGCTTCGGCCTAGCCCAGTAGCCTGGTCTGATCACTTTCTCGTGAAATGTCACCTTAAGATTAAGGATCCTATCCTCAAACCTTTAGAGAAAGTGGTGTGGAAACGCCCCTGGAAAAAACTTAAGCTTGTAGATTTTCACAGATTACTTGTTGAAAATCCTCTGGGTCCCCCTAATGATGTGGTATCTGGCTATGATTCATTCTGTGATTGGATCACTCGGGCCCTTGATCTTCTGATTCCTTCTACTTGGAGTAAATGTCGCTCCCAAGAGCCCAGCCCTTGGTACGATAGCACCCTGTTGCCTCTGAAAAAAGCTTGTAAACAGGCGGAAAGGTGCTGGCGTAAAACCTATGAGGCTGGTAAGAAGATACTGTATCTGTCTACAGTTAAAACCTACCACAAAGCTATTTGTAGAGCCCATGCTGCCTACTACGCACTAGAGTTCAAAACCTGCCCCAATCCCTCTAAATTGATCTTCAAGGTGCTTAAAGAACTGACCGCTAAGAGAGCCCCAGCAGGTGACATCCGCTCGGTGGCACACTGTGAAGATCTAGCGGCTTTCTTCCTTGAAAAAATTCAGACCATCTACCGCTCCTTTCCTAGTCCCATCCCACGGAGTGAGGCCCTGAGGTCTAGCTGTTCCACTGATGTGGTCATTCCAACTTTCCCTGAGATGACGGGGGAAGTATTTGACAGCTTGGCAACCAGGGTAAAATCGGTATCCCCTGCAGACCCTCTCAGATCGACACAGTTGAGAGATTTTTCCACTCTATGCCTGCCACATCTTCGTCATCTTATAAATCTATCCTTCTCATCAGGCATAGTTCCATCTAAATGGAAACAGGCCTATGTCTCTCCAATCCTGAAGAAACCCACATTGGACCCTCTCAAATTAGAGAATTATCGACCTATTTCTCTTCTCCCATGGGCCGCGAAGGTTGATGAGGCCCATGTAAATAACATCTTATCGGAGCATTTGCAGAGGATCAATATTCTGGATTCGTCTCAGAATGAGACGGCCCTACTCTCGATGACAGAATACTTGCGGACGGTGGTGGACTCTGGTCATACGGCGGCACTGGTGCTACTTGACCTCAGTGCCGTGTTTGACACAGTCTCCCACCCGATACTGCTGCAGCGGTTGGGAGACACAGGTGTCTCCGGCTTGGCACTTGATTGGTTTCGATCCTTTTTGGATAATCACTCTTTCAGGGTTGCCATCATGCCTTTTGAATCAAAGCCTTATCCTTTGGAACTAGGAGTGCCTCAGGGTTCCGCTCTGAGTCCCACACTTTTTAATCTTTATGTGCAGCCGCTGGCTGCTGTCGCCAAGCTCTGGGGTATGACTGTTGTCTCATACGCTGACGACACGCAGCTGGCGGTTGCTCTTAGTGGGAACTCTGACCTTGATGCCCTGAGGTTTCGTAATGGTCTCCTGGCGGTGGCTGGCTGGATGACAGCTAACTGTCTTCAGCTTAATGCTAAGAAGACAGAGGTTTTGATTGTGGGCAAGCAGAGCAACCTGTGGGGCGATAACAGGTGGCCCCCAGAGCTAGGTGTCACTCCAATCCCGACTCTGGAGGTCAAAAACCTAGGTGTTTGGCTGGACCCGATCCATTCTTTCTGTGGCCACACAAAGAGAGTAGCTGCGACCTGTTTTGGGATTTTACGTGGTCTGAGGCCCGTATTAAAATTCTTTGATGCCCCTACTAGGCAGTTGGTCATTCAGGCAACTATTTTGTCCCGACTTGACTATGCTAGCTCCCTCTTGTTAGGGGCTAACCAAGCTGAAATTGCCCGGCTACAACGTGCAGAGAACGCTGCGGCCAGGGCCTTGGTAGGTTTACCAAGGTTCTGCTCCGCAAAAGGTACAATTTGTGCACTTCATTGGCTACCGATTAGGCAAAGGATTGACTTTAAGACCTTATGTCTCTCCTTTAAAATCTTGAAAATGTCCTCTCCTCGGATTCTTGAGAACTTTCTTATCCCTTACATCCCGTCTCGCTCTCTGAGGCAAAATCTGGTCGTTGTCCCTCGCTTTAAGCTTTGCAGAGTAGGTGGACGATCCTTCCGTGTTTTGGCCGCAAAACCCTGGAATTCACTCCCTTGCCATATTCGTGCTTTTGATGATTTACTTAAGTTTAGGAAGGCAATCAAAACTTTTCTGTTCCCTTCTGAATGCTAGGATCCCTTTTTTTTTTTGCCTCCTCTGTTGCTCTGCGTAGTGTTATGTTGCTTCTGCCTATCCTAAGCGCCGGGACGCCCCTTTGCTGGGGCAGCTGTGCGCTATAGAAGTCTGCGTAACATAACATAACATATATATAGACATATACACACATACATATGCACACATATACATATGTAGACACACATATATATATGCACACACACATATATATATACACACACATATATACACACACACACATATATACACACACACACATTACCTACTGGCGGTCGCCAGTAGGTATATATAGTTAGGATTTTTTCTCTATGGGATTTTTGAAAATTCTATGTCTAATAACTTTGGCGTTTGTGGACGGAATTGGCTGAAATTTTCAGGAAAATGGCACATTTTGTTTCTGAGCAGCCCTTGAAAATTTGGGGGGGGGGTTCGTCAAGGGGGGGCCGAGAAAAAAGGGGGGTCCCAAAACGTGTTTTTAACATTGAGTTTTCCATAGGGCGGTTGGCCTCACTTTTAGCCCGAACGGCTGAATGGATTTGCACGAAACTTGGCAAAATTGTAGGGACTGGTAGCCCGATGTGCCTTTGCTAGGTCTCAATATATGTGCTCCAGTGGATTTTGAGAAATTAACGTTCAAAAAAAGATATATATCTGTAACAGCGGACCGGGCAGCGCTCCGGTTCGCGGACTTTACGCGTAACGGAACTTCGCGTAGCGAAGCTGATTGGCTCTCCGGCGTCTGTGAACATTCCAAACAGTCCGTAGCGGCCGCCATCTTGTCTCTCGGTAGGATCGAGAGACAAGAGGAGGCCAAAGCGAAGGGGCAAATGACCATAAGGGGGCATAGTAGATCCTCGCTGACCCCCTAGGTTTGATGTGGAGGTTTTAAAAGGGTCCCGCGGGGCAAAAAAAAATAATAATAATAATAATCGAACGGCTGAATGGATTTGCACGAAACTTGGTAAAATATTAGGGACTGGTAGCCCGATGTGCCTTTGCTAGGTCTCAATATATGTGCTCCAGTGGATTTTGAGAAATTAACGTTCAAAAAAAGATATATATCTGTAACAGCGCTCCGCTTCGCGTAACGGAGGTTTGCGAAGCTGATTGGTTCTCCGGCGTCTGTAAACATTGCAAACAGTCCGTAGCGGCCGCCATCTTGTCTCTCGGTAGGATCGAGAGACAAGAGGAGGCCAAAGCGAAGGGGCAAATGACCATAAGGGGGCATAGTAGATCCTCCTTGACCTCTTAGGTTTGATGTGGAGGTTTTAAAAGGGCCCCGCGGGGCAAAAAAAAAAAAATAATAATAATCGAACGGCTGAATGGATTTGCACGAAACTTGGCAAAATTGTAGGGACTGGTAGCTCGATGTGCCTTTGCTAGGTCTCAATATATGTGCTTCAGTGGATTTTGAGAAATTAACGTTCAAAAACAAGATATATATCTGTAACAGCGCTCCGCTTCGCGGAGATAAAATTATATCTGTATTACCTAGCTGTTGCTAACACCAGTTAGCGACGGCTAGTAGGAGATAGCGACCATCTTGGGCCCCACTTTGCATGTGAGTGATATTTATCACTAATGACATGCAAAGTGGGCATGCCAAGATGTTAGCGACTGGAAACAGTCGCTAACATCGCTATCTCCTATTATCAACTTTTGGAAATATTCGAGATAAGCGCGAATATCTCCAAAAGCTAGCACCTGCCCATAGCAGTTCTTAGCCATGTTATCCAATGGGAGGTGGATAACATGGCTAAGAGCATTAGCTCGGTAATGCATGAATATCGCTGAGTTTTCAGCGATATTAATGCATTGCGGTCGTTTATTATCGTATTTGCGATAAACCTTGATAATAGCAAGGTTTATCTGCGATAATTTCTGACGATGCTTAGCGGTAAAAAAAATCGTTGCTAAGCATCGTTAGGGATAAATATCGCTTAACTTTGGTAATATTCCCCAACGTCTGTTAACGTTCGATTCGAAGGAAATCAGGAAGTGTTGAAAAACATTGTCTGCGCCATCTTGTCTTTTTTCAAATGCCACACTTTTGTCGTGCACGGCAGCCATTTTAGATGCCTTGACCAGACCCACTCTGTGCACGCTGTCGATCCTTAGCATGGCTCCCCACCCTCGCAAGCATCTCCCCCAGGCAGTGGTCACCCCCGCTCTCTGTCTTATGCATGGGTAATAAACCTCCCCCCATCTGCGCTGCTCTTCCCTGAGAATCACACCCTGTGCCCGCCCGACACCTCCCTTTCGCCCTATTCACTACCGCACCCTCTGACACTCCTTTTCCTCTGTGTCCGATTGTCCAGGCTGGTCCTAGGGTATCAGCTAGCCCTGCAGATGTAGTTTATGGCCCCAGCTGTAAAGAATCACCCCTCTTCAAAGGAGTTATAGTAGATCAAGGCCCACACTCGATGAGATCCGTCACAGCAGACGCGTTCCTATTATCTGAAAACCATCCTGTATTGTGATTGGGGAGGGGACCGAGCCTGAAGCGGAAGATTCCAGGGATGACTCTTTGTACATCAAAGTTTTTACAATTATGTGTCACATTAAAAATATATAGCACTCCGACAAAGTAGTAAGATTATAAAACTTTAATAACTTATAAATATATACAAGAAAACAAAAATAGTAATAACATATAAACATTTTTAGGGAAAAACAACGAAGTAGCGGTCGGCTGTGCGAATAGTCCCAACGCAGCACAACGTCCAGATTTCCGGCATGGGGCGTCGCGGGGGTGGGTCATCAGTAGCAAACTGTTGTGCGAATAGTTCCAAGGCAGCAGAATGATGGCACCAAGGTGATGTCCAGTAAGTTGCCGCACTGGTTTTGGTATCCTACAATCCTGCTCCGAATAACGGCGTGGGGCGCCCCGGGGGAGGCGGCGTGAACGGGCCTCTCCAGGTGGAGTGTCATCTGTTGTAGTGGGGCGCCCCTTTACCGTTTCAGTTGCCATTCCGTCCGTTTTTGGTCCACTGTGTCAAAAGCCGCAATTCAGCTGAGTTGCGCCCACTCTTGCGGTGCAGCGATAGGCGGCTGTCACAGGACTCTCAAAATGGCGGCAGGCTCTTTCCTTTTTGGGCCTGGTCCACTGAAATGGCCCTGGGACACCTTGGAAATCGGACGCTTGTCTGCTAGGTCTTGGACCCCATTCTCGAAAGCGTCCCCTCCGCCTTGAGGATTCATCAAAAGTTTTGGGGGCCCCCGACTCCTGTAGGCTTCTGGTGGGGAGCGGTTGCCATGATTGCTCGCGGAATGACCACGACGGAGCTACGAGATGGTGGTGCTCTCATGCTGACGCCAGCTTCAGTCTGAAACATCCAGAAACAAGGTGGGGCTTTCATCGTTTGGGGAAAAAAAAGTTTTCATCCAATGAAAAGTGTTGTTTTTAGGTCATATGATCAAGCCTTCCATCATTAGGAAACCAAAAGTAAAATGAACCAATGAAAAGTTTTATAAACAAGTCACATGACCTGTTATGCGGCATAGGGTATAAAATGCGGAGAAAATACGTTGGCACGTGAGGCGGCGTCAGTAGCGGACCGATGTGCGAATAGGCCGAAGGCAATACAACGCGCCAAGATCCGGATGGCACCGAGGTGGTGTCCAGCAAGTTGCAGCACTGGTGTGGCCATCCTACAATGCTGAAAGTCGGCGTGGGGCGCCCCGTTGGCCTGTGAGTTTGCGTCAGTAGCGGACCGATGTGCCAATAGGCCGAAGGCAGCACAACGCGCCAAGATCCGGATGGCACCGAGGTGGTGTCTAGTAAGTTGCCGCACTGGTGTGGCCATCCTACAATGTTGAAAGTCGGCGTGGGGCGCCCCGTTGGCCTGTGAGATGGCGGCAGTAGCGGACCGATGTGCGAATGGGGCCAAAGGCAGCGCAACAATATTTTCGGAATAGAAGACACCACAAGGCGCTGAGATGCCAAGATCCGGATGGCAGCGAGGTGGTGTCTAGCAAGTTGTGGCACTGGTGTGGCCATCCTACAATGGTAAAAGTCGGCGTGGGGCGCCCTGTTGGCCTGTGAGATGGTGTCAGTAGCGGACTGATGTGCGAATGGGGCCAAAGGCAGCGCAACAATATTTTCTGACTGACACCACAAGGCGCTGAGATGCCAAGATCCGGATGGCACCGAGGTGATGTCTAAGTTGCGGACCGATGTGCGAATGGGGCCAAAGGCAGCGCAACAATATTTTCTGTATGGAAGATACCACTAGGCGTTGAGATGCCAAGATCCGGATGGCACCGAGGTGATGTCTAGCAAGTTGCTGTACTGGTGTGGTCATCCTACAATGCTGAAACTCGGCGTGGGGCGCCCTATTAGCCTGTGAGATGGCGTCAGTAGCGGACCGATGTGTGAATGGGGCAAAGGTAGCGCAAGAATATTTTCTGAATAGAAGACACCACAAGGCGCTGAGATGCCAAGATCCGGATGGCACCGAGGTGATGTCTAGCAAGTTGCTGTACTGGTGTGGTCATCCTACAATGCTGAAACTCGGCGTGGGGCGCCCCATTAGCCTGTGAGATGGCGTCAGTAGCGGACCGATGTGCGAATAGGCCGAAGGCAGCACAACGCGCCAAGATCCGGATGTCACCGTGGTGGTTTCATAGTTGAGAGGCACTTCATCTGCAGTGGGGCGCCGAGATCCGGATGGCACCGAGGTGATGTCTAGCAAGTTGCTGTACTGGTGTGGTCATCCTACAATGCTGAAAGTCGGCGTGGGGCGCCCCATTAGCCTGTGAGATGGCGTCAGTAGCGGACCGATGTGCGAATGGGGCCAAAGGTAGCGCAACAATATTTTCTGAAGAGAAGACACCAAAAGGCGCTGAGATTCCAAGATCCGGATGGCATCGAGGTGGTGTCTAGCAAGCTATGCAGTTGAGTTGTGTGCGCACTTGCGGCGAATAGGTCGAAGGCAGCATAACAATGTTTTCTGAATAGAAGACACCACAAGGCGTTGAGATTCGGTTACCACCGAGGTGATGTCTAGCAAGTTGCCGCACTGGTGTGGCCATCCTACAATACTGCTCCGAATAACGGCGTGGGGTGCCCGAAGGGGGGGGGGGGGGGAGGCGGCGTGAACGGGCCTTCCTAGGTGGAGGCTCGTCTGCTGTAGTGGGGCGCCCCTTTACCGTTTCAGTTGCCATTCAGCTGAGTTTCGGCTGCTCTTGATGCTACAGCGACAGGCGGCTGCAACAGGACTCTCAAAATGGCGGCCTGTTCTTTGGATTTGGGCCTGGTCCACTAAAATGGCCCTGGGACACCTTAGAACTCGGACGCTCGATTTTTTTTCCTTTCCTGTACATGCAAAAAAAGGTAAATGCCCAGTACGTTACACGCTTCATCTGCCACGATGAACTCTCCAGAGGAACCGAAAAAAAATATAGTTATGGTAACTATACCATGCATCGTCATATGGAGAGGTGGCACCAATTAATTATAGTGCTGCATAAAAGAGAGATTTGGAGGAGAACCCCTGACCTGCTAGTACATTCATCAAAGAAGTGGCACTGAGAGCTTCAGAGGCAAGGGAAACGGTCCCAAATATTTAGAAGAACTTTGGAAAGATTAAAATGACATGTTTAGATTGTGGTAAATTAATTTCATGTGGACAGATGAGTGTTACTCTAATAAATACAGCATATGAACATCATCATAGTCGATGGTTGGTAGAGACATTTTGACTATATCCTGGACCTGCCCGTCCTCGCCCAAAATGGCGCCGGAATAAATGGGACTCGTAACTCCTTGTTGTGTACTGGTTGCAGAACCTTGAAATCACGAGATACGTATGCAGTTTTGAAGCACATGGCGGGCGGGGACGAGAATTGATTGAATATTTCGACATCCCTATTGATATTAAGTTCTGATGTGTTATTGATTACTGTACTATTGAAAGTTCGAATTAACGTCACCCATGGTACTTGCCCGCAAATGTATATCTAGATAATTTTATTGTAACTGGCCCTGTCGTATTTTAATTATAAAATGTACGTCCACCGATTCCGTAACTGTTAGACACCTTAGTTCTTGCAACCTAATGGCCCGCCCGTTACGTTCCTCTACAGTGTAAATGTCTACTCATCATATACGATTACAGTTTGCTCCGTGGCAGGCCCACGTGGTTATAGGCTCGTATTTGTATAATGAAATTTTCACAATAAAGGTTTTTAAAAGAAAACATGGTAGTAGTATATACATTGGTAAAGTTTTTAATAATAGTCACTGTTTTAGAATCATTAAAAGGCAAGTGAAATAAAGCAGACCAATTACATGAAGGGTAAAAGGTATAATACGAAGGAACGCAGTAAAGATAAATGGTCAAGGGCTGTTGTGTTTTCTATTCCTGCAACATAAAGTGATCGATAAGAATCTCATATTCAGGCGTATCGGCGACTAAGACAGCAGGTCGACCCTCTTTTGCTCAACGGCTCCGTCATGGGACGAAGAAACGCTCTTTTTCTCGAAAAAAGAATATATTTTACTTGCAGGACAGTTGTAAATTTTCCGGGAAAGTACATTAGCCTGGAACATTATAACATATATTTAAGAAAAAATAATGTTCGGAAGTAATAAAAAGCGTAATTTTTAGGTCATATGACCAAGCCTTTCATCATTAGAATAAGAAAAGTAAAATGAACCAATGAAAAGTTTTATTAACAAGTCACATGACTTGTTATGCTTACGTTACGCGCTGCGCGCCCCGGATGACTTCCGGATGCGCTAACGCGGCGCGTCATATGACGCATTACGCGACAACGCAGGTCCAGAATATAGTCAAAATGTCTCCACCAACCAGCGGTCGGAACACAACCCCTTTCAGCAGGCTAAATAGTTCTGTTAAATGACAACAGAAGGGACAGGCAACAAGAACCATCAGTCAAAGAGGGGAGGGCTAGTTCTTCTCTACCGGGTTACATTGGGGCGCTACCGGAACTGATCGAATTGGTAGTCTACAGTGTTTCTGGATGTTTCAGACTGAAGCTGGGGTTAGCATGAGAGCAGTACCATTTCGTAGCTCCGTCGTGGCCATTCCGCAACCAATCATGGCAGCCGCTCTTTATCGTTATTTTGGGCGGGGTGGGTGGCGGAGCCGAGCTGTTTTGCAGCCATCATTGTGTGGAGTTCAGTTCATTTCACTAGTTTTGTATTTGTCATGAGGGGTTGTTCCTAATGTTTCTATTTTAGCGAGGTCAAAAAGAGATCCCGTTAGTGGCCTACTGATTTTGCTCGATTCCTTTTCTTTTTTTTTTTTACACGATTTTTCGTTATCTGCAAAGACTAAACAGAGTATTGCGACTCTGTGTTTGTTTGTAAATAGAGAATGAACCAAAGAGAACCAATTCTAAAACAGTAAATACTTGGATAACAATCAATCAAATGGAGAGAGAAGCAGGCACGACGTATTACAACGGGGGCAAAGGCCTGCGTTAACTACCCTTCACTATGTGCAAAGAGAGTACTCCTAATAGAAATGAGGGGGGGGCACCATTCAAAGCAGATCAGTGTGCATAAACACGAAAATGTTTTCACTTACCACGTACTTGACATTTGACAGCTTATGATATTTACTATTAAAAAACCATTGAAATTCACTGAAAAAACCATAGGTTATAGATCATATATAGTTAGGAATTAGCATTTACAAAACCTTGAAAATTCACTGAAAAAACCATAGGTTATAGACCATATATAGTTAGGAATTAGCATTTAAAAAACCTTATTTTACTCACACAAAACCATTGAAATTCCATATATAGTTAGTTGCACTAACTATATATCGCGCACCCGCAATCCACTGCTGATGATGTCACATATTACATCATTCATGACATGGTCAGTGACATCACTGATGACATCACTGATGACATCTCAAATGACATCACTGATGACATCTCATTTGACATCAATGACCACATCACTGATGATATCATTCATGTGACAATACAATGCATCTCCTCATATTTTAATATAACCTCTGTTTCACCCAGTGTTAAATACAGAGTATAATTTTTGAAACCATTGACACACCAATACTAGTTACTACATATGTACTCACTGATTCCTACGTCTATACACACATTCACTCATTCACCCATACAATCATTCATACATACAATCACTCATCTTTACAACACTATCATATGCACTCATACACCTATACAGACACTCACACTCTGCCACTCATCCATGGAGTTACTCACACACCTAGTCAGTCCTGTAAAGAATCAATCACACTTCCATTTTCTTGTCTATACAGTTAAACATAGAGCACCTTATATTTTCAAACATATACTAACACATACTTACCTTGTTATACAATCATTGATATAAGTACACATTGATCTGCACAGAGTCACACACCTCCCAGCCAGCCACACACACACTCAGTCTCCCATACAAATACTTGGACAATCAATCAATAACCCATATAGTTACTCATATAGCTACTGATCAACACATGCAGCAGTTTACAGAACAACAGACATAATGATGCACAAATTAAGACAGTTTAGTCACTAACCCATGCACTCAGTGAGACACATTTAATCACTCAGTCATACAGTCAGTCATGCACCTACTAAATCCTTCGTCCAGACACTTACACATCCACTCATTCTTCAATATGTAAGACATATTTAAACTTTACAGAAACAAAAAATCACTGGATGTTGTTATCAGTCATGTCATCAGTGATGTCATTTGAGATGTCATCAGTGATGTCATCAGTGATGTCACTGACCATGTCATGAATGATGTAATATGTGACATCATCAGCAGTGGATTGCGGGTGCGCGATATATAGTTAGTGCAACTAACTATATATGGAATTTCAATGGTTTTGTGTGAGTAAAATAAGGTTTATTAAATGCTAATTCCTAACTATATATGGTCTATAACCTATGGTTTTTTCAGTGAATATATATATATATATATATATATATACACACACATATATATACACACACACATATATTTACACACATATATACACACACACATATATATATATACACATATATATATATATATATATATGTATATATATATATAGGTACAGGGCCTGTAGGGGTGGCACAATAAGTGCTGCAGCCCTAAGAGGCCTTCCCTGGCCACAGTGCCCTTGGTACCTTTTACAAGGGACTGACATATGGCTAGAGAGATGCCAATGGGGGTACAAGGTACAGTTTTGGGAAAGAACACAGACCCTGGGAACCTGAGTGGCAGGGACCCAGGAAACATTATTTCAAAGTGCATCACTAGTCTGGCAAAAAAAAAGGGGGTGGGGGATTACTGCAACAGAAACCCAAATTAAATACAGCGTGAACAGTAATCCCAATCAATTTATAAGGACAAGTGGAAGCTGATAGATTACATGTTCAAGTCAGGCCAGGTACTGGTATACAAGGACCTGCCCAGAAGTGTTGCTACGAATGATGCAGTAGGTGCAGTGGCACCAGGGCCCATGGCTGCATGGGGGTCCACTACACACCTATTATTTTTGACTCCCTTTTCAGACATGGCTCCCATTTTCCGTGTTCGATAGTGCCCATTGTTCCCTTGCTATGCTTTGCTGAGCCTCAGGCCGGCTTCAACATACTCTTAACAGTTTAATCCCTAGGCCTGCAGACTCCAGCAAAATAAGGGCTCAGAAACGGCACAGAGTAGTGAGCCTGGGAGAAGTGAGCTGAAGCCTCCATCATATGTCAGATAAGACGGTTTATCAACTTTCAATGTTACAAAGTACAGGCTTGTGTGTGGAAAGGATGGGTGTCACAAAAGTGTGGCAGTGAGGAACTTTCAATATGTGGAACTTAACTTCATCATGTGTTGATGTTCAGCTACAGTGCAGTTTATTTCACTTTCTTACTAAAGCTTGAAGAGCTACAGAGGCAATGCACCCTCGTAGCATGGGTTGCAACGAAGTTCTGTAATAGCCTGGAAGAGAAAAGTGCACTCACTCAGGATGCAGTAGCTAGAAGGATAGTTGTGTTCAAACCTTTTAGATAACTAATAAGGGACACTTTCAGCAAATACTGTTTTAGTACATAACAGTAAGCCTCTTTAATTTGTAGTTTCACTGCATAAGTTACAGTGATGTTGATTAAAACCGTACTGGCTGAAATCTGCCCTCAGTGCATTGAGTCACTTGACAGCTATAAGGAAGGAACACAGTGGTGTAGGCCAGAGAGAAAGGGTGAGCGGTCTGTACCCGTAATAGCAGAGGGAATGCTGCAAGAAGACAGAGTGAAAGTTGCTGCATCCTGAGAGAAGGGAAGTGTGGAGTAGACTGATAGTAGAAGGTGTGCACTGTAGGAGCATGGAAGAACATGGGTGGAGTACTGTCTGCAGAAGCCTGAAAAGAGGGAATGCTACAGCATCACAGAGGGAGGAAAGGAGAGAGCTCCTTAGCAGTGGGCGTGTTTGGGAGGGAGTACCCCTCAGGGTCCTGTTATGACTAGAGAGGGTCTTGCTAGGGCCTAAGGAGAGAGAGGACTACAGTATTATGAGTGAATTCTGCATGAACCAGGAGTAAAACAGTCAGTGCTGCAAAAGCCTGGAGGACTGATGGGCTTCAGGTGCCTTTGAAGAAGGGGTGATTCAGTGATCTGGAGGATGGATGAAAGATTGCTAACTCAGCTGATGCAAAGCAGTGTTGGCATGGTGGCACAGAATTCCTGGTGCAAGACAGCCTGCATTGTATTCAGTTACTGCTGGACTGAGATCTGACGTTTTCTGATTTCAAGTGAGAGTACTGTGACCAGTCTGGATATTTATTTGTACTTTTGAAGCAGAATGACAGAGAGTGCAAAGGAAAGTTCTGATGTGAATGAGATCTTCACACACCCAAATGTAAAGGACCAGTCAGCCGTCTCTTGACAGCATCCCTCATGGGCATGCTGCTGGCAGTGCTTAGAGCAAGGCAGTACTGAGGGCCCTGTCTTGAACAGCTATGGCTGTTTATCTGCTTCAAGGCAATAAATAAGCTTAGGATGAAGCGTCACTCCAGGTGTCAGACATAAGACACACTGTAAACATGGAATAGTCACACCTAAGCAGGCTGGAAACTAGGCAGTCCTGTAAAGGTTAGGCATGCACAGGTGGCTCTTAGCCTGACCTGCAGCCTGAATCCTCACCCAAGATGGCCGCACTGAGGGCACGCGCTGTTTAGCACCACGTGAGAGGGCGGACATGCTGGGGTCAGGCACAACACCCGCGGTCTCGCCGAAGATGGCGGCGGCAGTTTCGCTTGTGCTGCGCATGCGCAGTGCTGCCGCGGTGTACCACCCGCCCCCGGCCCGGCTGTGACTGCCCCCTGCGGCTGTCACTCAGTCACTCCTGCCATGGCTCTGTCCCACCTGGAGCGCTGCCTGGTGCTGCTGCTGCGCGCGCTCTCGCGCTCCCTGCTCGCGCTCTCCGCCCTGGTCGCGCGCCTGTCAGCGGCGGTTGGGGGTCGCGGGGGCGGGCCGTTGACTGTGGAGCCCCCGACCGAACCACTGCTTCTACTGCCGGGGGTGCAGCTGGCCCGGAGGATCCGGCGCAGACAGGTACCGGTGGATGCCATTGTGGGGCGGTGTGGCTTTATCGGGAGGACCCCAGAGCTTCCTAGGCAACGACCCCCCCCCCTGTCGTGGTGGTCACATGGACCCGGCTGCGCGTCACGTGATGAGAAGGGATGCTGGGAGTTGTAGTTGAGGGGGCTCCATTGGCCAAGGTGGGACAACACCCGGCTTTCTGATTGGATATTGGGCTGTGATGAGGGATGAGGCTGCAGGGCTGCTCCTGATGGAGGATGTATGTATCCTGCTTCAGAGAAAAGAACTCCAGCCCTGATCTCTGGCAGCACTGCACCCCTAGCAACAATGGTTCTTTATTTATTTTATTTTAAAAGTGTTATATAGCGCCAGCTCGACCCGTAGGTATCAGTGCGCTTTACATACACACAGTAAACAGCAGAAGGACATTACATTACATAGAAGGCCGGCAGTGAGTAAGCAAACCACGGATAAAGAATACAGCATGAACAATAAATAAAAGTGCAACGGAGGGAGAGAGAACAATAAAAAGAAAAAAGGTGATTAGCATCGTCCGTTCACCAACTCTCCTTGAACGGGAGTCAGCTCGGATATTGAAGACTAGGTTCGTTGACGTTGGTCAGATTTTAGGAGATGGAGTTTCAGGTCCCTTTTGAAACAGGAGAAGGAGGGGTTGCATCTTAGGACTCCCGGGAGAGCGTTCCATATCCTGGGAGCGTTGCCGGAAAACGATCGGTATTGTTTTTTTTTTCTTTTTCGTTTTCGGCGGAATGAGAAGGAGTGAGTTGGAGCTTCTCAGGGTTTTGGATTTTCCTGCTCTTACCAGTTTGTTGTTCAGGTAGTTGGGGGCCGGAGAGTGAAGGGTTTTGTGTGATGCAGGCCAGCTTGTAAATACACCTCCCTTCCATGGGAAGCCTATTGAGGGACTTGAGAGCTGGAGTGATGTGTCCAAATCTTTTAACTCCAGATACAAGTCTAGCGGCCATGTTCAGCACTGCCCTTAGAGGGGCTAGGTGAGCTTTTGGAGTCCCTGTAAGGATGGCTTGCCCATGTAAATCTGGCCCTCGCGGAGCACATGACCCGAGCCAATGTCCTCGATCCCATGCAGAATGGGTTCCGTGCTGGTCACAGCACGGAGACGGCCCTTCTGGCAATGGTTGAACACCTGCGGATTGTGTTGGATGCAGGTCAAACGGCAGCGCTTATTCTATTAGATCTTAGCGCTGCCTTCGACACCGTGTCCCATCGCATCCTTCTACACCGTTTAGAGGACATTGGCATCTGTGGTTCGGCTCTGCAATGGTTCCGCTCCTTCCTCAGTGATCGCTCCTTCTGCGTTACCATCCCTCCTTTTCAGTCCAAGTACCATCCTTTGGACCTGGGGGTTCCCCAGGGCTCCTCGCTGAGTCCCACGCTTTTCAACCTGTACGTGCAGCCGCTGGCTGAGGTCGCCAGGCAGTGGGGCCTAACCATGGTCTCTTATGCCGACGACACTCAGCTAGCGGTTACGATCAGCGGGGATGCCGAGCAGGATGCCCCCAGGTTCCGAAACGGGCTGAGAGAGGTGGCCAGCTGGATGAATAACAACTGTCTCCAGCTGAACGCGAAAAAAACGGAGGTGATGATCGTTGGAAGAGATGCGGACCGCTGGGGGGACACTTGGTGGCCACCTGAACTGGGGCCGGCCCCTACACCAGTCTTGGAACTTAGGAATCTGGGAGTGTGGCTTGACCACACATTAAGCTTTGTGACCCATACCAAGAGAGTGGCGGCAGGTTGCTTTGGGGTCCTCCGCGGGCTAAGACCGGTGCTTAAATTCTTTGACGCCCCGACAAGACAGCTGGTCATCCAAGCGATGATTATCTCCCGGTTGGACTACGCTAGTTCACTCCTTTTAGGAGCAAACCAAGCTGAGATTCTTCGTCTACAACGGGTACAGAATGCAGCGGCGAGGGCGGTGGTCGGTTTGCCTCGGACCTGTCCCACCTCTAATACTCTTCGGTCCTTGCACTGGCTTCCGATCAAAAATAGAATTCATTTTAAGGCTCTTAGCCTGGTCTTTAAAATTCTACAAAAGTCGGCACCAGAGATACTTAACAAACTGGTCTCTCCCTATGTTCCAACTCGCCCACTAAGATCTCTTGGTCAATCCCTAGTGGTTGTCCCACGTTTCAGACTCAGCCGGATGGGTGGACGCTCCTTTCGAGTGAGAGCCGCGACTCTTTGGAACGCGCTTCCCTCAGAAATCTGCCTCTTAGATGATCTACTAACTTTTCGTAGGGCTCTGAAAACTTTTTTGTTTTAATTTTTGGTTTCAATCACTCCTGTTTTTTCTTTGTTTCTGGTTTTTAGTGTTGTGTTGTGTCCACCTTTCCCTGCGCCAGGACGCTCCTTCGCTGGAGCATCTGTGCGCATTAAAAATGATCATAACATAACATAACATAACATAACATAACGTAGTCGATTTTAGAGAAAACTAGGAATTGGACTACTGTCTTGAGGTCATCCTGGGGAAGAAAAGGCTTCAATTTCTTGAGGTGTTTTAGAGAGAAAAGAGCAGTTTTTGCAGAGTTTTTGATGTGGGCCTCCATTGATAAGTTCTTGTCAAGGGTGATGCCTAGAGACTTCACTGAGTCGGGTAGGAAGAGGGGGCAGTTTAGGGCAACCAGATTCTTGAACCACTCTTGGATAGGACAATGGTTGCTTTTTGGAGAGAATAGGATTAGTTCCGTTATATCTGGGTTGAGCTCTAAGTGGTTAACGTTGAACCAAGTTTGGATCTCGGTTAGAGTGGTATTGAGGTGTTGGATGTCATTGGGAGACTTGATTTTGAAATAGATTTGGGTGTCATCCGCGTAAAGGTGGTAATTCACTCCAACTTTTTTCAAGATGATTGTGAGGGGCTCCATGAAGAAATTGAAGAGGGACCGGGAGAGGATCGAGCCTTGTGGTACCCCAAGTGTAACTTTTGTTGGCTTCGAGAGACAGGAGTTGATTTTAATTTGTTGCGAGTGATGTTGGAGGAAGGAGGTGAACCATTTTAGTACTGTACCATTAATGCCGGATCGCATTAATGGTACAGTCTGTCTACCCCTCCCTGCCTCCACTCTACCCTTCACCCCCTGCACTCTAGTGCCATCATCAGGGCTTCTCTCACCCCTCACTGCCTGCACTCTAGTGCCATCATCAGGGCTTCTCTCTACCCCTCACTGCCTGCACTCTAGTGCCATCATCAGGGCTTCTCTCTACCCCTCACTGCCTGGACTCTAGTGCCAGCATCAGGGCTTCTCTTACCCCTCACTGCCTGCACTCTAGTGCCATCAGGGCTTCTCTCTACCCCTCACTGCCTGCACTCTAGTGCCATCACCAGGGCTTCTCTCTACCCCTCACTGCCTGCACTCTAGTGCCAGCATCAGGGCTTCTCTTACCCCTCACTGCCTGCACTCTAGTGCCATCAGGGCTTCTCTCTGCCCCTCACTGCCTGCACTCTAGTGCCATCATCAGGGCTTCTCTCTACCCCTCACTGCCTGCACTCTAGTGCCATCATCAGGGCTTCTCTAACCCCTCACTGCCTGCACTCTAGTGCCAGCCTCAGGGCTTCTCTCACCCCTCACTGCCTGCACTCTAGTGTCATCAGTGCTTCTCCCACCCCTCACTGCCTGCACTCTAGTGCCAGCCTCAGGGCTTCTCTCACCCCTCACTGCCTGCACTCTTGTGTCATCAGGGCTTCTCTCACCCCTCACTGCCTGCACTCTAGTGCCAGCCTCAGGGCTTCTCTCACCCCTCACTGCCTGCACACTAGTGCCCTCATCAGGTTTCCCTCACCCCTCACTGCCTGCACTTTAGTGTCATCATCAGGCTTCCCTCACCCCTCACTGCCTGCACTCTAGTGCCAAGATGTCAATCATTGACACCCACGAAGACGATCTGTGGTTTCTCGGCACCAAACACAAAGTTTTGCTATTACAGTGCTAAAATAAATAAGAAGACCATTCGGGATCAAGAGGCAAAACTTGATACTGCAAAACTCAAGAAGTCGAAGACGCAGTTTCAGTTGAATACACAAGCATGGTCGTACTGTAGTTCTTGAGCTCTCTCCCGTGACTGGTGGTTATGCAGGTCACTGGAATCAAGAAAGTCCAGGAAATTCCATAAGAAAATAAAAATTCCAAGCATGAATCCCTTCGTCCTGCCAATCCTGCCTTTTGGAGTTGGGCAATGCTTGGAATCAACACTTTCCAACATTGTTGGTACCTCTTCGTGTCCCTCTGAAACGCCTTCAGGTCCCATGGATCTGAGGTGAATGCTGGATGTGTTCCCGCTGGTGGTTCCATCCCTGGCGACAACCACTCCACTTGACCTCAATCAGACGCCAATCCCACATTCGGATCTGGCTCCATGACTTTCTGCGACATTACTTTGGCACTGACTCCGTGGCCGGCGTCATGACGGATACCACCTGCAGCACCCAGACTGACGTCTCTGAGCATTTTCCCGATGCCAGACACACAAGGTTTATTTTTTTATCAGACTCCAAAATGAATCCCATCATGGACACCACTCTGACCCGGACTATACACCATATGTTGATGAGGGCCGGGGGATACTTCTCATGATGTTGTGGATATTTATGAAGGTCTAAATTATGCCTGTGTTCTAGATACCTCCTGAGACATTGGCCTGTCCTCACCTAACCCCTCTATGGCAAAAAATAATTCTTTACAGTGATTAGGAGGACGTTGGCAGCCTTAGATGTCATCCTGCCAACAGCAGAGGTCACAATTATTGTGCTCTCAGAAGTCCTCAACCCGGCATAAACCACTCAGAAGCCTCATCTGCCATACCACATGTCATTAGGCAAGTGGTATAGACCTGCTCCATGGCATCCAGGTGTTTTTTTATTTATTTTTTTACTACAACATCCCACCCTGGATAGTTTTGTAGTGCAGGTATCCCCCAGTCTACTGAACCCAGATGCATTCCCAACAACTCCCCCGGACAGAGAATTAAAGTGAATGGAAACAATCGTAAAACACATGTTTTTGTCCGTCAGCCTTGACTGAGATCAGTGACTACCGCTTGTTTCCTGGGCAGGTATTCACAAGTACTGTGGGACAAAGTGGCATAGATTTTGCCAGCTGTCTCAGATGGCTTCCGCCTCACATTGCAACGACTCATCTTGGACAGTCAAGATGCTGTGAAATACGCCATCAGGTCTGGCCCGGACACAAAACTGTCTGGGTTGGGTAGTCGACACCAGTAGGGTGCTAATGCGCCACACCTGGATGCACTCTACAGACTTCACTTCCGATATCCAGCAGTTCTTCATGGACATGCCATTCAACATTTCTCACCTGTTTGTGGAAAAGGCTTACTTGACCTTAGAACGCTTCAAGGAGAGCAATGACACAGGCTGCTCTTTAGGTGTAGCTCCACCTACACGCCCGTTTCACCATACCACTTGCCCCATTCGAGACTTCGGACAGGATTACCACCAGAGGTGCCAGTATGGACCTATGCAATAGCAGCAGCAGCAATTCACCTAATCCTTTCAAAGTAGAGGTAGGAGAACAGTTTGTCAGCTTCCAGGCCCTTAGGGACAACACTGTACCCAAACCCCTCCCTCCTTCTCACAGCTGTAGCAAAGCCACTTTAACTTACCGTCAGTGGTACTCGACCTCCCCGATTAAAGAAGCCTTACTGCCAATTAATGGGCTTTCCAGATCAAAGACCATGGCTGTTCTCTACCCTTCCTGTCTTTTGCACTGGACTTGCAACCTACACTGCAACATCTCCCGGAGGATCACTTGTCTATATTCCAAGGAGGACTTCTGGCCAAGGGAGCAGTAGAGAGGGTACCAGCATTGGAGACCGGGACTGGTTGCTACTCCCTTTATTTTCTAGTGGAGATAATGGATGGAGGCCTCTGTCTCCTCCTAGATCTCCACCCTCTGAACCTCTGTCTTCGGAAGGACAAATTCATAGTGCTTACTTTGGCCAAAGTTCAGTCTGCCTTGGATCCAGGAGACTGGATGGTAGTGAGCGCTTAATTTGATTGACACTTATTTTCACTTCCTTGTCCGTCAGTTCAACAGACACTTTCTGTGGTTACAGGTAGCCTCCAGCATTTCCAGTTCTTGGTGCTCCCTTTTGGCCTGATCGATGCACCTTGGGTGTTCACCAAAGTCATGGTGGTGGTTGCAACTCATCTGCGGGGTTTGAGGATATCAGTCTTACCATAACTCAACGACTGATTGCTAAAGGTGGGTTTGCCTTAGGCAGTTCTAATCCACTTCCTGACGATGGCCGACCTGTTGACATCATTGGTTTTTTCCATCAATGTGCAGAAGTCACACCTGACTCCTTTACAACGACTCCCCTTCATTGGAGCCATCCTAGATACAGTGCTTTTGCGAGCCATCTTTCCGCCTCAACGAGTCCAAGACATTTGGGCTATGATTCTGATGTTTCAACCTGCCGCTGGGTCCCAGTGAGTTTGGGTCTGATGCTTCTTGGCATCCTGCTTATCAACCACGCTAGGTCGCAGATGCGAGCTCTACAGTGGGATATGAAGTCTCAGTGGGATCAGCGCTATAGCGGTCTGTCAGACTCCATCCTGGTGTCGAAGGAGATTGTGAAAGGCCTGCAGTGTTGGCTGCTAAACTGCGATTGGACCAGAGGCAGACCCACCCCCTACCATAACCAGAACTAACGGTTGTGGCGGGTACATTATTACTGATTTGGGGGCGATTATCTGGGAGACTTGGAGATCAGAGGACTTTGGTCTCTGGAAGAACCTTGCTTCTACATCAACTTGCTGGAGTTGTCAAGGATTTGCTTGGCACTGAAGGCATTCCTCCCGCTCATCAAGTAAGGAACGGGTACAGGTGCTCATAGACAACATGACCGTAATGTGGTATTTTTATTTTTTATTTTTTTTATTTTACGGAGTTTCATATAACGCAAACTTGACCCGAAGCTATCTGGTATCAGGGCGCTTTACATAGCACCAGTTGCGTTACATGAGGACACATTCATTTTTTGCTAGGCACGGGGAGATTTAGTGATTTGCCCAGAATCACAGGATGTTCAGCGTGGTTGCCGAGACTCGAACCCAGTTCCCCAGATTCGAGGATGACTGCCCTAGCCGTTAGGCCAACTCCTCTCCTATTGCAACAAACAGCCGTATGGGGTTGTGGATCGTGTGCCGGGAGGTGCTGCATCTATGGAAGTGGCAAAGCATGGATGTCATCTCCCTCGCTGCATACCACCCTGCAATATCTTTTAAGGCCAGGTTGGACAAGCTCAGCCACTGTTGGTTAGCAGATCACAAATGTTGGTTACACTCGGAGGTGGTACGTTTGTCTTCCAGCAATGGGGAGAACCCTGGCTTTATCTATTCGCCACAGCAGAGAGCTAGCAGTGTCCAAGATTTTGCGAGCTAGGGTTTCCAAGAAATTCCTCTCTAGTATCCACCTTTTGCCTGCACTCAGGCTCAGGACCTCTGTATGCCTTTTAGTCCTTCCTTCTACTTCACAGAGAACTGAAAAAGATCAGGTAAGACCAGGCCTAAGTCATCCTAGTGGTCCCATACTGGGCGAGGACAGTGTGGTACTCGGAGCCTCTGGCTATAAGCATTTGTCCTCCAATCTGGCAGCCCATTAGGGAGAAACTTCTATCACAGCAGCAAGGCTTAGTTCTGTACCTGAGCTTGCATATCCTACACCTCCATTCTTGGAGAATGAGTGGAGACAATTGATGGCTTTTGATCTTCCTTAAGTAGTTGGTGTTATTCTAGCAGCCAGGCATCGATCTACCAAAACTATATATGCTGGCCGATGTTTTTTGCTGGTGTTCATCCTGACGTTTAACCCTTGCCAGTAGGTTTATCTGACAGTCTTTTATATTTCAACTCTCCAGCAAGGTTTTTCTGTAACCACAGATAGAGGTTCATTATCAGCTCTTTCGGCTTTTCTACGCTTATCTGATCAACCTGCCCTTTTCAAATCACCTGTTGCGATGTGCTTTTTGAAGGTGTTTCTGATGCTGAAGTGGGACCTTAATCTGGTTCTAACCCAGCTTATGTGCACTCCTTTCAAGCCCATGCACAGTTGTCCTCTTCATCTGATAACCATCAAGACGCTATTCCTTATTGTCATAACATCGGTCTGGAGAGTGACTGAACCACAGGCATTGTCTGTGGTAACTCTGTACACTTCGTCCTCCGAACCAAAGCAACATTCCTGCCCAAGGTAGCCACATTCTTTCATATAGGGTAATCCATCAACTTGCCTGCTTTTTATGCACCGCCTCTTCCTTCCAAGTAGGAAGAACGGTTCCACCTTCTTGACCCAAAAAGAGCTCTTTGCTTCTACATCACAGGAACACCAACCGGAAGACCAACTTTTGACTTGTTTCTTTGGGACTAAGAAAGGAAGAGCAGAGAGAACCATCTCCTGATGGATTGTACTATGCATCAGGATCTGCTATGGCTCGCCAAAAAGTAACCTCCTGCAAGTTTACACAGACTCCGCAGGAGATTGCGGCATACATTTGCACATTTTGTGACACGGAACTAGATATTTTGTGGCATATTTGCGGTTCTTTATTTTACTTGTAATCATTCCTTTTCAGCCTTAAATTAATGGGAACGGTTTTAGCAGAGTGTTCCACTTTGAAATGGGCCTGTTTAAAGTGCCAGAGAGTGTTTGTTTCCAATATTCTCCTTTGTGGTAACATTCTGGATCCTAGGTTAAGCCATGCAGTTAGGCAATATCAACAGCTGCCATTTACAACGTTTCAAATCGCAAGTCAGCATGCAGCACGTAGCACTATGTAAAGGCATGCGAGTCACGTGATCCACCTGTTGCCAGTTTAAAGTAAAGTAGAATATACATGATGCTACTGATAAGGAAGACCACATTTACAACACCCAGTTTAGAAACGAATCTGTACAGAGACAAGGGAACATACCTACCTAGCTTAGTGTACATACACAAGCTGCTCAGAGACACAGGGACAGCTCCATTGAGGCATACTAAAGCTGTACAGAGGCACTACAACACACACACGGGTCATCAGATTGAAGCTGAACAGAGACAACAGAGCATAATTAGTTAGACAAACACTGAACATGGTAACATTGTGGTATATAAATAAATAATACCGGATCTAGGTTTGTCTGGACATAGCAATAACAGATAGCTCAATAAATAAGAGTCAAGATTCGAGGTAGTAGGAGTTTGCAGGTTTAATACAGCATAAAGGACAGGAACAGGACAACCTGCACGGGAACAGGATGGCAGCGCTGCCGGGGGCAGGATCAGAATCGGCACACATTTAATAACAGTGCACAAATATATATACTAAAACAGTTACATTATAATGAATTACAGTAGGCGGAGCAGTGGGTGTGGTCAATAGCAGTCGCGAAAGATAAGGGTGAAAATGGGTGTAACAGGGGCGTATACATAGACATGTGATGTAAACGTAACAGAATATGTCATAAATGGGGCGGAAACATGGAGGGGGCTACCTAAGGAGCCGGGACCTCTAACCTAATGGTGCGCGTAAACTGACAATGACGTGTTACTAGGAGAAGCTGGGGGCTATGAACTCTGTGCTAGGAGCAGAGACTGAAGTCTGGAGAGTCAGGGCGACATGTACCTAAACAGTATCTAGTATCTGATGTTTAGAGAACATGTTGATATAAACTAAGAGTCAGGAGGGGAGAGGCTAACGGACTCTAAGACTGGAGCATGCATTATTCTACATGTAGTGCGTGATGAAGAATATTAAATGACCATTAAATGCAGTATTTCTCTTACATGGAGACGTAAAGGCTAGACAATGACGGAAACTATTGATGCGATTCAGTAGCTTAGGAATGCAGAGAAGGGGGGCTGGACTGATAACTAGAATCATAACATACTCTTGGCAGACTCGTAGGCAGAGCCAGGCTGAGCCGGGCACTGTGAGGCAGGAAGTAAGTGAAGGGTCGAGGATACAGGTGGGGGCTGTATCGCTCCTCAGCGAGGCTCAGGAGACAGGAGCTGAATCTGGTGTCCGGGCCCTTTTGAGGCCTAGAAACGGGGACTTTACAATGAAATAACGTGCACACTGAGAAACGTGGCAACGTAACTTTACATAGGCCTGATACTCGTAGCTTTCACGAGAACTGGAAACTGGCATACTAGTGATGGACACAACTGTAATTGCGTCTTTAATCAAACATACAGGATACATATGCATATTTAATCATGCACACATAACATAAGATGGAGGACTCGTAGGGACACAGAACATGGCAAAATTTACTTTTCCACATTCCCTCCTTGTCACTACGTTTCCATCAGGAAACATCAATATTCATGATACCATCTATCATTTCATACAGTATCATTTGCTCGTCTCGAGTTTTCTTGGAACTGGATTTAGGACGGGACTTGGGACTAGGAACACATGATGTAGCACAAATGCCGCAAATCGCAGGGCCACATTGTAAACAGAGGCAGCAACTGAATATGATCGCTACTGCAATACCCAGAAATGACAATACTTTCCATCCCCAGGCGGAAATTATATTCCAGAACCAACCGGACCATGTCCAGGTGCCTGGATCTTGGTGTAACATATGGGCAATTTTATGGAGTCTGGTAATAGCTGAATAAACAGACGGTGCGTTATTAGGAATGAAAATGCAGCAACTAGATCCGATGACTCTACATGCCCCGCCCCTATCGGCCAGTATGACGTCAAGGACGAGACGATTCTGGAGCACGACAATTCTCATAAAGGATTGTTCTTCGGTTAAGTTACCTAGAGCAGAAGTAGTCTCAATCACTACTGCTTCAAGTGTTCTGGTTAATCTACGTATCAGTTTACTATTTACAACAGTACCTAAGTAGGGGAAGACACCTTTATTGATGTCTATGTATTGTTCTAGAGCAGTTTCAGTATAATCGACAATCGGGAAATTTCTCTTGTGTCTAGTATGTACTAGGAGGGAATTCCTATGATAGTCAGGTGGGGCTAGGAAAACTGGTGGCAGTAGGAAGGCAATATAACATGTACCCTCCCAATCGAGGGGCAGACGAACATATGCGGTCTGACCACAAACAAAATAAGAATGACGTGAAGCTTTGAAAATAGATTTCCCACTGTCACTATACTTGACAATAGTAGTACAATCACTATGGCCTACATGTACGGAACCATTATTTCGGACACATAATTCACCTTTGACTGGTAGTACTGAAATAGCAGGTAAGTCTGGAGTAGAATCAGACTGAACATTCAGGACCATGAAATTCGAAGAATAATTACCTAGATTATAAACTTCATTCTCTAGATCTAACCCTGTTCTGTGGGGAAGACCTTGCTTGTCTGGGAAACATGTACTGTTAAGTAAAGACATATCTGTTGAGGATGACGTTAACGTGGACCATGCTCCACACGAACCATTATGTGAAAATGGATAAGGAAAGAGTGGCAGAACTCCCTTCGGTGTCTGGAAAGGGGGGAGTCGACCACACACCCAACAATTTGTGGCATTGCTGGTCTGGTGTGAATAATGTAACATGCGGATAAATGAGTTATTACGCATAGCAAGACGATAAGAAAGTTCATGAGGAGGCAGATCACTAAACGTGTGCTTTACTGTAACATTAGCAGACTTATTTACATGAGAAACTGAAAAACACAAATAAAATGCATAACTGGTGCAGGAAATCATAATGCTAACATATAGCAGAAAACATAAAATAATAGTGCAACTTCTAGAGTTCTCACTAACTCTCTCTCTGTGGGGGTCTATTATATACATGTCAGAAACCGGTCTAACCGTTTCACCTAGGGGAGGACTTAGACAATCAAACTGGCTGACTTATTTTACTAGACCTTAGTTTAAGCTTATACTCCTGTTGCGGAGTTTTCTCTAACAGGGAAGGGTTCGTAGCAATGTCTTTTGCGGGACAGTCCTTAAGAATAGTACTTTGGCAGTCTTTAAGATCCTCGGAAATGTTCTTTGAAACAGGTTTCAATCCAAAAAATCTTTTCACATGTGACAGGTGGACCCAGCCCTTCCTGCCTTCCAGCTTGACGGCAGTACGGGTGGCCAGGAGGACCTGTCGGGGTTCCTTCCAGCGGGGCTCCAGCGGACTTGAACGATCAAAGTTCCTGACCAAAACCATGCATCCGGGAACGATTTCATGCGGTGCCACCTCGGTATTGTCTGGAAATGCGGCAGCAACCTGTGAACGACAAGAGTTGAGGGCAGACATCAAGGAAGCTAGGTAATCTGTCAGCATATTACTTGAAACATCGGTAATACTTCGAGGTCTAGGTGTACCCCACATGTTAGGGGGGCGGCCGAATACGACCTCATAAGGGGACAGACCTGATCTGGAATGTGCGACCATGCGCATATAAAATAAGGCAACTGGCAGAGCTACTAGCCAGTCCACACCTTTCTCTTTACATACTTTCGCAATTCGGATTTTCAGGGTCTGATTATGTCTCTCTACGAGACCGGCTGCTTCTGGATGGCGTACACAATGGTACTTCCACTGGTACCCTAACAAAAGGGAAATATGTTTCATGAGCTCAGATGAGAATGGCTGGCCGTTATCAGAATATACGACTCTAGGGAGTCCGTAGCGGGGGAAGAATTCACGAACCAACTGCTTGGCAGTGGTCGCGGCTGTGTAATCTGGGACTGGATATGCCTCTGTCCACCTGGACAAAGCGCATACCACTACAAGGACATACTTGAAACCTCGACATCGCTCCATCTGAATATAATCCATCTGGAGGACTTCAAAAGGGTGGTCAGGGGGCTGGAATCCACCTTGTTCCACCGGAACACTTTTACCTGGATTAAACTGACAACATATCATACAGGTACGGACTTTCTGCTTGGCTGCAGCTCGTAAATGCTTGTTGAACCAAATGTTCTGGATACTGTCTAACATAGCTTTTTCTCCTAAATGTGCTGGACTATGTGCGGTATTGATAATGACTTGAACCATAGAATCGGGGAGAAACCATGTGGCTTTACCCTTCGTTACCCATCCCTGATCTGTCTGGACCCCTCCTTGTTCGGACCATTTCTTGATTTCATCGGGAGTAGCATGTAACTGGATATCTATGACATCTTGAGTGGGGTCCTTAACTGTCATACAGGTAGTCGGATCTGGAGTGTATGTCGGTGTCTTATTTACTGGAACGTCTGGTGTCTGTGCTGTAAGCTTGGCTGTGCGATCTGCTAGATCATTACCTTGAGAAATAGTGTCAGTAACCTTCGTATGTGCTTTGCATTTCATGATAGCAATGGATGTCGGTAAGTGTATGGCATCTAACAGAGCTTGAATAAGGAGACCATGCTGAATCTTGGTTCCATGAGAAGTCATGAAACCTCTCTCCTGCCAGAGCACTCCGATGTCGTGTACGACTCCAAATGCGTAACGTGAATCTGTGTAAACATTAACTCTCAGGTTCTTGGCGTGTATGCAGGCTTGTGTCAGAGCAACTAGCTCTGCTGCTTGAGCAGACAGGGTGTCAATACGGTGTGTTTCTATAACTTCAGTGTCAGTAGTCACTGCATACGCGGCTACTAGTTCTCCTGTACTTGTTCTCATACATGAACCATCCACATAAAGTGTCAGGTCGGGATCTGGTAATGGAATATCTGTCAAGTCTTGTCTTGGCTTAGTCATAATGTTAACTACTTCCACACAGTCGTGTGTGGCAGGATTTGAATTACCTGACGGTAACAGTGTAGCAGGATTTAGAACGTTGCAGCGTCTGATTTCTATGTGTGGCTGGAACAGTGTCAATTCATAACCTGTTAAACGTGCAATTGTCAAGTGCTGAGTCTGTGTTCGGTTTAAAAGAACTTCCACGGAGTGTGGGACTTGTACTGTCAAGGAATGTCCTAATACTATGGAATCACTTTGTCTGATAGCTAGTGCTGTGGCTGCAACTGACTTGAGGCACGCAGGCAGAGCCTGGGCTACAGGATCTAATGTGCTCGAAAAATAAGCACAGGGCTTGTATTGTCCTGCTTGATCTTGTGTGAGAACAGATAATGCTGTACCTTCCCGTTCTGTGACGAAAAGTGTAAAAGGCTTACTGTAGTTCGGTGTAGCTAGAACTGGAGCTTGGCATAGAGCTTTCTTTAACTCATTGAAACTAAGTGTATGTTCAGATGTCCAAGGGAGGACAGTCGATACGGCTGCCTCCTGTGTCGTTAACTGTATCAGTGGTTTAGCTAGAAATGCATACTGAGGAATCCATTGTCTGCAGTAAGAAGTAAGGCCAATAAAAGCACGTACCTCCTTCTGGGTCTTGGGCTGAGGAAGACTCGCTATTAACTGGATACGGTCGGGTGTCAACTGCCTACCCCTCTTGGACAGTAAGTGGCCTAAATAGATCACTTGCTGGACACAGAATTGAAGCTTAGAAGGGGACACCTTGTGCCCCATCTCGGCAAGGAAATACAAGACTGTAAGGGATGCTCGCTCGCAAGCACGTTCAGAACGGGCTGTGATCAGTAGATCATCGACATACTGGAGCAGGGCAGTGTCAGTTGGCATGTGAATATTGTCTAGTTGTCTCTTAAGTGCTTGACTGTAAATACTTGGACTTTCTGTGAAACCTTGAGGAGCGCGTGTGAACATATAGCTCCTTCCATTTAAACAAAATCCGAAAAGAAACTGGCTGTCTGGATGAATGGGGACACTGAAGAACGCGTTCTTGAGGTCTATGACTGTAAAAAATGAGGCTTCAGAATCAATGGCTGTCAATAGGGAAGAGATATCTGGGACAACTGGGTACTGAGGAATAATACATTTGTTGAGTTCTCGAAGGTCAATCACTAATCGATATACTGGGGGTGCATTTGGATCAGTACGTTTCATGACTGGAATGATCGGAGAATTACATACATTGGAGTCAGTTTCTACAACTACTCCTTGAGCGATGAGCTCGTCAATAATTTTGGATAAGGCTGCTACAGCCTCAGGTGGCAATCTGTACTGTCTGATTCGTGGTAACACTACACCTGGCTTGAGAGTCACACGATGGGGTGTGATTTGCATATAACCAACATCAGTTGGACCTTGTGCCCATAGATGCTGCGGAACATTGGACAATCTCGGATCAAAATCTCGTAATACATAGTGACCCTTGAAGTCACGTAGGAACAATCGTATTCCCTCGGGGGAGCAGCATATGACTGCACCTAATTCTTTCAGTGTCTTAATGCCTAACAGATTTTCTGGACATGACTTCGTAAGTAACAGATCAGTAGTACGGGACAATGGACCTACTTCTAGAGTAACTGGCTGAGATATCTCATTTACAATAGGCTTTCCTGAAAATCCAAGGGAAACATTTCTTGAGCCTGAGAGCGGAGCCCCTGGAACTTCGGCGTGACTAATGGTGGTCCTACTTGCCCCTGTATCAATCAAAAACTTTCTGTCTTTCCCTAATACTTGACTATGAACATAGGGACCCTCTTGATCTACAGGTATCTCTATGAGAGGCAAGCCTACCTCCCTCTCTAGGCTGTTTCATGAATATGGCTGATACTCTGGATACTCAGACTGCGCATACTGGTACATCTGCTGTGTAACATGCTGTGTTGCAGCAATAGGCTGCGGTACTGGAACTGTCTGTTGTGCATTCTGTGGCTGAGAAGTCTGTGAAACTTGTTCTTGTCTAGGCGGACGTGGTCTTTCTTTAGTTTTACCGGTAGCTATATTGTGTTTCAGAACTGCACACTCGTTTATGAAATGACCTGGCTGTTTACAATAATTGCATGTCCCTTTAACGGTAGCTGCAGGATGACTGGCTTGATTCGTACCCCTCTTCTGACTGTCTTGAGGAATAGATTGTGCAACTAGTACTTTCATTTTCGTGTCTTTCATACGTTTTCTTTCATGATCTTGCTCTTCTCTGATTCTATTCTGGTGATATTGGAGCATCTGTAACATCTGGGACGGGGTATTAGCTTGCCAGGTACTTTCGACTTTCAAAACTCAATTCTTAACTTGTGGACTTGAATTCTCGACTAATTTAGTAACAAAAAGATGAGGGTATGACTCGCTACTTGTCTTGAGGCCACTGTTTATACTAAAACATTTCTCGAATCTAGAATAAAAATCACTAGTGTCTTCGTCTTGTTTCTGTTTACAGGCTGAGATTGCATCCCAGTCTTCCTTTTTCGTGGCTAATAATCTTGGCAAAACTTGTATTAACAGTTCTGGTAATTCTTTACATTTCTCTCCTAGACCGGTACCTGGTACTCGTATCTTATCTTCAGCTTCTAGAACTGCCCAATCGATCTTTTTCTCTCCCACCTCCCAATCTTTTTCCTTGAGTTTCTCATATACCCCTGCGGGCAACAGGACCTTTAACATTTTAATAATATCTGGATACGTGTATTCTCCCATACGGAGCATGTCTTTTAATTCTCGGTGGAACCCTGCTGGATCTTTATCATGACAGGGAATTAACTTTTTCATCTCTAAGAGTTCCATCTTTGTAATCGGAGTGTAAACAAACACTCGTTGCATTTCACCATCTGTTGTCCTAACTGGGTGTACTTCTCGTAACGGATTCTGTCTGTCTATGTAAAACGGTTTACTTTCTGGAGGTGAGACATGAACAAAATGCGGGTTCAAAAACATACTATATTTGTGGCGCTGTTCTAGAATGACACTAATTAAATCGGTACCTAAACCTTTCCATCTATATTGGAGTAACTCGTTCAGGACATCGTGTAACGGACCTGGATCAGAATGTTGACCCTCATACAATGTAATGAGGTGCTGGATCATATACATACCCACCAGTCGCTGCTCGGCTGGGGGCAATTTCAGGAACATTTGTGCCACTATTTCGTCTGGAAAAGTGGTAGAATCAGTAATCCATCGGACTGCTGATCGGGCTAGTTCTTGTTCATGCATAGTACTTAATTCACTGTAACCGATTCGTGATTTCAGAATGTGATCGGTAGCTTGAAATACTTGTTCTAGAGAACCTTGTTCTGGTGCTGGATGATGTAAAACTGACTTGTGTTCTAGGCGCAAATGGCGATCTGGAAATCTAGATTTTCCTACATACGCTATTCTAGTGGGATTCTCGTCCTCTACCTCTTCGGTAGAGTCATTTTCTTTCTCGCTTACTTGTGCTGCTTTACGTTGTTCGTGTAACTTTAGTATTTCCTTACGAATTTTCTTGTACATACTCTCTATACTACTGATAGTCTTGTGTTTACCCTCGGCTATATTATCACTCCACCTTGTCAGGATTTTCATTTCGGCCGGATCTTTAGTCGGGTAATCTTGTTCTCTTATTAGACAATTAATCAGAAACTTTAATATCATGAGCTGGATCTCAGCTTTCCTTTGAGACATGGCTTCACCAATACTTTCTGGATCATCCCCTGTACGGATGAAACGATATATTCTGTCTAGATCTCCTTTCATATCTGGTAGGGTGTCTAAATACCCGGTCACCCGTCTTACACGGATGGAATATATTACTGTACTATCATCACCTGCAACTGGATCATAGCGGCATTCAGTGAGAGCTCGTCGAATTTCTGCAACGGACTTAAATTTGGGCGTACGCTGTAACGCACATTCATGTAACTCGGCCAACGTTCTACGTTGGTGCGGTGGCGGGGTACCAGGAGGACCTCCTCCTGCGGCCCCTAAACTGGAATCGTCGACTGATACTCTTCGTACCAGTGCGGCGGGAAATTGTAATGTAGGCTGGACCGGGGGTACCGTAGCAGGTACTGCAAGAGGTGCCCCGGTGTCTGGGGGAGCAGGAATTGCCTGATTTACAGGGACTGGCGGAACAGGATTTGCATATTCCGGGATTGTGTCGTCCAAATAGGACGAGATGAAAATATCAGCTGCGGTCGGTTTGTGACGTAGCTTAGTCAGAACTAGTGGTGGCGGAAAATTACTGGATGCCTCCGGGGTCGCTTTTGGCAAGCCCTCGGCAAGAAGAGGATACATACCCTTGATGAGGGCATGCCTCTGTCTGTCTGACTGTTCTGTTTTAACTCGTTCACCTATCTCGATTAGTTCCCTTTCTTGGGCTCGTTCCAAGGATTCTCTACTTAGTTCTGACTTTCTGATTTCTTTTTCGGTTCTTTTATGAGATTCTTTGCGCCATAACTCGATGGCATCTTTCTGTGACTGTCTGGCTTTCCTTTTCCATAATGCTTCTTCTACTCTCATGATGCACTCGGCATCCCACGTACCTGATACGGGCCATCTATACTTTTCCTCTAACTCTTTGGTATACTCTACCCATAAATCTAGATATAATATGGCACTTATGCCATGCTTCTGATACATAAAATGACCTGGACTGTCCCTAGGCGGGACAGGAACTGCTGCTTCTAGCAGACCTTTTCTAGTTTTTAACTGACGTAATTTCGAGAATAAGGGCATGACTGAACTGTAATCTAGACACAATACAATACACAATGAACACGATAATTACTTCACATTCATACCACGACATTAAAATACATGAAGAATATTTAAAATAACAGTTCGAACAGAATACTACCTGGAATACTGAAAACAGAATACATGAATTTTTCTCGAGAACAGAACTGACTAGAACAGAAACTAGATGCACTGCTGAAACAGTACGAAACTTACCGGTCTCATAAAGAGACACGTCAGGACCCGCATCCACCGAAGTGGACACTTCGTTTTGTGGGTCTGTGTACCACCAACCCACGGACCAGAGTCAATTAGATTGACCCTGTCCAGATACTACCCCAGCAATGGTACTCACCGGGCAGCAAGAACGGAAGGCCTCGGACTGGACTGGACTGCTTCGACGCCGGACGGACGAACTTCGAACTTCTGTTACGGGTGGGCCTCCGGATACCTCGGACCTTGGACTCTCGGCTTGGGCTCTGGTCGGGACTCGCCGCGTTCCTCCACCGCCTCGTCTGGATGCTGGACCGCCACCTCCGTCTCCTCCGTGGGCCTGAGGGATACTTGAAGCAGAAATATCTGCACGTGCACGGTATGGTTCCGTCACGGCTGCAGAGGGTCAGGGGGCCGGCGTGGCTTCACCGGCGCGTGGGGAAAGGGCAAGTACCTGTTCGGGCGCCATTATGTGGTATATAAATAAATAATACCGGATCTAGGTTTGTCTGGACATAGCAATAACAGATAGCTCAATAAATAAGAGTCAAGATTCGAGGTAGTAGGAGTTTGCAGGTTTAATACAGCATAAAGGACAGGAACAGGACAACCTGCACGGGAACAGGATGGCAGCGCTGCCGGGGGCAGGATCAGAATCGGCACACATTTAATAACAGTGCACAAATATATATACTAAAACAGTTACATTATAATGAATTACAGTAGGCGGAGCAGTGGGTGTGGTCAATAGCAGTCGCGAAAGATAAGGGTGAAAATGGGTGTAACAGGGGCGTATACATAGACATGTGATGTAAACGTAACAGAATATGTCATAAATGGGGCGGAAACATGGAGGGGGCTACCTAAGGAGCCGGGACCTCTAACCTAATGGTGCGCGTAAACTGACAATGACGTGTTACTAGGAGAAGCTGGGGGCTATGAACTCTGTGCTAGGAGCAGAGACTGAAGTCTGGAGAGTCAGGGCGACATGTACCTAAACAGTATCTAGTATCTGATGTTTAGAGAACATGTTGATATAAACTAAGAGTCAGGAGGGGAGAGGCTAACGGACTCTAAGACTGGAGCATGCATTATTCTACATGTAGTGCGTGATGAAGAATATTAAATGACCATTAAATGCAGTATTTCTCTTACATGGAGACGTAAAGGCTAGACAATGACGGAAACTATTGATGCGATTCAGTAGCTTAGGAATGCAGAGAAGGGGGGCTGGACTGATAACTAGAATCATAACATACTCTTGGCAGACTCGTAGGCAGAGCCAGGCTGAGCCGGGCACTGTGAGGCAGGAAGTAAGTGAAGGGTCGAGGATACAGGTGGGGGCTGTATCGCTCCTCAGCGAGGCTCAGGAGACAGGAGCTGAATCTGGTGTCCGGGCCCTTTTGAGGCCTAGAAACGGGGACTTTACAATGAAATAACGTGCACACTGAGAAACGTGGCAACGTAACTTTACATAGGCCTGATACTCGTAGCTTTCACGAGAACTGGAAACTGGCATACTAGTGATGGACACAACTGTAATTGCGTCTTTAATCAAACATACAGGATACATATGCATATTTAATCATGCACACATAACATAAGATGGAGGACTCGTAGGGACACAGAACATGGCAAAATTTACTTTTCCACAACATGGACAGTATTGCATGCACACTGTGTCAAGATAAAGGAATATGAACAGAGGCACTATACAGAGACACAGAAAAGCAGACCGCCATACTGCACGGTGATACCCAAAATGAAAAGAAAAAATCTGGATGAGACCCATTCAGGTGGACTAAAACTGTTCAGAGACACCAGGTCATACCCTATTAGATCAACCCAAGCTGTACAGAGGCACCAGAAAAAAAACAAGTTAGACATACCCCAGCAGTGCAGACACACAAACAGACCCAGACAGATGGAAGATATTTAAAGACATTAGAACAGGCCTAACCAGGCATAACACAGTAAAAGAAACATGAATAATCAAATAGAAACTCATAAAGACACAGCAAACCACTGCACTGAGACGCATACATCAAAAGACATGTCATGAGACAGAGATATGGTCATCAACAAATGCACCCAATAGAAAATGAAAAAGCATTTGCAATGCAATAGGTCTCACAATTGCTAGATTTAGAGCTATTGGCATTTTAAATAACAATGTATTTTATAATTTTTTTTAAAAACCTGCAATAATGAAAGGCATTGCCATTTATAATAGCAGTAGGCCAAAGTTTCTAAAATGTGAGACCTATTGCATTGCAAATACTTGTTATAGACAGGAAACAGTCACATTCATACAACTCTAGGCATTAAAATCGCGGGTTTAGAAAGAGGTGCGTTCTGGTAATGTATGAACAAATATATGCGCTGTTATTATGTAACAAATATATGCAAGGATGTGAGAACATTCACTAATGTTCCTTCCCATGTAAACATAAAAATCAAAACATATGCATTGTCCTTTTTTTCCCCCACTCCTGCATATCCATATTTCTATAAAGCTGCAGAGTACACTGAACGCTTTTCAACTCAATGGGACAACAGGTATATACAGAGAGAGAGCGAAACAGAAAAATAGAGAATAGGAAAGGAGAAAGGGGCATAGAGAATTAGAGAGCGTGAGGGAGAAACAGAGAGAGAGAGCATGTTTGTTAAAGAGAGTGCGGTTCAGAGAGAGAACAGGAGTGTGTGTCAGCGAGAAAAAGCAAGAACGTGAAAACTCGAGTGCATGTAACAAGGAGAGAAAGAAAAGACAGTATGTGTCAGAGAGAAAAAGACATAAAGTGAGAGTGAGGTGGGTGTGTGTGTTAGAGAGAAAGATAGTTAAGAGAGAACGTAACAAAGATACACTGAGTCCCTGTGTTTGTGTATCAGAGAGAAAAAGCGACAGAGACAGGATAGAAAGGGAGGGTAAGGGGGTGGAAGAGAATGGAAAAGAGAGACAGGGAGAGAAATGGACAGAAGCAGAGGGAGAGAAAGTGAGAGAAGGAATCGTATGTGACCAGTGCCTCAAAAAGGGTTGTAATTAAAATAAATAAAGGCAAACGTCTTTTCTTCCAGGCATAGATGTAGCCAACATTATTTAGGGGTGGGGTTGGGTGGTCAAGTTAATAACGTTTATTATTGTGCGTGTTTCCAATGAACCCCTTCGATCTGTTCTGTTATTTTTTGGCTCGTCTCACTTACTGCTTTATAAACGAGCACTTTTTATGTGTTGGTATTGCAATGGTTCAGGACTCCCATCTTTGGGCTAGTCGCGGCCTGCTGCAGCGATGCCCTCACTGAAGAGGGGTCCGACTGACTTGTAAGAAAGATGGACAGCCTCAATATATATAGTTTATATGTTTGCGCGCACAATAAAAGCACAAGCTCCCGGTATTTAGACGGCGGGCGCCCTTATCGATGGTCGGGGGCAGAAGAGGCAGCCGAGGGCTGGAGGACGCTGGCACCGGAGGCTGGTCGCCTCCAAATGTTCCTGCTCCGACATGAAAAATTCAGGCTCTTTCGCTGTACCCAAAGGGCTGTTTAACCCATTTGCGGAAGCCCGGGCATTCCCAGGGTGGCTGCTGATGAATTTCTGCTCCAGCGTCTCAAGGAAGAGGTGTGGCGCAGCGGCCAGGGCGACTGACGCCGGACGCTGGGGATCAGGGTTCGATCCCCGGCGGCAGGGGTCTGCCCAGCACCATGTGACTCTGGGCAGTAGCTTGCTTCATCTTCCCGACGGCCCCCAGCGGGAAACCTACAGGTAGCTGTGCGCTTTAACAAATACAGGATTATTATTTATTATTAAGTGAAGAGAGGTCAGAGGAAAGGGGAGCACGGAGAGGGGAGAGGTGGGGGGAGGAAGCGACAGGAGATGGGGGGAGAGGGGACACTGAGCAGGAGGAAGGGAAGGCTAAGAAAGCGACTGTGTCAAGGAAGGGGGAGAAAAAGAGCGCTGGGACGTGGAAAGACACGGAGTGGGGTATGACGGATATGGGAGTCAGAAGGCAGATAGAGAGCAGACAAGACATGGCATGAGTCGTGCACGAGCAAAAGAAAAATGAAAGTGAAGGCACACACTTCGCACAAAAAATTAAATAAATAGGAAAGTGAAAGCACGCCATGCGCGCGTTGTGCCTCACACACACTACTACACCAACTAAAACTGTATTATGACGGGACTGACACAATGCCTGAAATGCCGCGAGCAAAAGAAACGCTGTGCGGGTGCACAATCTCCAGTCCAGGAGGGCGAGGCAAACAGGAGACAGGGAGGGAACAAGCAAGCCTCACTTGGAATGAAAAGCAAGCATTTATGACGCACGCCAATCAAAAGCATGGGTGGAGCTTCCACCCCACTTCTGGAGAAAAACCGACGACAATAGATCACGCAAGAGTGCAGTGCATCCGCTGCTACGCTAGGCGAGACCTAACAAGCGAGTAGCGCATGCGCTGTGACGCTAGGCAAGACCTAAAAAGGGACAGGTGCAGCCAGATGGACACAATGGGCAGTGACAAATTATTGGTCGCTGTAAGACAACCCCCTTTACAGAGTGACACAGGAAACGGAGCAATGAGGCAAAGTCACTGTACAGGCACACACGCGAGTTGTGAAACACCCCAAGCAAAACCCCAGGAACATTAACACACTGTACGGAGACACAAGGGCATCATCAAACGCACTGCAGACTAGAGAGAGAAAGGGAAACAACAACACACTCAAGCCCTCTAATCTGTATGATGAGCAACATTTCCTGCTATTGTTGAGCTAGGGCTGTGCATTAGTAGACCGTGCATTGGGTGAGTATTGTGTCATTTTAAAAAGTTGTTTATGAAGAAAGAAAATGATCTCTAGTGGAAAACGTATATCACAATTTTAATGTAAACACCCTAATGGTGCATGAATACTTTCTTGGAGCTGTGTTTGCCTGCGTCAGGGTTCTCTCCAAACCTCTGTCGCATGCAGCCACTGGCCTGGGATTCCCACCGTCCCACTGCACATGTTGGCATAGCAGGTCTGCGAGCTTTGGCTGTGGTCCAATGTATTCTAGAGATTAGCTTACATGCATGGGCCTGCAGCTCTAAAGATCCAGCGACCTCTGCCAGATATTGACACAGATTTCTGCTCTGATCTCAGCTCAGCACCACAATTGTTTCTATGACTATTTAGTTTGTTTAGGCTTTCTTTCCAAACATTTGGATTTGATCGTCCAGGGACGGGCAGACTCTGCTTTGCGCTCTACCATTGCTCGGTAAAATTTGATCCTAAAAGCATTGGATCTGAATGTCATCAGCAACATGAACTGATATTTTTTGCGTTTCAGTAGCTGTGCTGATAAACACAGGCAGGAAGGAGCAGCTATTACAACTCATAGTGACGTGTATGCGTACAGCCAATAAAAAGTCCCCATTGTTTTGCTTTCTGCAGGGAGACCATTTTTTGCCGCCAAAATGGTAATAATTGCGTTCATAGCACTACTGAGCTGATTTCATGATTATTTCGTGAAATCGTGAAAAGCTGGAGGGTCTGTTTACGGGCCCATTCCACCAGAGCACAAGCTGCTACCACTGTGCTGGCATGTGGTGTACCGGCCTTGAAACATCTGCCAGGTGTGTACGTGGGCATCCCTCCATACGTCACTAAGCATTACTGCCCGAGTAGCCAGTTCTGGCGGGATAGGAACTTTGCCAGGTCTGTTCTGCAGGATTACCTGGTCTGAGCCATTCCACAGACCCACCACCTGGCGAGGTACTGCTTTTTGTATCCATTCGCCAGAGGAGTTTCAAGGTTATTTAGAATTGCTTGGTTAACCTTGGCAACATTAAAATAATCATAAAAAAAGATTAAAACAATTCAAGTAGCAGTATCGCCATGCCTCAATTGCAGAATTTTGAATCCGCAAGTTTCCCATTTAAGTAAAATATTTTCTGCTCTTGCATATCTATGTAAAGGTCATTTGTTTCTCAAAATGCAGAATGACAGACCAGTACCAGTTAAACGTTAGACATATTGGAGCGCAGAAGAAGGAGTTTGAAATCTTGCAATTTAATCTATGCGCACAACAGTGCAAAATATTTTTTTTTGTTTTTCTTTGTAAAAGACATGTTTAAAGTGCAGAATGGCAATTGTGGAGTATGGAAGAGGAGTTTAAAATCTTAAGGTGCAATCTAGGCGATCTGCAGTGCAATGTACATTTTTGTAAATCTATTAAAAGAGAATGCATAAGTATATATATATTTTTTTTAAACCTTTATTAGTAAGAAAAGGAATACAGTTACAGGCCTACAACCACCGGGCCGGCCAGTCATATGCAATAACAACAGCACAATAAGACACAGCTCATCAGCCGACAACCGAAAGCCCGGCAGCAAAGAAGCATGATATTATCCAAAGTTCGTGGCAATAAGAGGATATTTAAAAGGTTGCACATTTTATACAAAATAAACAACAAAAACTTAACCATAGAAAGAGTCGAGACGGTACCTTGCAATGTAATGACTGTCTCATACGGCATGGGAAAAGGCGAACAATGAGCTGTGTTATGACAAAGGAGAGATCCTGGGAGAAGGGGGGGACAGAGAGCAAGAAACATATCGTGCATTGTGTGAACTTGGGAAACCGAAACGTACAGTCAAGGAGATCGAGGAGTGTCGGGAGCTTCAATAAGTGGGGGAGCGCATATCTCTCCTCGGTATGAATTCCATTGACCCCATATCCTACCCCATTTCTTGGGCCTACCACGGGAAACATATACAATTTTTTCCCTAAACATGCACCAGTCCATGTTTTCTTCCCAGGTGAGAACTGATGGTGCCCTCTGAGATCCCCACAATTGAGCGATGTCCCTTTTCGCAACCATGTTGCCCAGCGTGACCCATTGAGTCTGAGCAACAGTGCAGTCATTCGGCTCCCAGATGTTCAACAAACAGCGTCTGGCCTCAGGCAACAACTCAACGCCCGTCACCTCACCCATCACCGCATGCACCTGAGTCCAAAAAATCACTACCTCCGGACATTCCCATATGATGTGGAGGAAGGTAGCAAGCATACCACAGCCACGCCTACACAGCCCATCCGCAGAATAACCCATATGCATCAATCGTGGACCCGTGACATAGACTCGGTGCAGAATCTTCAGCTGTACCAGTCGGAGACGCCCCGGAATCGCGACCTCTTTAGGAGAGGATGTCGCAGCCTGCCAGTCTTCATCGTCCAACTCCAGCCCATCGCCAGTCCAAGCACATCGAAGCTGAATAAGAAGGTCCGAACGATCATTGATGAGTTTTTTATAGATAAGAGAGATAGTGCTGTCAGGAACGTAGCCGTCTAGCACTCTGTCCTCCAGGGGAGAATACTCCGGGATCGTAGAGCCAGCTGGGAAAACCGATTCAAGGGCGTGACGGACCTGGAGATATCGGAAATATTCCTCATCATTCAAGTTATACTCCTGTTTCAATTCATCAAAGGTCTTAACTCCATTTTTGGCCCAGAGGTCGCCCAATTTACTGATGCCAATAAGGTCCCATCTATCGAAACCCTTCGACGTCCATAGTTCACCCAACCTCTCCGTGGCATATAGGGGGGTCGCTCTAGTCTGCCTACCCGTCCACCCCGTAGCCGTAGTCGCACTACCCCACACTCGCACCGCCACTCCAGTGGGACCCGTCAGGTTCTTCCTGGCGGCTCTAGAATAGAGCGCTCTGTTATAATCGCCCCCGGGCAGTTGCCACCTATCCATCTGAAATGCGGGATTCAGAACTGGACCGTACATGGCATGGTTAACAGCGCTCAACTGAGATGTCCAGTAGTATCGTTTAATATCAGGCAATGCTATACCACCGTCATACCAGGGCAAAGTCAACTTTGCCAATGCAATGCGGGGCCACCCGCCCCACACCAGTCTCCTCTGGAGGCCCTCAATTTCACGAAAATAACTGGCCGGCACCAGGTCAAGCGTGTTTTGGACGGCATACAGGAAACGGGGAAGAGACATCATCTTGAACAGGGCCGCTCTTCCCAAGGAGGACAAAGGCAAACTACACCACGCCGCAACGTCCGACCTAAGCCGGGCAAGCGGGTGTAATAAATTCCGCTCATAGCGTACCACGGGGTCCAATGAAATATAGATCCCCAAGTATTTACAGCCACCTCTAGAAACAGGTATCGGGCAAGCGCGGGGCAGAGAGGGCGAGTCTCCAGTGAGTGGGAAAATACAGGACTTGGCCCAGTTAATAACTAAACCGGAGTTCCTTCCGAAGGAACTCAAAACGTCGAAGAGGACTCCTAGTTACATACGGGGGGAGGTCAGGTACAATAATATGTCGTCGGCATATAGTGATATGCGATCTTCGAAGTCCGGGGACCATCGAATACCCTTGAGCGAGGGCTCCCAGCGGAGCCACGCAGCAAGGGGTTCAAGGGCAAGCGCAAATAGAAGCGGTGACAAAGGGCACCCCTGCCTCGTGCCGCGTCCGAGAACAAAGGGTTCCGAGGCCCTGCCGTTGACCACCACCTGAGCCAGCGGCTGCTCATACAGAAGCCTGACCCACTCAATGAACTTCGGGCCAAAACCAAATTTAGCAAGAGCAGCCCACAGATATGGCCACTCCACCGTGTCGAAGGCCATCGAGGCATCAAGAGAAACCAGGATGGCCGGCTCATTAAGAGACCCCGCCCTCGCCAAGACACCGTGAAGACGGCGAAGATTGAGCGCGGTATTCCGATGGGGAATAAAACCAGACTGGTCCGGGTGTATCAAATCACTAATCACCGTGATCAACCGGTTTGCCAAAAGCTTCGCCAGGAACAGTGTTCGCGGGGTTTGCCATCTTTATGGATGACCGCAATGGACGCCAGTCTTTGAAGGGACCCAAGGTCTCGCGATGCCGAGAACATCCGACAAAGATACGGCGCCATTTTGTCAGGGCATAGCTTGTACAGTTCGACTGGTATACCGTTCGGACCGTAGGCCTTCCCCGAGCGAAGGGAGCGGATGGCGAGCGCAACCTCATCAGTGGAAAAGTCCGCCTCCATAAGCACCCTGTCCGATTCTGAGAGGCTAGGCAACGCGAGATCACGAAGCAACAAGTGCGAGTCCTCCTCCGGTCTGTCCGAGACCGACGCGTAAACGTTCCGAAAATGCTGGGCAAAAACCTCGACTATCTCAACCGGGTCCACCACTCGTGTTCCGTCCACATTCTCAACCACAGGCACCACCCGATTCAATCTATCACGTTTGTCTAGCCAAGCAATCAACTTTCCCGCTTTATCACCCCCATCATACAAACGCCCCTGCTGCACACGATTCATTGTCTGGCCGCGTCAGTCACCAAAGCCCTATATTCAGACTGTTTAAGAGCCAAAAAGTGCAGTCGCTCAGGTGTAGCCCCAGCCTCCAACTGTTCCTCCAACCCAGTAATTTCAGTTTCCAAGCCCACCACCTCCTCATTTTTGCTCCTCCTCTCGCTAGCAATCAAGGACAGAGTCTGACCACGAATCACAGTTTTATAAGCCTCCCACAAGGAGACCGGGGAGGACACCGACCCCTCATTCTCAGCAAAGTAGAAATCCATACACTTGACCACCTCCGATCTAATTTTGGGGTTGTGAAAGTGCCATGGATTGATCGGGGCAATCCGACCCCCGTCCCCCAGCTGTGCATCAATAGTGAGCCAGAGCGGGGAGTGGGCGGAGACCCCCCTAGCTAAATGCTTGATTTCCCTTACAGAGACCATCTGCTCTGCCGGTACGAGGATATAATCGAGTCTCGAGAGACTCCCATGAGCTCCCGAGTAAAAGGTGTACTGGAGCTGTCCAGGGTGCAGTTGTCTCCAACAATCCGCCAGACCAAACGTGTCTAAAAATTTCCCCAGCCATAACTGCGATGCGGGAAGGAGTCTGGGGGGGCTACGATCCTTCTCCCCATTAACCACAGAACTAAAATCGCCACCCACTACCAATAAGCCGTCAGGAAGCCCCAGAACCACCCTACCCAAATCAGTGAATGTGGTGGACTGTAGACCAGGCGGAACATACACAGACAATATGGAGATAGACTTCCCCTCCCACCTTCCGGTAATAGCTGCGTAGCGGCCCCTGTCATCCAACACCGTGCCATCTATCTCCAGGGGGAGGGAGTTCTTAACCAGGATGCCCGCCCCCCTCGACCCAGTGGTAAAGCCGGAATGGGCCACCAATCGGTAACCCCATCTATTCAGTGCCTGGCACGTATTACCTACCAAGTGTGTCTCCTGGAGCAAAACTACATCTGGGGAGCATCGCTTCAAATATTGCATTACTATCCCCCGTTTTATCCTATCACCAAGACCGTTGACGTTCCAGCTCAACACCCTCAGCCCCTTACCCCCATCCCAGAAGTAAACATTCTGCCCTCCCCCGCCCGAAACAGGCACAGAGCAGCAAATATGGAACAAAGGGCAGCCTCGATACAAACAAGAAAGAAAAGTCCCCCCCACCACCCCCAGTGAACCCTCAAAACGCAAACCCCCCACCCTGCACCCCTGCGGTAGACCGAAGAGCCACCCCAACTTGCAGTGTGCCTGTCGCCCCATTAAACTAACCTACAAGAAGAGAGAAAAAGTCCCCAGAGGAGGAAGAGTCCCGATTCCCCCCCACCCCCGGGTATCCATACTGTAAGAACATAACAGTCACAGAGCCACTGTCGTGAAGTCAGGCACGCCGACGTAGACTCACTACTCCTGTTCTTCCAAGCCGCCCTCGGCGCCCCTAGAGTTCTCCGGGCTGTCATGGCGCGTCGACAAAGTGTCTAACCAGTCACTGGCCACCTCAGGGCGGTCGAAAAAGAGCGCACGTTCCTCATGTTCAATCCTCAGGCGGGCCGGGAAAAGCATAGCGTATTTCAGTCCCATGTCCCTGAGTCGCCTTTTCACTCCCGTAAAGCCCATCCGTTGTTTCTGCACCGCCTGAGTAAAGTCCGGGTAAAAACTGATCGACACATTCTCAAATTTGGTGGGGCCATTTGTACGTGAGGCTTGCAGGATGGCGTCCCTGTCCCGGAAATTAAAAATCCTGGCTATTATGGGTCTCGGAGTGGCTCCCAGCTTAGGCTTCCCACCAGGGACTCGATGAGCCCGCTCCACAGCGAAAAGTTTACTAAGGCCCTTTGGTGCCAGGTGGTTCAAGACGAGGTCTTCCACCAGGACATCTGTGGATAAGTCAGCGGAGTTCTCCGGAACACCCACGATGCGGACGTTGTTGCGTCTGGCCCGGCTCTCGAAATCTTCCAGCCGACGGGCAAACAGGTCACTGGTCGTCCGGAGATTGCGGACTGTGGTCTGGAAATCCGAGACATCCGTGGTCAGACTCGATATCAAGGGACTTGACCCGTTCATTGGTTTTTCCCAAGTCCGCCCTGATGAGGTTGACCTCAATCGCCACCGTGTCTATCTTAGCTGCCAAGGTTTCATACTGCTGGCCCATGGTAGTCCGAACACTTGCAATGGCGCCCATAACGTCCTTCAAAGTTGGCTCCTCAGCTTCAGGAGCACCATCACCAGTTTTCTCGAGGGCCCCACTCGATCCGCCTGGGGAGCCCTTCGGACGAGTAAAGCGATCAATAGTCTGGGATTGGGCAACCCCTCCTCGGGATGGGCCTCTGGTGGTGCGCTTCTCGACAACCGCCCTGCCCGCCATGATGGGCGACGAGCTCAGACGGAACCTCTGGGATCTGGTCAGAAAGATTACCGTCGTGGCAAGCCTGTAAAGGCGAGAGGGCAAGGATCCAACGCCGGCTGAGGGTTGGCAGCAGAATCAGAGCTGGCGCGCCGATCGGCAGCAAGTCGCCGTCCACAATGACCAAAAGCGAAACCGAAAGTACCACAGGGGCAGCGGACGTGTCGCACCAGCCGTTGTTATTCAATTGCCACCTGGGTACCTCGGGGACTCAAGCCCCCGGATGGCCTTCGACGTAGGCCACAAGGTTCAAAGTGCAGTAAGTCCGGTTCCCGGCGGCCAATTCGATTTCCGGAAAGAATGTGGGCATCAGCAGGGCATCAATGATAAGTACCCGTCGTCCAAATCAGGATTATTTACAGGATAGGTGCGGGAGGCGGAAAGGGTCTCGGGAGCCCTCTGCTCACGCGTCCATCTTGGATGCGCGCAAAGCTCCTCCAATGCATAAGTATTTAAGGTAACATGTGCAAAAATAACAAGTTGTTTCACCGGAGGAGCTTTACTACACCAATGGTTAGGTAAGTCTAGTATTACATCAGCAATTAGGCAATTCCACAGTGGAGTATTCACAGTGAGCAGGATAAGGTAGAGATGAGGGGTTACATTTTGCTGTTGAAAATGAGGTATGTACAAATGTAGGGTATTCTGAGATGCGGAGTGCAGTGACGTTTAAAGAGTCCTGGGCATGCATAAGTCCTTCCAGCTGGGTGCATGCGCTCCTTTCAGGGGGAAATGTCTTTTTTACCTTGATTAGGAATTTCACAACGCGAGAGTTCATTTCTGTGTGCGTCGGCGGATCCTCGTTAAAGGATTTATTATGTACACATTCTTGTATTGTTGTTTTTGATCAATCACTACCTCCCCGAGTGGGGAGTGGGTTATCTGCTCGCCTTCTGCCTTCCTTGGAAGTGGTAGCCTTTTCTTGGGCTCCCTCTTTGGAATCCAACTTTTATTCCTCCTTACCCGTGGTCACCATGGTAGGCAAAGAAAGTACCATTGAAAGTTGATAGGGCAGACATCCGAATGTATCGTCACCGTCACATGAGATTATACAGTGTCACCACGTGCATGGCTTAATCGGTGAGACAAGCATATGATACTGTCAGGGTCAAGTACTCGCCAGATGAGGAATCTGCAGTTAGAAGTCTCTATCAAAACCTACCTTCTGAAATGCCTTTCATGGTACAGACTGTATCTAACTCCAAATTCATCACTGACACACTCTCCACCCCATTTTGTGGAACGGACTTATACTGTCCATTAATAAAATTCCATATTTTCAAAGCATCTGAACATTGGAATATCTAAATTTCTGTGGGCTCCACATTCACTGGCGTGGACAGAGTTCAGAAAGAATTTGACATCGGCGCGCAGAGGTTTCGCATATATAGGGGCCCTGACACCAAATCTGGGGCGGGACGGATCTATTATGGAGCCTCACAACGCCATCTATAGACGTGCGAGGGAATTGTTACAAAACAATCTGGATCCAGTCTGATACCTGGGGATAGTCAGACGGTGGCAAATCTGTAGTTAGGGTCTGTTTACCAGAAAAGGTCTTACTGAAGGTAACTTGTTCATTTAGGCATCTTCAGTCTTTACTACCTTACCTCTCACTTTCACTGGTAAATACTTGCAGTAGATGAACAGTACTTGTGATGAGTGTGATCTAGAATCGCGAGCGAGGCGCTGGCGAGGCTGATCTCATCATGCTTATTTTGTCCTTTCCACAGGTGAAAAGTGTTGATGTGGTGCAGGCGTACATCAATAGGATACAGGAAGTAAATCCCATCGTTAATGCCTTGGTCAAGGATCGGTGAGTATAAGTCATCATACCCGGGATCTGTATGGGATGAGCAGGGAGGCAGGAGTGCAGCACCGTAAACATGACATCCATGACCACTCCTGGATGTAGATATGTCTGTGACGTCATTTCATTGTACAGGACCAAGTAGTATTACGTTGATTTTCATTTCTTGGTTCCAACCTGTTTGTTCCTGCTGTCCCTCTTAGTTGAATGTGACCTTGGAGGTAAGTGGAGCTTGTGTGCATCCCGTGCAGATGGAGCTCATGGGCCCAGGAAGCAGATGTTCTGTATTCTTTCACAGGTTTTTGTGAATTCTGCAGCTTTTTGCTTCTGAAAGCCTGCAGAGCCTTACTCACATCTCATGGCTATCAAACCGGTGCTGCACCTTTAAACTGGCTTGAGCAGAGAACGAGAACCAAGATAGTTAGTACTGGAGGGATTCACTGAACCTTGGCAGGCAAGAACTGCTCTGCTTCCACTCTTCCCTCTGAGAATGGTTGACGTTAGCTGTGCTCTCAGTGGAGTCCACGCGGGTGGCGGCTCCTCATAATGGGCTCAGGAGCTATGATCCCCTTGGTTTCTGGGTCGTTTGTTGTTATTTTAGCAGTGGATAATAATGTATTATTCACTCTTGGTATAATGAAAATGCTGACTTCTTTCGGATTTGGCAGCAGTCTGTGATGTCTGGCGCAGGCATCAGAGAGAGGTTACCAGGGCTGGCGAAATCTCATCCCTGACGCGCCTCTGCGCCCCTTCGTTTGTGACATGCAAAGCGTCATAGCTGAAGGTAGACCTGGGCGCTGCAGGCTTACGCCCTGCAGTGTCCCTGGATACTCGCCAATCAGTCTGCCAACTCACCCTTTCCCAACCTGAATCAGAGTTGGGAAAGGGTGGGGTGAAAAGCAGAGACTGCAAGAGTGCAGGTTTGGGATTTCAGTTTTATGCCTCAGTGCTCGAACCTGGAAAGAGCAAGGCGAAAGACTCCAAACGGGACCTGCAGAAAGGTAAGTTAGAAAAAAAAGATTGCAACTTCTTCAAAGCTTTTACATTTTGTGTTTTGTGCATGTGAATACGAGTGTGTGTGTGTGTGTATGGGACTGAGTAGGCGTGAGTGAGAATGAGTAGTAGGAAGAGTGAGTGTGAGCTAGAATGAATAATAATAAGTGAGTGTTACTGTGAGGAGGATGATAATGAGTATTACTATGAGGGAGAATGACGCGAGTATTACTGTGAGGGAGCATGACGGTAAGTGTAACTCTGAGGGAGTGTGACTGAGTGTTACTGTGAGGGATAACGGTGTTGTGTTGTCCAGCTCTATGTGACTCGTTGCAGCAAATGTCTGGATGCAGAGTTCACATTCTGAACTGGAATGCAGAATGCAACCATGACAGCCTGCACGAGCCACTTACAACAGGCTGTAAACAACACAACAAATGGCAGTGAGTCTACCTGAAAGGGGGAATAACAGTGAGTATTACTGGTTGTAAGACTGAGTAAGTCACAATCGGAGTGCGTCAGAATAAGTGAGACATGGTGAAGATGAGTGTGAATGAATAGGACTGGGCAGAAATGAGTGGTAATGATTGCGACTGGCTGAGTCAGTGAGATTAAATGATTAAAATTGATTGACTGAGACTGAAGGCAAATGAGAGGGACTGAGTGAGACTAAGAATGAACACAAATTGAGTTAATGAGTGAGTCGCAGTATGAGAATCGGAGAATGAGTGAGACTGAATGAGTCCGAGAATACGTGAGACTGCGTTAGCCAGAGAATGCGTAAAACAGAGTGAGACTGAATGAGTGGCACTAAGTGGAAACGAGTGAGACTAGAGGAGTCGGAGTGAGATTGAGTGATAAGTGAGCCAGTGTGAGATTGATTGAGTGGGAATGAGTGGCGGTGAGTGAGTATGAATGGGATTAGGTGGGACTGAAGTAGACTGAGGATGAGTGAGCTGGAGTGAGTGAGAATGAGACCAAGTGAGAGTGAGTGAGTCAGAGTGGTTTGGTTGTCTCCTTCGAACCAATATTGGCATCCAGTGCGGAACGCTCCGCTCGCTCAATGAGAATGCCTAGATTTGGATATTGTCCACTGTTGCTTGAAGCACACACACGAGGAGACTGGGACTGTGGCCGTGTGTCTTGCTATTCTGTATAACATTTTTGCCTGTACAGTGCTGTGTAATAGCAGTTGTTAATTGCTCTCTTACATTAAATGGCCTCACTTGGGCCTATCATTTTGGGATGGACAGTTAAAAGTCGGTGACATCCTTAGCTACACTGGGTGTAGAGTCAGATCTATCGAGAGACTGGGGTGTGAGGGTTGTGGATGGCTGTCAAATCTTGAGTTTATTTATTTTATTTATTTATTTATTGCCATTTATAAAGTGCGACAAATACCCGCAGGCGTCTTGGCGCTAGAGTTGAGTCTGAAGCGGATTAGTGGCACCATGGTGGTGCTGGTGGCAAAAATGGAAGAAGGCAACGATTAGAAGGTGCCACAAAGGTAACCCCCAGGTTCCTAGCCGAGGACACATGGGCATTGCGATATGAGGGAATAAGTGGGGGTGAGGAACAGGTGCACAGTAGATGATATAAAGTGCATGGTTTGTTGTTAAACTCGGTTTAATGCAATTTGCTGCCACCCAGAGCTGGATTATACGAAGGCTGCCCAATCATTGTGGTTTGAATGTGGGAAGTGAAGGATGGGAAGATAAGAGACATGTTTTATCAGCAGAGAGGGGGTAGGAGGTCCCAAGAGAAGGTGAGAGGAGCAGGACAGAAGCCTCAAGGGCTAGGATTGAGCGGCCCCATGGCTTGTGGAGTGGCCAGAAAGACAGTGATGGGGCACAGGTGGCTATGGTAAGCTGCATTGAGGAGGTTTTAAGGAAGTTTGAATCTACATTGCTTATATATCGGGGTGTATTGGAGATCACTTGTATGAGGAAGGTGATGAGTTTATGAAAATCAAGCGTCTCCATGACTGCAGAAAGTATAAAAGGAGTGGAAAGGACACTGGAAAATAGTTTGGGAGAGTGAGAGAGTTTGCAGGTGGTTTTTACATGAGGGAAACTGCCTGTTGCTTGAAGTGGTCAGGGTTGAATAGCACGGAAAGGAGGTCCCCTAATACTAAAGAAAGAATCTGATGGAGGGATGATGAGAGACGGGCAGGGTTTGATGTGATCTAGAGGGGAAGCCAGAGGTGCCTTCATCCCTGATTTTGGAGAGGAAGACAGCCAAAGTCATTAGCCTTGTGCTGAAGTAGGAAGACTGAGCCTGGCCACGTCAGCTGAGAAGGTGGCGCATGCGCCTTCGTAACCAGAGAGGTGCTCGGTTACGACTTTATTTGCCATTTGTGAAAGAGTGATGCAGTCAATCAAGTACAAAGCTGACATTGGAATGGAAGTTGGAGCAGAGACTGCTTTGTAGTATTATATTGTACTGTAACATTTATTTAGGGCTTGATTCCCCTGAAAAGGCCTCAAAGCTCTCATTGCTTTCAAATACATAGTTGACATGGTCTTGGACAGTTTGGGGGGTGTTGAGTGAGGCACCAGAATTTCAAAGACATGCTTCAAACATGTGGTGAGCACTGCTGTGCATAAGCATGAGGTGTTGCAGAGACTGCGAGCACAGTCATACACACATGCGTACCATTTTAGGATTTGTGTGTAGCCTGAGATCATTAAAGGGTGCATGTAATGTGCATAGGTGGAATTCACAGGAAGTATGGTATGCGATGTACACCCAGAAGCGACAGGATCAACGCTTAGGGGCTCTGTTAATAAAGCAGGTTATGTATTCCGCGATGTCCACCCAGAAGCAGGGAGAAGCACAGTCCACAGAGGCACTGCCGGTCAACGAGAGGCTGTGAGGTTACAGTAAGTGGGTCTGGATGTGCATCTTAGCACACTGTTTATCCAAGAGCCCTGTCCTTGTGCGCCATCTTTTAGATGTAAGTAGGAGTCAGGCAGATTTGTTAGGCCGACGTAGTGCCAACTGCTGTACAATTGAGCGTTACTTTTGAAAGAAGAAAGAACTAAACCTTTTAAAGGCGCAGGTTTCACTTACTCCTTTTAGGTCAAAAGGGGCTACATTTTGAGCAGTGATCCATACCCCTCTCATGCTCCCAAAGGTTCCCACTGGTGGGCAATTCCTTGTTGGCCCAAAGCCTAACGAGTCTGTCATCCTACACATCCCCTTCTAAAAATGTCCCTCAGCCATTTTCATCTTTCGTTATTACTGAACAACAAAATGGAGAAACACCGCGACGAAAGGAAACTTACCCTGCTCCTGTTGATTTCGCAAATACATAGATTTGGGAGTGGGCTCATTTTACAGACTTAGCCCAGCCTTTGTTGGATTTATGAGGATTGCAAGAAACAGTGTGTTTTATAAGTCTCCACAAATTGTTTCATTCCTGTCTACCGACAGCCTCTTCCTTCTCCCACCTTCCTCGATTAACTTTGTTCTCAACTTGAGCAAAAGGCGCTTGACACAGACAGCAGTAGCTGAACACTGCTGCCTAAATGGCTTGTCTCCTGTTCAGACTACTCCTGAATCTGCATCTTTGAATGTTGTGCTACGACAACAAATGATGGACGGAATGCTGAACGAATCAAACATTCACCCTCAGTCAATAGATCTGGGTTAAATCCATCGTTATTTTGCTCACTACTCCACCCTAGTTTGGACCCAGCCATATGCAAATCAGACTTTGACCCTGTTCCTCATGGGAATAGTCCAGCCTGAACTGCCAAGCCGGATCCTGACTGGGTCCTTTGCACACTTCAGCTCGCATGTAGCGTGGGAGAGCAGAACAATTGGACCATGTTCAACCAAGACTTCTGATCATAAGAGGTAAGTAAAGTTATGGGAAAAACAAACAAAAATCCTTGTCCTCCTAGGCCTGCTTTAAACAGCTGTTTGCAGTTACCTACTTAAACATCTATGGCGGTGTTAGATATAGGGTCTGCTTCATGCCAGGGGAGGGTCCTTTCACCCACTCTGATGTAGTTCTGGATGTAGATTTGCCTCGTGAACCGACAGACACTGACATGGGGGGAGGTGTATGGTGAGGCTATAGCATGGAGGAGGAGTTTCATAATCACTGTGATGTCATCTGTATGATTTTACATTTGAATATTTTCCACCCCTTGCATTACCCCTGTCTCATCTAGTTCTGTGTCCCGCGTCTCGCAATAGCCCAGTCTCCCACTATGTCTCTTGGTTTCAGCAGACCACCATCTCTGAAGATTGCTTTTTACTTGTGACATTAGCCATGTCACTGACATAGCTGCAGAAGGTGGAAAATCAGGGAAACTGGTAGGGCAAAGCCTCTTCCTTTTACATATCTGCTGAGTCTGTGAGCTGGTTGGGTGAAAGTCTCAGGTATGCGACCTGCAGGATATCTTGGGTACAAAGTCTGCTCTTATCACCCGCTAAACGTGTAAAGCAGATGTCACTTCATGGCACGGATCTGCTCTGGAGGCCGACCCTGCTTCGGATTCTGCCTCCGATGCATGATGGGGAGAGCAGGTTTGATAAAAAGGCGAGGAGGCTGATTGTATTTGTCAAAAGGGCGTTTTTTATTATCAGTGATAGGGGTGGTAGGTCGTTCAGGATGTATTTCCTCCTGCTCTTCTCTCTGTTCGGTCTCTGTGGAGCTTGATGGGATTTCAGAGGAAGGTGTTCCGGGCTCCGACTCGGTATCAGGGGGGGGGTCTTCCCGGAGGCTCATAAGAGAGGAGAAAAAAGGAGCCGTCAATCACTCTTTTTGGGGAAGATATGGTATGGCGAAGGTTAAAAATCTGGGCATACTTATGGACGAATCACTGTCCTTTAACCCACAGATCAATGCAGTATCCTCAACAACGCATTACATGCTTAAAACTATTCGGAAAGTTCTATCATTTTTGGTGGTAGAACATAGGAAAACAGTGGTAACAGGACTGGTGCTCTCACGCCTAGATTACTGTAACGGCCTCATGCTGAATGCCCAACAGGGTTTGCTAAACAAACTCCAGATCCTGCAGAATGTAGCCGCTCGCCTGATTACGGGTACCCCTAAGTTTGCTTCGGCTGCACAGGATCTGGTGAAGCTACATTAGTTGCCAGTTCGCAAAAGAATAATCTTTAAAGCACTCTGCGTGGTCTTCAAGGCACTGCATGACCTCGGCCCCCTATGTATGAAGTTGCTTTTCTATTGGTACAAGCCTGCAAGATCCCTAAGGTCTGGTGATCAGGCGCTGGTAACAGTTCCAAGAGTTAAGAAAACGCGCTGGGGGGGCAGGAGCTTTTCCCTGGGTGCAGCAGTAGCTTGGAATAGATTGCCATTGAACCTCAGACAGTCGTCAGATCTTCTATCTTTCAGAAGAGCGCTAAAGACCTGGCTCTTTACACACTAAGCTCCCACGCCCTATGGTCAATCAGTAAGCGCCAGGACACCTCCGGGTAACAGCGCGCTCTAAAAATGTGAAAAATAAATAAATAAATAAATATACCTGTCCCCACAGCTTGAAGTGCTTTACTGATCAGGTCTCAATGGCTTGATCCTAATGTGCTGGTTTAGAGATCTGTATTCTTTAGGCAGAAAATACAAGGTGTGCATTAACAATCCTTTATGCCAAAGTCGTGTCACACAGGAAAAGAAAGTTGTGAAGTCAGGTTCATTGTCTATCACGCGAATTAAGGAAAATGCTAATTATTCAGGGAATTCAGGAGAGTGCAAATTATTCAGGGAAACAAAAAGTGACGTGCGGCACACACAAGTACTACTGAGACTGGATCCTCAATTCACTACCTGTGCCCTTTCTCGTGCTCGCCTCCCGCTTCCCTCGCACCCTCCCCCTGGCCCCCAGAGACGCTACCACTCACCGGCTCCGCCGCAATTCTCCTGAGTTGCGGCCACTCTCCAACATCCTCCGGTGGGCACCACCAGTCCTCGCACCACCGCTCGTCCGGTTCCTCGCCTCCTCTCAGGGCGCCCTCGTTCCTCGGTCCTTCTTAATCTGTTCTTTCGTCGTTTTCGCCTTCTCTCTTCCGCTTTCCCACCTCTGACTCCGCTCCCGATACTCCCTCGCTACTGGTCCGAGACGCCTCCTTCTCGTCCTCCCCTCCTTTCATTGGGCTGGAAAAAGACTTCCGGGTTTGTATCCGCCCACTTCCGGGTTCGGGTTGAAGTCTCGCTGTGGAGAGGCAGGACAGGGGGATGGATCTTGTAGTCCTAGATGCGCCTTCGTTTTCCGATATACCTCTCTCGGGAGTTGAGTGTCGAGAGAAGTACAGGCTCTATGGGGAAGGTCCTCCCATGGCAGAACAAAGGTGAGCCCTGCACTTCCTCACACATAATTTTAACCATATCCCGAAGGTTGTAATCCTATTATGTTGACCGAGGTCCAACAGAGTCTGGGTTTCCCAGTTGTTGTGTTATGCTCTTGTAATATTCAGCAATGAAATCAGGCATTACAGGGGTATATCTGCTCGTGCACATGTGCTCACAAGAGCTATAATGCACCCTGCCATAGGGCTCAAGTCCTGCCATAGGGGTGACTTGAATATATTAGATGCAGTGACGTTGTCCTGACACACAGGAGTGTGTCATGTCGTGTTTTCACTCATGGTTTGCACCTTGGCATGCATCCTGCAATGGTAGTCTGTGTGGAATTTGTGTGTGGGTCCCTTAAAAATAATAATAATAGTAATAATAGCATTTGCAGAGCGCCAACAGCTACCTCAAGCAGAGGTGTCCCGGCGCTACGCGGTCACTGCCGGTGAGGGAGGTCCAACCCAGGTGTTAGCATTGGCTGAAGAGCCAAGTCTTCAAGATGAGGCGCATATGGGAAGGCAGGGAGTTCCACAGTCTGGCCGTCCCCACAGTGAAGGACCTGCCTCCCATACGGGACTTAGAATGACGAGGTACACAGAGCAGGTGCTGGGAGTTGGATCTCAGTGTGTGTTTTTGTTGATACAGGCAAACCCTATGCTTAAGATAGCCCGGCCACCATCTTGCAAAGCCCGAAAGGCCAGAGTCAGGGACTTGAACTCTATCCTTTTAGCTACAGGTAGCCAGTGAAGTTGTCTGATGTGCGGAGAGATGTGGTGACGGTACGGGACTCGACAAATTAGTCTTGCAGCTGCATTCTGCACCGTCTGTAATCTATTGATCAGATAGGAAGGCAGCGCCAGGTAAATACAGTTTGCGTAGTCCAGCCGAGATGTCACAGTAGCGTAGACTATGACCCTTTGACTACCCTCCAGTAATAGATGCAAGAATTTCCTTAAACTTCTCAACTTTCCAAAGCATGAAGCTGATATATGACGAACTTGGGCCAAGAAAGAGAGGTCCGTATTCCATTTGACGCCCAGGTTTTTTGCTGCGTTTGCCGTTAAATCCCATTTCGATCCCATTTCTACTGGCCACCAAAGTCCAGCGGGGAAAGAGATGCCTGGCCGAAGAACAAACCCTCCGCCTTGTCTGCATTAAGTTTTAAGCTGTTATTATTCATCCAGTGTGAAATGTCCTTCAACACCCCCTAAATCTAGTAAAGGAATAAGCAGAGTGATCCTTAGAAGAGAACACCAGCTGGGTGTCATCCACATAGGAGAATGCCTTCACTTCCCAAGAAGCAATGAGAGAGAGAGTGGCACCAGACATGTGTTAACCCCTTGGCCGCGGCGGTAATTCCGCCGCTGTGTTGGGAAGGAGGGGGGGTCGGGCGGTGCCGCCATGCTTGTGACGGAACCACGCTGTCACGAGCCACGGGCGGGCTGTGCTTATGATGGTGTGGTTCCGTCACGACTCTGCCCACTCACTAATTCGCCCGCATAGGCAGGGAATCAGTGCCGCTTGAGCGGAGTGGCCGCGGCATGACGGAATCACGCCGTCATGAGCACACGCCACCCGTGGCTCGTGACGGCGTGGTTCCGTCACCAGCATGGAAGGGATTAAAGAGCAGTGGGCACCAGAGTGGCTTAGGTTCCGATTGGTGGCATTGGAGAAAGACCCTTTGAGAGCAGTCTTTAAGGTAAGACTGGATCCAGGAAAATACTACCCCCTGTAAGCCCAGCTGTTTGAGTCTGTCCCGTAGGATTGGTTGCGCAACCGTGTCAAATGCAGCAGACAGATCTAAAAGGACCAGCACCGCTGAAGCCTGTGCATCTACAGTCATTCTTACAGAATCTGCCACCACCACCAGTGCAGTCTCTGTGCTGAATCCTGACCGGAAACCGGACTGAGTGTCGTGCAGGATGTTATGACCTTCTATAACTTTGGTTGTCTGGGACCACAAACAATGCTCACCCTGGGCGGAGGTGTCACACCTCCTCCCTCAGGATGGGCATAGTGCTTGAAGGCGAAGCTTTAAAGGCCTGATGCCTTTGTAATACGACCCCCAGCCGCTCGCAGCAGATGGCAGCCCTCTGTATGCACCCCCACTTAGGACGGAGAAAACATTGGTAAAAGGCTAGAAGGTGTGCCCCCTTTGCCAACTCCACTCCTCAAAGTTAAGCACACTTTTCATTCACCTCCATCTTGAAGATGAGGGGACTTTTCCAATCAGACCTAGGACTATGCCCGCTCCCATGGGAGCGTGGCATAATAGGGGGTGTAGTCACCCCAGGTAAGGTGCCCATTGGCACTACTGCCCACTCCACTGAAACCTTAGATAGACTAGGAGGTGTGCTCACCTTTACCAGCTCCACCACTGAGGTGGAGGAGGCGAAGTTAAGCACACTTTTCAGTCCTGTTCATCTTCTCCATTCAGGAGGGTGGTATAATAGAGGGTGTAGTCACCCCAGGTGAGGTACTCATTGGTACTCCCTTAAAACACCCTCTACATCTAGTATTTAGGAGGCTCTCTCATACCTTGAAACTAGTAACCTGTGACCTAAGTAGAAGGACGAAGAAGATGCCAAGCAGCGAAGCCTGAAGACGACTACTGACTTTGCCCCAGCCCTACTGGCCTGTCTCCAACTTCAAAGACCGTTCGAGAAGACAACGCCAGTGTTGCAGCCAGCGGCTTCCAGAAACAGGAGGAAGACTGCCTGAACTTTGACAAAGACCAGAACTCCTGAGGACAGCGGCTTTCTCCCTAAGAATCCAACACCAAGAACACTGATGCCAGCTGGAACTGCGGGTCCTGACCACTCCACACCTGACGCCTCTGGCCCAGTGTCCTGGTGTCCCACCAACCCAGAACATGTTCCCCAGAGATCCTGACCTCGAGTCCAGCATTGGTTGACCCCTCCTGGACTCCACAATAATACCAGCAGTCTGAATCCAGAGGCTCCCCCTGATGGCGAAAGGCTCCGGTAAGAAGACTCCGACGTCCAAAGGCACCCCTGCACCCGAAGCCCTTGGGCCTTGGTGAGCTGTATCAACGGTGCCCCTACGACGCCCTACATCTCTACCTACCTCTGCTGTCATTGGTCTTCCTCCTGCAACCTCCGGTGCAACGCCTGCAGCCTTTTGTCCAAAGCGAGTTCTCCATTGAAAAGCATTGGCCGCCCAGTGCTGAATTTGCACCCACCCCCCTTTGTCGCTGGTGGTGTATGTTTGGTGCTGCTTCGTGCCCCCATGCTTTCTCTAACCCTCAAAGAATGGCCCCTGCAACCGATTTATCTGCCTGCAGCAACCCCAGTCTCTATTGAAACACACTTGGCTGAACTCCGATTTTGACCTCTTCACCCGGTCGTCCCTGTGCTGCTGGTGGTGCAGTTTTGGAACTCCCAAATGCTGGAACTGTAATTCCTTTACTTATCTGTATAACTGCATTATTGTTTTCCTCCATAGGATAACTTTGAACTCTTCGAAAATTGCACTGTCGCCAGAAAATTATTTTTAGTTAAAAACGTACTTACCTTATTTTGGAAGACCTTGGTCTTAAAAATAAAAACAAAGCTTCTTTTTATAAAATTGATGTGGGTCTCCTTTTTTGAGTCATTTATTCATCATGTGTGGGCAATAAATGCTTTACGCTCCTCTCTGCTAGGCTAAAGGCTGCTCAACCACACTACCACCAACAGAGCATCTTGGGTTTCATTGAGCTCTGTACACCAATGGGGTATCTCTGGACTCTATGCAAGGTATAACCACCTAGTGATAAACCGGCGTATACAGAGCCAGCTTCGTACTGCAAGTCAATTTGGATAATGGTGGTGCTGCCCAGGTAAGGCCTTGCGAGCCAAGCCAGCAGGTTCCACTGTCTCATCGCCCTCTGTGTGTTGTCGCATCAGGTAGCCCGTGAATTCAAGACACTTCAGTCCCTCCTCTATAGCACCGTATGGTTCCCTGGTCATGGCCAACGTGTCCCCTATCTCCCTATCACAGATTTTGTATTGTCTAAATTCCTAAGTTCCACGTTCATAGCTTTCAGCTCTGTCTCTAAGGTTTTATGACATCCCATAGTCTCACTTATACAATGGCCTCTCACTACTGCCTTAAACGCCTCCCATTCTACTAGTGAGGACCTCGCAGTGGCCGTGTTTTCATGAAAGTAGAGCAGAATTACTTCCCTTAATCCCTCTCTGTACACGTCGTCCTCCAGCACGGCCCCTGCAGGCATGAGTGATCCCCGGTTGCAGGTGTGTCAGTAACTGATTATGGTCTAAGATCGCGCACCCAATATATCCGTCTTGGAGAATGTGAGCTTTACCATCTTGGATGCAGGAACTCTGCCAAGGCTTATGTGGAGGTCATGCTGGGGTTAATAAAGGGAGTATTCTTGTTCATGGCCATGATCTACGCGCCATACGTCGACTAATCGCCAGTCTACCACACATTTAGTAAATGTGCTCCATTTTCCCTGGTGCCATCTTTGGCGGGGGGGATATGTTCTGTCTAATGTCACTTCTAAGTTAAAAATAAATTTTCCCTTTGGAAATCCCAGAACAATGTTTATTCACATTCAGCAACTCAATCAAATTTGTCAACTCTCAAATGCAGTCATAATTATTGCTCCACTAAGGATGTATTGTATAAGCACTTATATACGCGTTTAATACATGAATTACAATTTAAAATGCATATATATTACCACATAAAACAATACAAATAAAGTTAAAAACACAGTAAGTTACAAATTAGTGCAATTACATAATTTAACAAGTTCCCTGGAAAGAAAAAAGTTTAACTAAAAAAAGACAGTAACATTTGTCTTATGGTTGTTAATTTGAAGACATAATAGACAGCACCCTGCAGGAGAATAGCTTCCCTGTCTTTATGTGACTGCTGAGTCTCAATTAAATTTAACAATAGTACTCCGCGTCGACGCGTTTCGGTGGGACAATAGTAGTTAGAACACCTTCTTCTGGACTCATATTTTTCTTTCCTTAATCAGACGGCATAGCAGTGTGTTATTTATGCACCTGTGCTGGAGCACTCTGGAAATTGTTGCTCCGGTGTAGATTGGTTGATTCTATTTGTAGCTGCATGCCTTCTCTTTAATTATGGGATGGGCAGTGCAGTACCTGGATTATATGAAGTTGAATCACACACTATTGGTTGTCCAGAGTGTTGAACAAACTCACATATAGCAAGTACTGGAACACGTCTCAGTCTTTCTTTTGGTTGGTTGAACAGGGAGAAGTGTATAAAATCCCTCGTTTTGAAATCAACCAGAGCGCGTCTCCGTTGCTTTTCGTTCTAACGGATACCGCATACTCCGGTGCCTCCACTCTGCTATTGGCTCAATGTGAAATCCACATCTAACACATAATTCGACTCACCGCCCAGTACCAATACTTGCCCACCTTATTCGCCAGCTGTGTCGAGAGCGTATCGTAAAATCTCTTTTGTTCTACGTTGGGGGTGTATATTGCTCCGAGCACAGTGGTTTTGCCTCCCAGGTTCTCCGTTATTAAAACGTAACAGCCCTCATCATCAATAGCAGTGGAGGTGTCATCGAAAGGTACCCTTACACCTGGGCAGATTGATATTAATACCTCCCCAGCAAAAGATGAATAGATTGTTGCATACACTGGTCCTCTCTACTTTTTCTGGAGCTTGTGTGCTTCCTGTCTTGTCAAATAAGTTTCTTATTCCACCTTGAAATGAACATTGAGATTGAGTACGTTATTGCACGCTAGAGCATCCAATAAGGTACCTGGTCCTGACTGGTCCCCAATGGACCTGTAGAAGGAGAATGCACCTTTGCGGGCCCCTAAAATGACCAATGTTTTGACTGCCGCAGTATCTTCTCAAATTCCTGCCTCCAGGCAGATTGTTAGCATGGTTCCAGTTTTTAAGAAAGGCAAGAGGATGGACCCTCGCTGCTTCAGACCCAAATCACTGTTAGATTCTGTGACACAAATAGTGGTACGTATTGTCTTGAACAGGATAGAGGAACGGGTGTATCTAAATGGCATTTGCAGCGTTGTACGGTTTGGGTTCAGAGGTGGGCTAGGGGCTCAAGAACAGTTTTTGAATCTCCACCTGATTATAGGGAGGTACATGATTACTAAAAAGTCATCACTACCTCGCTTTTATTGAACTTCGCTGCGCCTTTTACTGTGTTAACCATCCCAGATTATGGAATATTTTAGTCCCGATTGTCCTGCTTCAACCCTTTGTAGAATTCTTGGTTCCACGGCATCATTGGGGTCACTGCATCAGTTAGATACGGTATGGATGGATCATTTACTGAACCTTTTGTTCCATGCTGGGGTGTCCGTCGCGTTGTGTTTTGGCCTCTACTTTATTTCTTCTGCATAGAAATGGTTTGAATTATTTGCTAACATCACAAGGGAAAGATCTGTCCACGGTGAAATCCACTTTTGTCCCAGCTCTGCTTTACACAGACTTTGCCATCTTATCTTCATGTACAACAAATGGCCTTCCAGGCCTCAAAGACAATTCTGTTATGTTTACGGACAACCTGGATTTGGAGTTAAAATGGCAAAAACGAATGATATTGCTCGTGGTCAGCCAAACAGGAAAATAAGAACCATCTCAATTAAGGGGAAAAATATCACCAGGGTCCATGAATTTTCCTATCTTGGGATAACATTTGATCCCTGCAGTAGTTGGCTTCCCTGCTTCCCTACCCAGTGCCTCCGCTTTACTCACTCCCTTGTGGCCGTATTTGCACTCGCGGCACGTGTTGGCAGTAAGCCGATACCACCCTTGATGAAGTGCATAGGCTTAAATGCCTTCCAGTTTTGACCTTAGGTGCTGCCATATGGGGATATCATGATTGCTCCAAACTGCAGGAAGAGACTGCTTTTGTAGACAGTTCTTAGGTTTAGGCCCTTGTAGTCCGTTATTTTCCCTGCGAGGAGCAGGGCATAACCTATGTGGAAGGCCATATGAAACTTGGACCACGCCTACTTTGGGTTGTGTTGTGGAGCGTTCGGCATAACTCACTCAATCGTAATGTTACTACTGATTGTCTGGCTTGTGAGTTTAGGTATAAGATCCTGTGACTGAACTATATCAAGAGAACTGCTGAAGCGCTTAATAGACACGACCTATGCATGTTACCCCAATCGGTGGGCATGGGGTAAGGTGCTAGGATAAAGGAGCTCTTTATGAAGTCTGCATCTGAAGCTACAGAGAGCACAGAATTGAAAAAAGGGACTTTGAGAGATTGTATAGTTTTCAAAACATGTCGGATAAAAAATAATTGGGAAAGGTCACTAGTAACTAAATTTCGGGCTCGTTTGATTAGAATGCAAAAATAACAAAGGATGGACAGAATGCTGAGCAATGTCAAACATTCACCCCAGTCCAGAGATCTGGGCCTAAATCCATTGGTTATTTTGCTCACCACACCATTCCAGTTTGAACCCAGCCATATGCAAATCAGTCTGACCCTGTGCCTCATGGGAACAGTCCAGGCCGAACAGCCAAGCCATGCCTTCCCTGGACCGGAAACAAGCTTCCTGGGACTGGTTAATGGCATTCCAGCCGTCTTCAGCCAGGCTTGCTTGAATCCTGTGGCAAAGTGAGCAAGGGACTCACGTCTGAGCATACCCTGCCACACCTATGGCGGCCAAAGCGGTACAAAAGGGGGTGGTGATGGACGGAGCATCTGAACCAATCAAACACTCACCCCCAGTCAACAGATCTGGGTTTAATCCATCACCGTTCTTTAGCGCACTCCACCACCCCAGTTCAGACATGGCTATATGCAAATCAGTCTGACCCTGTGCCTCATGGGAACAGTCCAGGCCGAACAGCCAAGCCATGCCTTCCCTGGACCGGAAACAAGCTTCCTGGGACTGGTTAATGGCATTCCAGCCGTCTTCAGCCAGGCTTGCTTGAATCCTGTGGCAAAGTGAGCAAGGGACTCACGTCTGAGCATACCCTGCCACACCTATGGCGGCCAAAGCGGTACAAAAGGGGGTGGTGATGGACGGAGCATCTGAACCAATCAAACACTCACCCCCAGTCAACAGATCTGGGTTTAATCCATCACCGTTCTTTAGCGCACTCCACCACCCCAGTTCAGACATGGCTATATGCAAATCAGTCTGACCCTGTGCCTCATGGGAACAGTCCAGCCCGAACTGCCAAGCCATGCCTTCCCTGGACCAGAAACAAGCTTCCGAGGACCGGTTTCAGGGTACAACCCCTCATCAAATAATGCGTCTAGGGAAGGGACATACATGAAAGAGGAAGCCCAAGGAAGGTGACACATAGGAAACAAGCAAACAAGTGACAATTAGTCCAATCTGTGGGGTTAGCAATGGGCGGTCTGCAAGCACCTGTAAGGTATCGAGCTCTTGCAGGAGACCACACTACACTGTTGTAGGTGAAGCCGAAGAAGTGTGTAGTATAAAAAAGCATTTCAGAAGTGTGTATTATCACACAACCTTCATCAGATTCACTTCAGTGATTTAAATATGTTCCCTTGCGACACACATGCGCTGTGAACCTTTGAAATGGAGTCCTAATGGACTCCAGAATGAGCAGAATGCATCCCAGAGAAATTGTGATTCTGCCACCAGTTGGACCGTACACAAGGTTATATTTATTATGCAAATTTGTTAAAGGAAGGCTCATGTAAGACATGAACCAGCCCCTGCTTTATTACACTTTGAGCTCCATTACTAGAGTAAAGGAGCCGCATAAAACACCCAGTGCACGGTACACAGGCATGTCTGATGTTACTACTTGTGCTGCAAACAACTCTCCATTGTGTGGTCTGTACATTTATGCAAAGTGCTGCACCCTTCCCTGTGCTCAGAAAGCAAGAATTGCGACCAGAGTGTTACAGCATTTGATATTACTGGTGTTCAAGTGATAAAAAGCCCATTGTGAGAAAGTGCCTCGCTTTTTGTAGTCACTTTAATTTGTTTTTGTTTTTGTTGACTGGTATTGCTGTTTTTTTAACTGCACACTGGGGCTGACCTAGACCCAGTGTGTGACCCCCCCCCTTTAACCCCTCCGCTGCACTAAACGTTCCAAGCTGGTGCTGAAGGTTCTATTGCGCGGGCGGGGCCGGAATGTTCAACGGACGTGCGCAGCACTACCGTAGTAGTGCACGCGACGTTCCCTGAACGTGGCCAGCACTGAAGGGGTTAAAACATGGTAATATTGGCTAACATCTAATTGGCATACTTTACTGTCCAGAAAGACCATAGTTTATTGGTGTAAGAAAATACACCAATGGCGTGGCAAGTTAGCTGTGAACTGCAGCCATTTAGAAAACATGGCTTCAGGCTTACCCGCGTTGCCTGACTCTTACAGCTTGTGAAACCAGAAGCCAACTTATCCAAAGGCACCTTTTCAATAGAAAATAACTCTACTTTTACTACTTTTAAATATTGAATAAGTCACTCCTAAATAGGCCTTGTAGCCCACTAGTTAAGTGCCTAGTGCTTAAAAGTGGTCCATGCAAGAGTTTATTGTTGACATGTACCGACAGCGACTAGCTATTAAAAACTATTTTCAACCTGAAGAGCTATGTGTCCTATGAGGAAAAAATGAAGTTCAGTATAAAATCACAGCTCTGCCAACTTTGGTTTGGGACAAGCTACAGGATCATTCAAACAATATTTTTTAAGTTTGTTAAAAATCCAGTTCCATATTGAATTCAGATTTTTTTGTAAATATTTAGGAAAAGTATATTTTTTATAGCCATATTTTGTGTGCCTGAACCTCCTGTTGGCTCATTATCATTCGCTTGCCAGCAGCTGACCTGTCGGTGCATCCCCTTAATGAGGTGTGAAAAGTGTTCCCAGAGCAGAAACAATCGATTAGGCCCTTTGACAGGAAGACCTGGTGTGAGGTTTGTGACACACATCAGCTCAGTCAGGCAACAGGGGAGGGATAAGCAACTTAATGAACTTGAAAGCTATCAGTGTGAGGCCTGCCCATTCATTATTAATCGTAAACAGAGACTTGGGGAAGAGAAGTCTTTTGTTTCCTGGTCTCTCTGTAGCCAGCGAGGCACCATTCCAGTAGGAAGCGGGGCTGGTCCCAGGATACGTTTGATGTACCTGCGAATAGTATTTTATGGAGCCGCGTTTTTCTTCATTATCGGATCTAAGAGCACCTTCAAATATGTGAGTACAGCATTTCTGCTGTACAAGAAGCTCTTATTATTTAATAGACTAAATGTCTGCTCCACGTATAATAAGAATCAAGCCCACATATAGGGAACACACAACCCCTGACTTGCCTCTTAGTTCTCTAATAGCATGGTCATCTGGGCAGGGCCAGGAATATTTCTCAGTCCATGTTTAAAAACTCACTTTTAATAAATGCATTACTAAAGCATGATGTGGTAGTGCACTGTCATTTACATACAGTATGTTTTCCATTGAAAGCGCCTCAACCTTTCCCACTAAAATGCAGTTTTGGTGATAAAACTATATAGCGCATAAACAATGTTTGGAAATTGGGTTTCAGCAAAAATATTTATCATCTGCATATCACCAAGTAAAGTGTTCTGATTTGTTTTCATTCTTTAAAAATCATTTTTCTTCACACATAAATACAAAATGAGCCTTCATAAACTACTAAATTATATTTTTAAATGTTTGTACAATTCACTTATTAGCTACTTCAGTGTGGCGTTAGAAAAACAGCCTGACATCTTACAGCCGTTCATTTCACATGCTTTGCAGAGCACGATTGTCGCACAGTTCACGGTACAAAATTCTCTAACAGTCAGAGAGAGGGAAGCAAATGCAGGAAGACAAACTGGCTTTAGAAGTCTGTCTCTGAATGCAGAGAAATTGTGCAAAAGATAAAAACATGATTTAAAGGCATCTTGATTGCTCTTTCACTTTGTGAGTGAACAAAACAGCTGTTATTTGTCAGCTCACCAGAAAGGGCGAGTAGGCACTAAAAATAGCTGGCTGTGATGAAGTCTTTTTGACTTAAATATAAAAAAATGGGATTTTCATTGTGTTGCGTTTTACATTTTTAACTGTTAAGCCTCTCTCCTCTGTGACATGGCTACCACAGGGTTGAACCCAGGTTTGAATTATTGGACATATGTTATAACTTAAGAAGCTTATCGCCTTGTTGTGGCCTATCATCCACCCCAAGTAATCACCCGCTTTTTTACACGCATCATTCTCCTGGTGTGTATAAGGTCTGAGCAGTGGTTACCAGCCCATGCTTTCAGAAACAAGCTTTGCTCTGGGGTTAACCCTACAGAGAGTGTTGGTTGGCATGCATTGGTCCTGTGGCCAGTGAGTTTATGGTTCCTGAGGGACTAAGGCGCCTCACCATTGTTGGGGGGTGGACCTGAAAGGTCTTCTCACATGCTGGTTGTATCATGGCCTAGTGATGCTTTGAATTCATTGCTTTTTGGGTGTTTTCAGGGATGGTGACTGTAGGTCACCCCCCTACCACCTTCACATTGCTAATGTTTGTGGTGTTGGTTCTTAAGAATTGCATGAGGTTTTTCCCTACTTACTTTTAAGAGATACAAAGGAAGGTGCCTCTAAATTCCTGTTCGTTCACATTGTTGCTGAAACGCTGATGCTCGGCTCAACGTTTGTTGCTGCGCGACATGAAACCCATATTCTTTATTTACATCCTCTCCAAGTACTAGAGCTCACAGTCTGCGGAATGGGGTCCTCGTTCGCTCTCTCTTGTTCTGTGATGTAAGGTTTCCCAGCCTGTCTCTCTCTGTGAGGTACATCTTCTCCCATTGATGCAGGGTCATAGTCTTTATCTCTCTCTGTCTGTCTGTCTGTCTCTCTCTCTGTAGGATACATCCTCTCCCGTTGACGCATGCTCATAGGCCTTTTCTCACTCTCGCTGGTTAGCAGTCACTCTCTCTGGATCTGCCTCTCTCTGTCTCCATAGCTGCCTTTCTCTCTCTCTCTCTCTCGCTCTTTCTCTCGCTTGCTGTAAGATACATCCTCTCCTACTGCAGTAGGCTAAGGTTTTCTCTCTCAGATATCTCCCTCTGTGCCACAGACTCAGGGGTACGCTCTTCATTTGTGATCTCTCTTTACCCACTCCATTAGTCAGGCTGCCTCTGTTGCTTTGCGGTGTATTATCCCTCTCTCTTATCTTCTCTCAGGTATGACGCAGCCCTGCAAGAAGCAATGCAGGTGGACCACATGGTCTCCGAAGGAGAGGAGGACGAGAAGACGCTGCAGGAGAAGTTTCCTTTCCTGGGAGTACCGTGTACCATTAAAGAGGCCTTTGCTGTACATGGTGAGTACCGTGAAGGATCCCTTTACTGTCCGCCATCCCATGGGTTGTGTTCCGTCTGACCCGACGAGACGTGTGGATCGCTACGCTTATCCTTTAGGGCATATAGGGGCAGTGGCGCAAGATAAGCCCCCGCAGTCCCTGCGATGCGGGGGTCCCACGAGCTCCAGGGGGTCCCCTCATCAGAAGTGGAAGGTGGTGGGCCAGGGAGGGGAGCCCCCTCCATGTACTTTGCAGGGGGGGCCCTCAAGTTTCGTTATGCCACTGATAGGGGGTGGTTACTCACTATGTGCTTCATCCAGGACCGGTTCTTGGGGGTGCACTGGAGAGTGGAAGCATGGGAGGAAGAAATCCTTGCACACTTCATCCAGAGGAAGTCCAGAGGCAGGACGGCCATTGCTGCGTCGGGCATTTGTTTGAGGATGCAGCTCTCTTCAAATCATGCCACTTCCCATAGAGTCAGGGCATGTGTTTCAGGGTCCACACTCCCAGGACATGTTTGTACACATAGGAGTCTGGAGTGTGCACACATAGGAGTCTGGAGTGTGTTTTCAGCGTCCACACTCTGTTGACATGTTTGTACACGCAGGAGTCTGGAGTGTGTTTTCAGGGTAGGCCCTCATGTCTCTATGGACCAGTCTGTCAGTCTCACAGCAGAGCAGTCCAGTAGTAGTCCGCTGGTGTGTTTCAAGGTTTGCTCCCTAAAGGTCTTTTTCATGAGGGGCCACCCCATGTGTTTCAGATTGTGCTTTTGTTTGGCTGTTCCCTGGGTGTCCAGCATTGCTTTCCACAGTGCAGTGGCCGCTACCGTCTGCTTAAATGTAGATATTTCTTAAAGGGCACAGCCGCAGAATGAAACCTGCAAATCCCACTAATTTTCTTTATGTATTGCTTCCTTATACTTTATTCTGTGCTGACTAAATGTAAGTTTATGCCTCACATTGAGTTGATACTTTGCCATCGTAACTTAATATTACTGTCTGGTTCACTCATTCGCTTGCTTCCTTCTTATTCTATCTCTACCCCAGGCATGCCCAACTCCTCCGGCCTTCTGGCGCGCCGCAACATTATCTCCAGCACTGATGCCATTGTGGTATCGCGTTTAAAGCAGGCGGGTGCCATTCCCCTGGGCGTCACTAACTGCAGCGAGCTCTGCATGTGGTACGAGTCCAGCAACAATGTGTACGGCAGAACCAGGAACCCATACAACACCCAGAGGATTGTGGGAGGCAGTTCTGGTGAGTATTGACTCCAGAAAATGAATGTGTACACTAGGTGAACGGTGGGACAAAACTCTGGGCAGTATGCTCTCATGCCCAGGAATGGACACACATATGGAAAGGAAGGAGGCTGCAGGGGTGAATATGTATTCCAGACAAGGAATGCACACACTTAGGGGAAGGGAGAAGGCAGAAGGGGTGAATAAGTACCACAAACAAATAATGCAGACACCTGGGGGGAGACTGGAGGCAGCAGGGGTGAATATGTATGCCAGACAAGGAATGAACACACTTAGGGGAAGATAGGAAGCAGAAGGGTTGAATATGTACTCCAAACAAAGAATGCAGACACCTGGGGGGAGGCAGTTGCCAACACAGTAGCAAGAAATCGCCATCAGTGCCAACACTCTTTCCCCCTCCAGAACCCCACCAAACGACAGAACACGAAAGCCACCTGGTTCACCTCAGACCTCCGAGAATCCAAGAGCACTTGCCGACAACTGGAGAAAACGTGGAGAAGCAGCAAAACCCTGAAAGCACGCTCCGCCTACAAAGCTGCCACCACGGCACACCACCAACTCCTTAAATCAACTAAGAGAAACTTCATCCAAGACAGAATCCTCTCCAAGTCCCACAACTCCAAGTAACTCTTCTTCATCAAACAAGAATTCACCAGACCCAACAGTGAAACAACTGACGTCCCTCCATCTCAAGACCTCTGCAACAAACTCAGCTCCTTCCACCGCAAGATCAAGACACTCTACGACAACTTCAATGACCAAGATCTCCCCCAAACCCCAACATCCCCTCCTCCCCCACTCACCCCCCCCCCCAGCTACTCCATCCAACAGACCCTCCTCACCTGGACCCCTCTCACCACAGAAGACACCGCAAATACAATGGAAACATCCAGTCCGGAGCACCTGCTGACCCCTGCCCGCCACACATCTTCTACAGGGCCGGCACCACCGTTGCATTAGAACTACGGTGAACAATCAACTGCTCCTTCGAGACTGCCACATTTTCCAACGACTGGAAATGCGCCAAAGTCAAACCCCTCCTCAAGAAGCCCTCCGCAGACCCGATGGATTTCAAGAACTTCAGGCCCATCTCACTACTCCCTTTCGCCGGCAAAGTCATCAAGAAAGTCGTCAACACCCAGTCAGCACACTTCATAGAAACCAACAACATCCTAGACACCTCTCAATCCGTATTCTGCAGCAGTCACAGCACCTAGACCGTCCTCATAGCCGTCACTGATGACATCCGTGCCCTCCTCAACCAAGGTCCTTTCAGCCGCCTTCGACACCGTCTCCCACCACACACTAGCCACCAGACTCCACAACGCCGGCATCCAGGGAACAGCCTTAGACTGGATTCAATCTTTCTTCTCAGGCAGAACACAAAGAAGAAGACACCCGCCCTTACTCTCCGAACCTACAGAGATCCGATGTGGAGTACCCCAAGGATCCTCCCTCAGCCCCACACTTTTTAACGTCTATATGGCCCCCCTCACAACCATCATCAGAAAACACAGACTCAACATAGTCTTGTACGCTGACGACACCCATCTCATCCTCTCCCTCACCAAGGAACCCAACGTCATCAGGCGCAGTTTCCAAGAAGGAATGAAGGACTTCGCATCCTGGATGAGGAGCAGCTGCCTGAAGCTCAACTCAGAGAAAACAGAATTCCTCATCCTCGGCCCCACCCTCTCCGCATGTGACAACTGTAAGAAAGTGGCTCTATATAAACTGGACCAAAGTAAGTTTCAGTGTGTTTAGAATCCAAGGGTCTCCAGAGGTTTGGCAGAGGCTAAAGTTGGATATAACCTTACTCTCTAAAGTGGTATCTTGGTTGAGCAGTAAGGCAGGATCAGGACAGTGTAAAGCATTTGATGTACACTCAGTTAGCAAATGGTCTCACACACTCAAGAACTGAACTCTAGGCCAATTGTTTTATAACAAAAGATATAGTTGTTTTATTTTAGAACCAACAGGTATCAAAATATACTTTTCTCAATATGAGTGACTTTAGGTAATTCTTTGCAAGAAGGCAAAATACTTTGTAAGTACAAGTAGCTACAGTGGTTGCAATAGGCAACACAATTTCAAACACAATTTACCATTGAGCTCAATGGGTTTTGCTAGATAAATGTAATTGATTACTTTATGGATTACTTTTCTAACCCCAGGACTGGATCCTAGATTCAGTCCCGGGACATGTACGATAAAGAGTTAAGTAAAAGCGTTTTGGTTACAGTATTGATTTGTAAGAAATATGTATGTTCAAAGTTGACACTTCAAAACTTTTCAGTGAAAACCAAGCAATGTTATCCCATGTGAGAAAATTCAAGTCACAGGTAAAGTAGGTACTCGTTACTTTTGTAATCCAGTACTGGACTCCTAGGTTCAGTACTGGGACCTCTACCTAAGACAGGTAAGTAATTACGTTTTAGTACTTGGTACGATTTTTAAAGAATATTTGTAGTTTGCAGAAATCGACACTTAGAAGAAATTTCACAGAAAAACAGTCAATGGTTTCCTATGGAAGAAAATACAGCTTACTGGTAAGTACAGTGATGATTACTTTTGCGGTTCAGTACTGGGCTGAACGGTACACTACTGGCTTCTCTCCTGATCACAGGTGAGTAATTCAGAATTCGTTATTCGTCTGATTTTAGATGAATATTTTAAAGTTTCAAAACTCCACACAGAAGAAATTTCAAGTAAAAACCAGTCAATGTTAACCTATGGAAGGAAAGTGAGTTATCGGCTTTTAGGTAAGTACTCGACTGGTAGCGTTAAGGTTCTGGGCATAGACTCAGGGGTCTCCCAGGGTCGGAAAGGTACAGCTATTACACCCTCAGCGGCACAGGGACAGCCGGGTGCAGAGAGAGTAGGCCCAATGCAATCCAATGGAGGGTAGGAGGCCTTTGGTTGGTGGCTGCAAGCAGGCAGGCCACGCGGCTCTGGGAGCTGCGCTCCTGGTCACTTACTCAGGGCAAGTAGGGAAGTAGAGTAGAGTAGTGGTTGCACTTCCAGCGGCACTCGGGCGGCTGGGTGCAGGGTGCTTTTGAGCCGTCGGGCGCTCAATGTTATCCAACGGGAAAGTTAAAAAGTGGACACAGGCTGCTGACTCGGGGACAGAGATTCTTCAGTTGCGACCACCACTTTGAGAGGTAAGTTGGGATCTTGGAGAAGAGGTAGGTACCCCAAAGGAGGGCAGACGGGGCCGCAGGGTGCAGAGGTGTCTTTTGGGGTTGGGAAATCTTACCCTCGGCTGGTCACGGTTGGAGGGGTGCCTGGTTCAGAGGCAGCAGGCGTTGTCTGGTTCGTCGAGGAGGGTCTTTGGGCACTGGACTTCGGGTCCCAGTCGCTGGGGGGACGTCCTCGTGGTCTTGGATCACTCAGGCACAGGCCGGGCTTGGCGGGTGCAGAGTGGGCTGGATTTGCGGTTCCTGGCTGTTACCAGGGGTATTGCTAGTGAGCAGAACCACTGCTCATGGGAGTCCCAGTCTTTTGAAAGGTGCAAAGCAGGCAGGTCCTCCGGGGTTTTCGAGGTTGCTGTCCTCGGAGTCGCCGGAGTTTCGCAGGAGCAGGTTCAAGGATCAACAGGCCGGTAAGGTTCTGGGGCGAAGTCAGGGGGGTCGTCCTTTTGTTAGCAGCTGCGCGGCAGATCTTCTTGTTTCTTGGTCTTCTTCTTGTTGCAATCGGGATCTGAGGAAGGAAGGTTCAGGGTGCCCATAAATACTACATTTAGGGGCGTTCCAGGTAGGGCAAGGGCAGAGGCCAATAGGTCCCTACCCTGGGCTGAGTACAACCCCTAACCTGCTCCTCTCCTGTGGGAGGGGGGCAGGAGCCTAGCTGTGATTGGGCAGGGCTCCCCATCTTCAAGATGGCCGGGGTCCGGAGTCGTGCTTCACCTCACCTCTCCCACCTGAGGGGTGGGGTGGGTAGAGGCTGGCACACCCTCTTTCATCACTTAGGGTTTCCCGCCGTTCTTTCTGCCAGAGTGGGGGTCAGAACCGGTGGGGGCCAGTTGCTGAGTACAGCAAGTGGCCTGGAGAAGCTCACAGAGGCGGTATGCCTTTGAAGCTTCCACTGCCCATCCTGGATGGGCATTGTGCCAGGCCCCCGAGAGCGGCAGACTCTCGACCCAGGGGTCCAGAAACATGTCTGGTGGTGGCAGCCTCGGTAGCCACACAGTCAGGATACTTGGAGTTGTTAGGTTTCAGGGGGCATCTCTAAGATGCCCTTTGTTGTGCATTTTACATTAAATCCCACACTGGCATCAGTGCAGGTTTAATGTGCTGAGAAGTTTGATATCAAACTTCCCAGTTTTCAGTGTAGCCATCATGGTGCTGTGGAGTTCATAATGACAACCTCCCAGCACCATTTACTCTTAATGGCAGCACTGCACCTACAGTGCCCAGGAATGGCCCTGGGTACTGTAGGGGCACAGGGCTCATGCACCTGTGCCCACACCACTGGCATAGGGCACCCCGCTAGAGGGGTGACTGATGGATGCCAGGGCATTGAGCTTGTGGGCATGGCACACAGGGTTGTGTGCCATGTCGACTCTCTGTTTAGTTCTATACCTAGACACTCATCCTGCAAAGGCAGTGTGTGGGTGTCAGGGTCCAGGGCCTCTAAGGGTGGCACAATAAGTGCTGCAGCCCTTAGGGGTCTTCCCTGGTCACCATGCCCTTGGTACCTAGGGAACCATTTACTAGGGGCAGACAGGTGGCCAGAGTTGCCAATTGGGTTTTAGTTTCAACACAGTTTTTAGGGAAGGAACACAGGCCCTGGGCACCTGGTTTGCAGGAGCCCAGGGAACACTCGGTCAAAGCACATCAGCAGTTCAGAAAAAAGTGGGGGCATACCAATGCAAGAAAGAGGGCACTTTCTCACAACAACACCTGGTGGCCCTCTGCCCTCGGAAACCCACCCACCCCAACGGACCACACTCGCAACCTCGGCATCATGCTCGACTCTTCACTCACCATGAACCACCAGATCATCGTTGTGTCGTCCACTTGCTCAACACCCTCTGCATACTTTGCAAGACTTTCACATGGATCCCCCCTGACTCCAGGAAGACCATCACCCACGCACTCATCACCAGCAGACTGGTCTATGGCAATGCTCTCTACATCGGAATCAACAAAAAACTCCATTGCGTACTCCAGACCGTCCAGAATGCTGCTGTCGTCATCTCACGACATGACCGCATCACCGAACACCTCCGGGACCTCCACTGGCTCCCCATCGAAAGAAGAATAACCTTCAAACTGCTCACTCACGCCTATAAAGCCCTCCATAACACCGGACCCTAATACCTCAACAAATGAATCTCCTTCCATGTCCCAAGAGAAACCTCCGCTCTTCCGACCTCGCCCCAGCCATGGTCCCCCGCATCCACAGGGCCAGAGCAGGTGGCAGATCCTTTTCCTACCTCGTGCCCAAGACATGGAACAAGCTCCCCCACCACATCCAACGAAGTCCGACACTGCACCAATTCAGAAAGAACCTCAAGACCTGTCTCTTCGAATGACCTACGGAGCTTCCGCTGGTTCTTGATCTTCTAATGCGGTCATGGAAGACTGCCTTGTTTTTAGCGATCACTTCAGCAAAATGCATCAGTAAAATCAGATATTTTCTATAAAATCTCCTTACCTAAAATTGGACATGAACAAAACCTTTCTGTCTGCAAATCCCAGCTATAGCCCCAGAGTACCAACTGCATTTTGCCTGAATGATGAAATTCACTTACCAATGTTTTCTCAACACCCATCTATGGCTATATAACACCCATCTATTGTCACAAACTCTTTCTCTGATCATGCAGTGAAGGGATGTCTGGAGGAAAGTTCAGAACGCTGACTCTAAGCTCAGGTTTAGGAAAAAAAAGAGTATGCAACCGTGAATTCCTTAGTGGTGGCGGCATCAAAAGATGTTTATCACATCTGGCTCGATGACGGAACCCACCTGAGGAGGAAATCAGTAGATGGGATGCTTCTAGGAGAAAGATTTGCCGGACATCAGCAAATATTGTAAAAGCCGATTGCTCTTTAACTCGTAAATCCCTGTGACCATTCTCTGAGATTCTGTGCCCCAATTCTTGGAGTATCTGCCAAGAGAAAAAAAGAGATGACTTCTTAGAAGCCATTAAAGAGGGGATGTTGACTTCACACAGCCTAACCCATCTAGACAGGGATCCTGCGGGCCGGCTACTGCAGGCATTAGTCATGGAGTCCTTGTGAGTTGTTCTTGGTTCAGGTCGATGCCATCGCCCCCTCAAGTACAACAAAAGACTATTCGAGTTATCATTCACTGGGCCAGTATCCGGTGCCTTGTCCTGACGATCTTTATCCAGTGCCTTGTTACTGGCCCTTATTATGGTGGCCCGTGTTCCGATTTGATAACGTGTAGGAATTACGACTACACGAACTACTGAAATCAACTGTATGGTGATATTATCACTCAAGAAAAATACTTGCCCTGATGAAGTTCTTTCAAGAATGAAATGTGTTGGCTGTTGTTTTACCTTCATGCACTTGGATTTATATGAATAAAGACTTTTTTCTACGAAGGAACTGATCGAGCTTCATTATTAATTCTTGAACATTCTGGTAGTGCACCACTCCATTGTCTTTGAAATTATCATTCACTGGGCCATCTCTTTTGTCATCAGATGATTAAGAAAATCCAGAGGCTGAAAATCAGAAATGAGACCTTAAAGGAGCGGCCTCACATTCGTTTTATATCCACCGCCCAGCTAGGCTAAATAGCCTTGCCACATCCCTTCCTGGAAAAGGCAACAGCTGATGCAGAAACCGCAGCAGCCCTTTCCGGGCCACAAGTCTTCTAGAGCACAAAGAAGTGGTCAACAGCCTTCGGCGGCTTTAAGAAGGGCGCAGGCAAAACCATGCATGGCAGGAATTGATGAAAGACAAGAGGGTGCGAGATATGAAGCAGATTTAGTGCAAAAGCAGGTTTTCCAGGCCTCCCCTCAGATTCCACTGAAGGTTTGGAGTCCTCCAATGTCGGACCGCCTGGTTCAGGAGGCCCCGGCATTCTTGGAGAAGGTGCAAGAGATGCAGCGCCTTGACTTCAATGGAAGGAAGGAGTCTACTAGAGTTGAGACCCCAAGAAAGATGTCTGTCCCATTTTGGAATGAAGGCAGGTGAAAACATGGGTGAAGAGAAAAAAATTCCAGATGCTGGCTCTTCAGCAAATGCTTCCACATCTTCATCAGAGGACCTGGATGTGTGCTCTTGAATTCTAGGACGCTTATTTTCATGCACTCGTGCACACCAGTCACATATTTTGTCTAAGATTCAGAATCTTCAAGAATCACTGTCCATTCGGTGTTCTTCATTTTGTAGTAAGGTCGGCTCCCAGAACTTCTTCAAAAGTTGTGTCGGTAGTACCGGCATACCTCCACATAAGGAGGTGTTTACTCATCCATATCCAGGCACATGGAGATGTTGGGATGGTAAGTTGACCCCCTGTCCAGATAAAAGTGGATTCGTTTATTCTCCATATGCACCTCAAAACAATGGGTTAAGTCTTTTAACAGTAAAATATAAGAGGAATAGTGCAAGCTGTAGGGAAAAACTAGTGAAAGATGTCCTGGTAGCGTGGGGTGTGGGGTGTGTGAAAAGAAATAGTGCAACTTGGAAGGAAGGTGTGTGGAATAATGTGGGGTTAGGCAGAGTGAAAAGGTCAAGATATGTAGGGGGAGAGAGTAAAGCAGAGCAAAGGAAGTTTACAAGATAGGGAAGATAGTAGGTCAGTGCAGGACGTTCAGGAAGTAATTGTATATCCTATACTATTCAATACTCCCCGAGTTGTCCTTCTCTTGGCAGATGGATTTTGACAAGGTAATGACTAGTAATGAGGCACTTAGGAAAGCGGTGGGATACGGCAAAGTTGGGTAAACGGCCAATGTGATGAACTGTCTGATGACCGAATACGATACAGCACAGGAAAGAGAACAGAGACTGAAACTGCCTCCTGGAAACTTTTTTTTTTCATAACTCTTTTTATTGAGTCAACAGATATACTAATTACAGACAAGGCAAAGTATTATACCATACACGTATCCATATATTAAATATTGAGCAGGTGACTATTATATTATTGTTGTAAAACAAAACATTTAACCATTCGGGCCTGAAAACGACAGCCCTAAACATTTCAAAACACTGTGTCATATACTATAAAACAGTATCCCGGGCATGCCCCTCCACCCACATCATGACTAACTGTACATCCAATCTGCCCGGTGCTGTGTCACTATACATTTTCGATTTTGGCTGGGTGTGGCGGAGGTGGTTCCACTACAAAGCCCCTATAGTCTGCCCATCGGTTCCATATTGTAAAGTGCTTCTGAGGACACCCTCGCGCTTTAAAAATGGGTTGTTCCTGCGCCATACACCAGCAGAGACCTGCCCTCCAGGCACTCAATTTGGGTGAAAACGGATGCTTCCACGCATTTGCAAATCCCTCTTGGCCATGGTAAGACCCAAGAATAGTAAATACCTTTAATAAATGTTGCCCCCAATTTCATCCTTAATATGCAGGAGAACAAGCCTAGGTTTAATGAGGTAGAACCCAGCTGTGCACCTCCGATAGACACCGAAGAACCCCCCTCCAGACCTGACCCAGTGAATCGCAGCTCCAAACAGTATGCAATAGTGTACCCTCCTCGGCCTCACATCTGAGATACCTGGGAGAGTTGATCAATCCTGCCGTTCAGAGCCGGTATCTATTGAAATAGTGGAGAACCCGGCCTTATGGGCCGAGCGGCGCAGGGCACGCCTAAGATCTCCGAGTTCACCTGGCTCGACCTACAGAGACACAGGACACTCTGGTTGGCGTAGAAAAGTAGTTTTATTAGCTGCAGCTAAGCACAGTTATCTAAGAAGTACCACACAGGTAGGTTCTCAAGAGACTGCCACTTCAATCTGTGGCGCACAGTCTATTATACCACACAAGTTTACAATGACAACTCCCAATATATACAAAACTGACAAATAGGAATAGTTCGAAAACAAGCTATCAGATGTCTAAAACACACCCTCCTTTCAGACCCCGTGTGCTCTCCTCCCATCAGGTTAATCAACACCAGTGCCCGTAATTCAATTTGCAGGTGGCAAAACATGTGTAGAATGCTTCAAAAGAGGAGCTATGTAACAAGAGAACACACGGAGAGAATAGCGAAGGCCAGTTAAATAAGATAAGGTAGAGAAGAATGGTGGGACCCAAACAGTGGAGTAAGTCATGGATTAATCAGTCTAGACATGGCTTTGCGAACTCGGCCGGACCCTGACATCAGTATCGCACACAAGGACAAAGGTTGCTCCTTGACGAGAGAAACATCGAACAGCTGAAAGGGGCAGAAAAGACCATTTTCTCCGCGTTAGCCGTGCTGCCTGAGTGAGGCAACATAAAATGGCGACTAAACGCAAAATGGCGGCTGTAGCGAAGCGAGGCTAAAAACTACGTAACCTCAGACCCTCCTTTTGCCATACTCAGGCAAAGCACAAAGGAACCTATTTCAATCTGAGTCGATATCAATGGTCATGAGGTCACTAAGATGTTGCTGCACCATCATCTTAATGTGTTCTGTCTGTTGTGCTACTGGTTTGGAGACACAGATTGTGGCACAGAGTCCACAAATAGCTGGACCACACTGTAGACAAAGACAACAAGAAAAGACGAGTGCTAAAATCATTCCAAGGAAAGTTAGCACTTTCCATCCCCAAGTGGACAGTAGTCCCCAAAACCATCCCATCACAGACCAATCTCCAGTATCTTGGTGGATAGACTCAGAGATGACATGTAGCTTAGAGATGGCTTGGTATACTGTAGGGGCGTTGACAGGAATATAAATGCAACAACTGGACCCAATCAATTTGCAAACTCCTCCTTTATCTGCAAGTATTATGTCTAAAACCATTCTATTCTGTAAGGTCATAAGTCGATCCGCCTGAAGCTCAGCAGTCACATTTTTCAGAGCTCCAGAAGTTACATTGATTGTGGCATCAACCACACGGATCAACTGTCTGATATTTTTACTATTGGCCATCGGACCCCAAAAGGGAAGAAACCCTTTCAGAAAATCCCCTCCTTCCTGCCCTGCTGTATCTTCTGAATCTAACACTCCTCTAGCAACTCTCTTCCTATGATAATCAGCGGGAGCGGTGTATGTAGGAGGGAGGAGAAAAGCTACATAACATGTTCCCGAGAAGTGTGTGGGAAGCCATGTATAAGCTTTATCATGACAGATGAAATATGTACCTCGTGAAGCCACTAATGGTGCGGGTGTAGAAGGAGTATAGACATAAGTGTGGGAACAGTTGCTTCTCTCTTGCTTAGGTTTGGTATTCTGACCGTTTATTTGCAAGCACAAACGACCTCTTTGAGGTAGTACCCAAATCGGTGCAGAACTCTGTTGCTTAAGCTTGTCAGTAAGGCTAAGAGTATAGCGAGTTATGTTCCACCCATCGTACGCTCTCTTTTCATCTTTGGGAATCTTGATGATATCAGCAATCTTGGCCATAGTTACAATGCCCTTTATCAAAGAACTATGACTGAAATCCACTCCACAATTATAGGATCCACCAGAAGGTTATCGAAGTAAGTTCTGGTATGCATTGGAAAACATAGCCAGATAGGCCCAAGCAGAACCTTCGTATGAGAAGGGGAGGACTAAATACGGCATTCCTCTTTGTGTATTATGTGGTATGAGACCACATACCCAACAATCAGTAACATTTACTATCAATTGATGCTGGTGTAACAGTTGAATAAACGAATTGTTAATATATTCCATTCTTCTCATTTGCTCGTGATCTGGGAGTGAGTAAAACCTATGCGGTGAAACAGTAGTAGAGGGAGTTAGAGGGACGGAAACGGGAACAGGCACTGACTGCAGGACATGAATAGTCCATCCTATGCATGCTAATAAACTACTTAAACCTAGTAAAACACATAGGGCTACGCCACAACGACCAAATAATAATTTCTTATAATGAGCTCTCTTCAACATTTTAATATCACTTCCTTTCCCTGCACTATCCATTACTCTAAAGGCGTCGCTCACGATAATCTTCCTTAATCACTTGGCTGTGATTGTTAGCCGTCCTATGACACTGCAAGTCCTGTTGACCTAGTCACTATTCAGGTCACAGCTCAAGACTCCTACCGTGACCCTGCAACTTGATGGATAAGGGAAGGAAAAAATAATTTTTATTAATAGAGTTTAAAAAAAGTGAAAGTCAAAACTGATTGTCCTTAGGGGATCTTTTCCTCAGATTATATCGCTTCTTTCCCAGCGTTGTCTGGTCCTGGAATAAATGTTCGGGATCTGTTGTATCGAGTTTCAGATGAACGGGTACAGCTTCCTGTAGAACATCATCGTCCTCTTTCTCCGAGCTAGTCCAATCCAGGTGTGCACTGCTGAACGGCACAAAACTGGGTACCTGCTCAAACTCACTGTCACCAATACCTTCTCGGACCCACTGGTCATACGGCAAAGGCAATGGTACCCTTTTGCAGTGCACACCGTGGATCCAATGTTTTTTCCCCAGGACCTTGACAGCTGTACGAGTTGTGAGCAGAACTTGTCTTGGAGGCCCCCAGCTTCTGCAACCCATCTAGCAGGGCCTGCAACATACATGCGACTTCCAACATTCCTCGCTGTTTCCTTCGCTATCTCATCTGCAAACGCATTTCCTTGACTCACATTATCAGTAATCTTTTTGTGCGCACTGCACTTCACAATCGCTATTTGAGAAGGCAGGGCAAGTGATTCAAGAAGGTCAGTTACCAACTGACCATGCTGTATCTTGGTGCCGTGGGAGGTAAAGAATCCTCTTTCCCTCCACAAACGACCAAAACTATGGGCGACGCCAAATGCATATTGGCTGTCGGTATAGACAGTCACTCTCTTCTCTTTCGCCAACACACATGCTCTTGTCAACGCAATCAATTCTGCAGCTTGCGCTGAATTATGCGGAATGCGTGCAGTTTCTACCACTGTATACAGCGTTGTTACTGCATAAGCAGCTGTGGTTTCACCAATAGGGAGCTTGAAACATGACCCATCTACCCATAGGATCCCATCCGGATCCACAAGTGGTGTGTCCTTAAGGTCTATTCGACCCTTCGTTTCTTCTTCAGTGCGAAGAAAACAATCATGCTGATCTTGTACATTGCTAGCATCCAAAGCAGGCAACAATGTTGCTGGATTCAGGACATTACATCTTTTTATGTGTATGTGACTAGCCAGAAGTGTCAACTCGTATCCAGACAAGCGAGCACTCGTTAAATGCTGAGTTTTCATCCTATTAAGAAGAGTATCTACTGCATGTGGCACCATAACATTAAGAGTATGATCTAGCACTAGTCCAGCGGACTGACGAATAGAAATTACCGCTGCTGCTGTTGCTCTAAGGCAACCAGGTAATGCCTTAGCTACTGGATCTAATGTTGCAGAAAAATAGGCACACGGCCTCTGTTTGTCGCCAAATCGTTGCGTCAACACTGATAATGCGCAACCTTCCCTTTCATGCACATAGAGTGTGAAAGGTTTACTGTAATCTGGAGTACCCAACACAGGAGCAGAACACAAAGCAGTAAGCAAAACAGAAAAACTCTTTTGACATTCATCAGTCCAAGGCAAAGGCTGGGGCGTGTCTTTAAGTGTAAGTGCCAACAGTGGTTTAGCAAGAAGGGAAAAATTTGGAATCCACTGTCTACAGTAAGAGGTAATGCCTAGGAAAGCACGCACTTCTCTTTGTGTGGACGGTACAGGCATTCGTGCAATTGCATGAATACGTTCTGGAGTCAATCGCCTTCCCTCCTTCGACAAGAGATGACCTAAATAGGTAACCTCTTGTCGGCAATATTGTAACTTGGAAGACGATACTTTATGATGTGAATCAGACAAATGCCGTAGGAGCGATAAAGTTGCTGTTTTACAAACATTTTCAGAATCTGCAGCGATCAACAAATCATCCACATATTGGATAAGAGTGGCACCTGAGGGCAAAGAAAAGGTATCAAGTTGTGACTTCAAAGCTTGACTGTATATTGAAGGGCTTTCACAATAGCCTTGGGGTGCGCGCTTAAACCGGAAGCTGCGGCCTCCGAGAGAGAAGCCGAAAAGATCCCTACTTTCTTCGGCAATGGGAATGCTAAAGAAAGCATTTTTAAGATCGATCACTGAGAACCAACCTGCTGAAGCAGGAATCATGGTAAGCAAAGCTGTGATATCTGGCACAACAGGAAATTGAGGGACAATTTTGTTGACCTCTCGAAGATCAATTACAAAACGATACACAGGTGGTTGAGAGGGATCAGTACGTTTAAGAATAGGCAAAACAGGACTATTGCAAACGTTTCCTCTAGTTTCTTCAACCACACCCTTCTGAACCAAATCATGAACAATGGCCAACAAAGCTCTCTCACCATCACTGGATATTTTATATAGTGGAACACGTGGCATCTTAACATTGTCTTTAACAGTAATTACATATGGTGGAATTTGCAACAAGCCAACGTCATTTGGACCCACAGCCCAAAGTGTAGCAGGAAGTGAACGCAACTCGGGTGGTAGCTGTTCTTTAGATACATACATTGGAGAAGTCAACTTATCACCTAAAGTAAGGTGCACACCAGAGGGTGAACAATACAGCGTAGCATGTAAACGTTTCAGTAGGTCCAAACCCAACAAATTTTCTCCGCACCCCGTCGTTAAAAGGAGTGGAGCTTCTAAATCATAAGGACCAATAGAAATGGGCAAAGGACAAGAGATAGAATTTGAAACTGGGGCGCCAGAGAATCCTACAGAAACATTTGTTAAGCCAGACAAAGGTGCCCCAGGGAGTTTAGAATGCATTATAGAACTTCCCATAGCACCAGTATCCAAGAGAAATGGTTCTGTAACACCTAATGCCATAACATCAACATAAGGTCCTTCCTGATCTACTGGAACTGATATGACTCCCTTACTTTGCCTATGGCTGTCCTAGCTAGTATGGAAAGCAACGTCCTCATTATCGAAACAATAGTCATCATTGTAGTATTGTGCAGATTGAGAATGCTGCTGATCAAAATAATTCGTAGAGTCCTGAGAGGGAGAGGGACGTCGTTCCTGAGGTGGCGCACCACGACCCCTTCCTCTGGATATGGATCGAGAATCACCACGACCCCGTGGTGCCAATGATCCACCATACCGTTGTAATAAAATTGGACAAGTATTCTTAAAATGACCATCTTCTTTACTATAAGCACACTGATTAGGACCCAATGGAGCTCGTGGAACTGAGGAAACTGGCTTCTGCAACAACCTCTGAAACGGCGGGGGCTGTGAAAATGAGGGCTGAGAAGAACGAGGGGGATAAGCCTGTTGCAGAAGGACTTTTGTTTTCAAATCTTTAGTCTTTTTCTCCGCTTTCTCCTTGTCCTCCTTATCCCTATTCTCATAATATTGAGCAGTAGCCAATATCTGAGCAGTGGAAGAGACAGCCCAAGAACTCTCTGATTGTTTTAATTTATTCGATAATACTGGAAGTAAATTAAAAACAAATTTGTCTACGAACAATTGTTGTCCACCTTCAGTACTCATATCCTGCCCACTATGGTCGATGAAGGTCTCCTCAAACCGAGTAAAGAAGTCCGAGACACTTTCATCCGTCTTTTGCTTACACGCGGCTAACTTATCCCAATTAACACGCATCGCAGGCATTAAAGTTTTCATCAAGTCTATTATTTTTCCAGGCAATTCTGTGATCAGGGCATCCGGTTTGGCCCCACCCACTTGACCTGCATCCGCAGCTGTAATGGCAGCCCAATCACCACCTAGAGCTACCGCATGATCCTGCCTACGAATCTTGCTCCATATTGCTTGTGGGACTACATTCCCCATAAGTAAGTCAATATCTGCCAAATTCATAATACAAGCGTCAACAGTCTGAGACAGCTCTTTATAATATCCCGCAGGATTCTTACGAGGGTCCGGTAAAGACTGTTTGAGCGCTAATACTTCCGACCTTTTCCAAGGATCGTGTACCCATATACATTGAAAGTGAGCAGGAACACCAGGATTAGCACCTGCTTGAGGAACCGCATCTCTCCATATCGGAGGAACTTCTCGCATTGGGTATTGCGCCGTTTTACGACGAACCGTGGGATCAGGCTCAAGAGAATTTTGAGAGAAAAGGGTAGATCGAAAAGCAACAAGTTTCTGAACAGCATGCTCTACAGCAGGACCCACAATAAGTCCCTTATCAAATTGATCCTGTATGTCGAATAAATCCTGAGGAGGCGAGTCTAAATCTACGTCTCCCCATTCCTTAATTAGAGAATTACACATGACATCAAACACGTATCTCTGTGTGGGCGCGTTCCATTGTAGGAAAGTATCTAAGATATCATGTGTACTATACTGTACGCGACTCATGATCCAATTATAGGCAAGGGAATCTAATTTAGTCCGTTCTTCCAAATCTGGAAATTGACTACGAGATTGCCTCCTAGACGAGGCAGCAGAGAAGAAATGGGGTCCAAGAAAAGGTGACAACAGACCTGAGACAGTGTCGACTAAACGCCGTCGAGCTGCAGGGGAATCTGACACTAAAACGGGGGACAAAGTATTCTGTAAGACAGAAGAGGAATCTGTAGCAAAAGAAACAGCAGATGGAGAAGGCTGAGGCACAGGAGATTGGGGTACCGATATTGCGGGCAGAGGGAGTTGAGGCGGAATCACAGGGACAGGCAACTGCGCAGGAAGTACAGCGGCTGCATTGGCAGCGGGCTGTAATGGCGGTGCATTAGCTCCTAACACATAAGGCGGAGGTAATGTCAATAAATGGGACATGAAAGAATCATCATCAGGAGTTTTACTCTTTGGTACCGTAGGCAATACAGGATAGCATCTATCTATTGCCATGCGATGTTGTCTTTCTGAAACCTCAATCGTTTGATCAGCTTCGTCATTTTTAAACTGTTGGGCAGCCTGTAGAATCGACATATTCTGTTCTTTCTTATCTTTCTTCAATTGCTTAATTTCTTTCTGTTTGGCTTCCTTGCGCCATAGGCGAAAGGAGTCAAACATTGCCGGCCGGGCTTTTCTCTTGAATAAAATCGCTTCCAAATTATCTAATATATCTGGCTCAAAAGACCCATTTTGTGGCCACTGCAAAACACCGTCCTTTTTAGTGTAACAGGCCCATATTTCACTAAAAACTATAGGACCCAGACCGTGCTTTGAGTAAAGTTCGTAAGTAGGAGTTCCAACTGGAGGGATCGGACAAGAATCCTTCAATCGGGAATCCGCAAAACATCCACAACAACAAAATTTCTTAAACTTACTAAATCCAGGCATTTCGTAACAAACGTCCAGGGATTCTTAGACAATAGAGTCACAGCACAAACGTACTTACCCCTTAGCTTCGGTTAGCGAGCTAATCGAATAACAAAATACAAAAACAAAGAAAGTGGGCGCTACCCACAAATACTTAACTAAATGCTTTTCTCACGCCAGCAGATGTCCGTCTATCGTCTCGCGATACCAATCATCACCAAAGGGCCAAGGCAGGGCGACAGTCAGGGCAGCAGTCGTCAGCAGCCGTCGGGAAGGAGTAGCCACGCTTCAAAAGACCTTCGGTCCACTTCGACATGAAGGGGTCGCTCACGTGGTTCGCGAAATCCTCCGGAATTTTCTTGCGAAGCTCCTCACGACTCTCGGGCAAAACTACTACCGCTGAAGTCGCCCACACGTTGGGCCGCCAATTGGAGAACCCGGCCTTATGGGCCGAGCGGCGCAGGGCACGCCTAAGATCTCCGAGTTCACCTGCCTCGACCTACAGAGACACAGGACACTCTGGTTGGCGTAGAAAAGTAGTTTTATTAGCTGCAGCTAAGCACAGTTATCTAAGAAGTACCACACAGGTAGGTTCTCAAGAGACTGCCACTTCAATCTGTGGCGCACAGTCTATTATACCACACAAGTTCACAATGACAACTCCCAATATACACAAAACTGACAAATAGGAATAGTTCAAAAACAAGCTATCAGATGTCTAAAACACACCCTCCTTTCAGACCCCGTGTGCTCTCCTCCCATCAGGTTAATCAACACCAGTGCCCGTAATTCAATTTGCAGGTGGCAAAACATGTGTAGAATGCTTCAAAAGAGGAGCTATGTAACAAGAGAACACACGGAGAGAATAGCGAAGGCCAGTTAAATAAGATAAGGTAGAGAAGAATGGTGGGACCCAAACAGTGGAGTAAGTCATGAATTAATCAGTCTGGACATGGCTTTGCGAACTCGGCCGGACCCTGACATCAGTATCGCACACAAGGACAAAGGTTGCTCCTTGACGAGAAAAACATCGAACAGCTGAAAGGGGCAGAAAAGACCATTTTGTCTGCGTTAGCCGTGCTGCCTGAGTGAGGCAACATAAAATGGCGACTAAACGCAAAATGGCGGCTGTAGCGAAGCGAGGCTAAAAACTACGTAACCTCAATAGGTGCGGTGTAAATAGTTGAAATGAATAAGCCTAAGATGCGATGCAGTTGCTGCGTATCTCGGGATCTCAAGGGCTTCTCTCCAGCCATCACTGTCCAGGGAGCCCAAGTCTGTCTGCCATTTCTCACCAAGGGGATCTATTGTCATGGAGAGATTTGTCACTAGCGTTTGGTAAATCTTTGGGGTTTTATGATCCCCCAAATCCCCCATAAATACTTTAACCTAAATAGGGTTAAATTCGGGAAGGGGGTCTAGGCAAGCAATATATGGGGATAAGGCATGTCTCAGCTGCAGATACTTGTGAAATTGAGCACGTGGCATGTCGTTTTCAAGTCGGAGGTCTTGAAACGATTTCAAAGTGTCACCATGCATAACGTCAACCTGGGTAGATATACCTATAGTGTCCCATTGCTTAAATCCTACCAGATCAGTTACCTGTGGCATGAGGCGACTCAGCCAAAGAGGGGTCTCTCCTGTCAGTCGCTTAAGCCACCCCACCCGACGCAGCGAGTCGGTCCACACACCAAAGACAACACGAGTTGCAGGCAGTAGCTTGCGTTGCTCCCTCTTAGTGCAGAGCAACCGGTGCGGCAACTTGTCCCCCATCAACCTTTCCTCTACCCGATATGCCGGATCATTGCTAACACCGTACCACCAGTCGTTTAGGACTAAAAGGTGGGAGGCTGCATGGTATGATTGGATATCGGGGGTCGCGATACCCCCACAATAGGTTGATTGAAAACATGTCTTAAGGGACACCATAGCCGCTAGATCGTGCCACAAAAAGCGGCTGAGCCTGGAGTTCAGCTGACGAAACAGGAGGGCGCTATCTGGAAAGGGTGATTCTGTAGTTGGTAAAGGGGACGAGGAAGGGATACCATTTTTAAAATAGCTGATCTGCCCTGTATAGAGAGGGGCATACGCGACTACGAATCCATCTCTGCCTGAGTGCACGTCCAAATGGGGGCAATATTCTTTTCCCATGAAATCGATTGAGTATCCGAGATGTATCCCCCAAGGTACTTCAAACCAGTGGTAGCCAGCGTCACCTCCGTCGTCCAGACGCCCATGGCCAGGCCCCCACGTATCAGCCACAATATAGATTTCTTAGCATTCAGCCTCCTGGAAACTTTGATTAGATTATGACAGCCAGCATGTGTAGTAGCCCGGGATTGGAAGCAGCGCTCAGTATGGGATTGGTCCCAAGGGGTAAGTAACATTACATGTGTTTTGCTGAGTGCAGCTTTCTCTTGCTTTGCTTCCTGTTTTCATTGACTCGTAACATTTCCTTCTTTTCCTACAGGTGGCGAGGGCTGTATCCTGGCAGCTGCGGGATCAGTCATTGGAGTGGGCTCTGATATCGGGGGAAGTATTCGGATGCCTGCCTTCTTCAATGGGGTCTATGGCCACAAACCCACTACAGGTACACCTGGAGCTGGGAAGGGGGGGTGCAAACTGACTGCAGGCCTAATGAGGATTGAGGGGGAGCGATCTAAATGCAGGTGCATCTTGGTGTCAGAGTTAGTACCAGCCACTTCTGAAGCAATGCTGAAGTTTGCCTCCCACTCCAAGAGCCTTCAGCCCAAACGTAGGCACTGGATGAAACAGAAATCTTGTGGTGAAAGGGAATGGATAGCCTCTTTACAACCGATGAATGCTGTTTGAGAAAGAACTTTGTATATTGCATAGAAGACATGTAACTATGTTGGTATTTCATGACGTTCCCTTTGTGAATGTGTTTTTCTGCTGTTCCAGTTTCTTGCCCAGAATGTTGAGCTCATTTCCTCTGAGAATTAAACCTAGCCTCTTTAACTCTCTTAATCAATCAATCAATCAATAATTCAATAGATTTCTAATCCCGCATCCCTTAGGCAAGGGGGATCTGATTTATCACACAAGGTGCGCTCACAGCGTCACAGGGGTGGCCGGGTGCAGGGTGCTGCTTTGGCTTCGGGTGCCCTGTTGTTTTCAATTGGAGTTGCCAGTTTTGCATTTGGGCTGCTGGCTCGGTACAGAAAAACTTCCAGGATGAACCAACAGCTGGGCAGGTAAGCAGGAGGGCTCGGGGACGTAGGTGCACCTCGGGTTCTTTTCTCCGGGCAGCTGGATGCAGGGGTGTCTTTTGAGGTCGGATTTCACCTTACCGGGCCACTCGCGATTGGGGGAGGTCTCCGTGCAGAGGCTGCAGGCGACGTCAGGGAGTCCTGGAGGGGTCAACCCTCAGTGCACTCGGACTCTGGAGCGCTGGGGTACTTGCTGGGGCCGGTGGGCCGCTCAGACTTGGACCGTAGGCATCGGGTGCAGTGGTGGTTCCTCGCGTCAGGTTCCTTTGCCCTCGGCAGGATCAGAGTCTGTCTTGGGAGTTTGCTTTTGAACAGAGCTGCTGTTCACAGGAGATCCAGTCTTTGTTGAAGGCAGTCAGTCCTCCCAGGGTTTCTGGAGGTCGCTGGCTGCAGGACAAGGCGACTTTTGGGTCAGGATCTCTGGAAACTGCAAACCGGCCGGTAAGGCTCGAGTCAAGTCAGTTTTCTCTGCAGTCTTCTCTGCTGGATGTCTTCTCTCGTCGTTCTTCTTCGTAGACTGCTGGAATCTGTCTTCTTGGTTCAGGGCTGCCCCCCAAGTACTGTACTTAGGGGGCATTTTTGGGGTCTTGAGGTCAGTAGCCAATGGGATACTGACCTTAGCGTGACTACACCCTTGGTGTGCTCGCCCCATATGGGGGAGTGAACACAATCCCTAATCCTGATTGGAGAGTGCCTGCCATCTGTAAGATGGTAGACACTGAAGAGTGGGCTTCACCTCCCCTCCCCAACCTGAGGGGTGGGGTTAGCAGAGGTGGGCACACCTTCTGGGCTGTTCTAATTTTTCCCGCCTGTCTTCCGGCCGAAAAGGAGGGGAGACAGGAAGAGGGCCTGCTTCTGATAGCAGGAGAAGCTGGGGGTCTCATTACAAAGGCGGCGCGGCCTTTGAAGCTCCCCTGCCACAGATGGCTCTTCCTGGCTTGGGGGAGGTGTGAACACCTCCGCCCTTGAAAGGCTTTGTTTCTGGGCTCAGGGAGCGATAGGTCCTACCCCAGGGGACCTGGAAACTTGTCTCATGGTAGCAGGCTGGTGTTTACCAGTCAGGGAACCCACCATAGGCTGTTCGTTTTTCAGGGTGTGTCTCTAAGATGCCCTCTGAGGGCATTGTATAGTAAATCCCCAACTTACATCAGTGTGGGTTTATTATGCTGATACGTTTGATACCAAACTTCACAGAATTCCGTAAAGCCATTATGGTGCTGTGGAGCTCGTCATGACAAACTCCCAGACCATATACTCTTTTAAGGCTTTACTACGCTTACAATGTCTGAGAATAGACTAAGACACTGTAGAGGTACAGTGCTCATGCAACTGTACCCTCACCAGTTGTATAGTGCACCCAGCTAAACATGCGGTCTGCAAGGGCAGTGCGTGAGTGTAAAGGTACAGGGCGTCTAAGGGTGGCACAATATGTGCTGCAGCCCTCAGAGGCCTTCCCTGGTCACCGTGCCCTTGGTACCCGTAGTACCTTTTACAAGGGGATTACATGTGGCCAGAGGTGCCAATTGGGGGTACAAAGGTACAGTTTTGGAAAAGGACACAGGCCCTGGAAATCTGATTGGCAGGGACCCAGGGCACACCAAGGTAAGGTCCATCAGACATCTGGCAAAAAGTGGGTGGGACGGGAGTTACTGCAACAGAAACCCAACTTCCTACACACGGGCCCTCGTGAGTCTGTTTTAAACTGACCTGACACATCAGAGCTGGGCTCTGAGGCCTTCTCAAGGGGCACCCACAATGCACCCCTTTTCCTTGAGGTTGGCTACTTTCCCTTCAATCTAGTCTGTTTAACTAAGACATTTTTACCTGTATGTGTAGTTGAACTGCCTACCTGCTCTCCCATGTAATATTATGTTCAGTTCCTCCTAACCAAGGACTTTTTCTTTCATCATGTCGGAGACATGTAGGGAGGTGCTTGCCCTGAATGTTGAAAGTGTGAGCTTATTGTCTGTGACTGCACTGGTGTGTGCTCGAGGCCATTGGACTCCGTGTGTGTGTTACAGAAGATGGTGGTAGCTATTGTGCAAGGCTGATGTCTTTTCCCTGAAACTAGACGTGCCTGACTTAAGCTCCCTGTGAGAGGTTAGCCTGGCATATGATGTCCACTAGTTCTAGTGGGCACCTTGCAACCAGTCTAATCGACCCTTCTTGATGGTGGTTGTAAAGTCAACCTTATAGAAAGCTATCCCAGTGGTAGCATGAACCAGCAGTCTTCAGGTTAAGACTTCAGTAGGCGAATTAAGCAAGTTGTTTTACCATATATAATCCCTTGAATTCCAAATGAAAGGACACCACACAAGGTATATATCAAATATATATGTATTTAATCTAAACACAACCCCTCTGCACTCTTTATGAGGTATGTATGTATGTATTGTGCACTTATATAGCGCGGTCTGCCACCCAAAGGGTATCCTGGCGCTTCCGATTCCACTGAACCATTTACACAGACACGCTTTTAGCCAGCTCTAGGGAAAAGGTGACTTTTTTAATTTTTCTTGAAGGATGGGAAGTCCTCCAAGCTCCTCAAGAATAGAGGGAGGGAGTTCCAAAGCTTGGCGGCTGCATATCCAAAGGATCGGCCCCCCATCCGAATCCTGGGAATCCTTGGAACCACGACCACATGTAATGAGGAAGAGCGTAACGGTCTCGCTGCGTGGTACTAAGAGAAGAGGTTCCGTAGCATAGCTGGACCTAGGTCATGTAGAGCCTTAAAGACCAGGCAAGAAGATTTAAAAAGAATTCGCTGCTGGACTGGCAGCCAATGCAGATCTCTAAGTGCAAGGGATGAGGAGGCAGCACGAGGCCTAGAGAGGGCTAGTTTTGCAGCCATGTTTTGGATGCGCTGCAACTTGGAGATCAGGTTACCAGGAGCCCCCAGGAGCAATGCATTACAATAGTCTATCCTGCTAAGGATAATGCCACACACCACCTCTGGCCTGGCCTGAAGAGGCAACAAGGGGAGAATTTTCCGCAAAGTGCGGAGTAACATCATACAGGTAGAGATAGTTTTATCAACAAAGCCGTTCAGCTGGAGGTTGGAGTCAAACATCACTCCAAGGTTACGGGCAGAATCCACCGCCACCACCTTACCCAAGGAGGAAGAAGGCCAGAGGTCAGACGGCAGAGCACGCGGGACGCGGTCCGAGGAGCAGTGGAGTACCTCGGTCTTGCAACTATTAAATTGAAGGGAGTTCTTCCTCAGCCAGTCGGCCGTGGCAGCCATACAGCGATGGAAAGTATCTGTGGACACCGCATCTTCTCCTTCAAGGGAGAAGATGAGCTGGGTGTCATCGGCGTAATTGATCACTGAAATGCCGAAAGATTTGATCAGTTTTACCAGAGGGCACAGATACAGATTGAATAAGATGGAGCTGATCGCGGACCCCTGCGGAACGCCCTGTCCCACTCTCCTAATACCTGAGCAAAAAGGTGGTAAAGCCACCACCTGATGCCTGTTCCGAAGGTACGAAATCAGCCAGTCCCTTGCCAAACCAGCTATCCCGGCCTCCTCCAGCCTGTTGACAAGAATGGGATGGCTGACCGTGTCGAACGCGGCCGATAGGTCGAGCAGCACTAAAAAGGCTGCTCGACCATTATCGACCCGGGATCGAAGGTTGTCCAACACGACCACTAGTGCCGACTCCGTACCATGAGCTGGCCGGAACCCGAACTGGGCCATCTCCAGACAGTTGTTACTTTCCAAGAAGCTGGAAAGAGACCGGGTAACAAGTTTTTCCATGATCTTAACTGGAAAAGGGAGCAAGGAGATTGGCCGATAATTCGACAAACAGGTGGGGTCGAGCGTAGGCTTCTTTAGGAGAGGGGAGACCACCGCCAGCTTCCTGCTATCAGGGACCATAGCCAAATTGAAGGACTGAAGACAGATGGAATGCAAAGGTGGGAAAAGTTCATCCTGAAATAGTTTCCAATATCTGTGGGGAAGTGGATCCAGAGGAGAGCCCGAGGTCACCCCGTTTGCTAGCATGCGAAACTCATCCAACGAGGGAACGGTAAAGCACTCTAGCCGATGATGAGATGTATATTCATCCGGTTCAGCAAGGGCGGGAAAGGATACAAAGGTATCCAAAGATTGAGGGCCGCATGTGCCTGAGGCAGTAAGGGCATCTAAGATATTTGCGATTTTGTCCTCAAACGCTTTTGCTAACGAGTCGCAGAGGGATTGTGAGGCTGGGATGTTATTCACCGCGCATTCGGGCCTAGCGAGGTCATTTACTATTTTGAATAAAGTCTGCGCTTTGTTAGTTGCCTGTGTCAGCGTGACCTCGAAATATTTTGCTTTGGCGCAATTAATTTGGGCTTTGTATTCAAGCAATGCTAGTTTATATAAAGACTTAGCATTCTCAGAATATGACTTCCTCCAAACCCTTTCCGCCTGCTTGCATCGATGTTTCAGTTGGAATAAGTTGGAAGAATACCAGGGCATGGCAGGTTGGCGTTTAACCTTAGGTTTCCGTAGAGGAGCCAGTGTGTCCAGTGAGCTGGTAATTTGCTGGCACAGGCTAGAGTAGCTTGCTTCAACACTTTCCATCAAGTTAAAACTCCCCGAAAGCAGGGGTGGATGGTCAGAGTGATGCAAGAGCTTAGACCACTGTCTCTTCGCTATGTCGGTATTCACTCCATTCCTTCTGAGAGACTCTACAGGAAGGTGGAGAGAAAAACGGACTAGTGCGTGGTCTGTCCAGCATTGAAAAGCTATTTCCCTGATTACCAACAGAGAGGCTTCTGCGAAGATCATGTCCATAGCATGACCCTTCGTGTGAGTCTGGGACAACACCAGCTGTTGCAGCTGAAGGTTGCCACAGACCTGGCACAGTTCTCTATATGCTGTGTCCAAGGGCCCATCAGGCCACAGATTGAAATCCCCCAGAATAAGAAGACTCGCATGCGAGTTGGAAAGGTTGTAAATTAGGTCCACCAGGTCTGGAAGCTTAGACAGCGCGGAGCCCGGTGGTCTGTAACAGAGCAGCCCGGACTGTAAAACCCCTTTATGTCCTTTAATCGAGAAGCCCATGAGTTCAAACCCCTGGACCGCTTTGACCTCGAGTAGGGAGAGGGCCAAGGAGTCTCTAAAAATAAGTCCAATTCCTCCACCTCTATTCCCCACCCTCGGGCAGTGCATGATTTTATAGCCCGCTGGACAGGCTAGTCCAAGTTCCACATTGCTGTCTGCTCGGGTCCATGTCTCGGTTAAAAAAAGCACATCCAAATCATAGGAATCTATGAGGAGTGCTATTTCAACGTGGTGTTTACAAAGTGAGCGGACATTGAGCAGACCACAGGACAGCACATCTGACTTGCCAGAGTTGGTACTCAGCACTTGGCTTACCTGGGGACGTAGGTGTATTAGCTCAGACCTGGAGTATGTGACTGGAGATGAGGAGGTACGGGCAGCGTGACTGGCACTGAGCACGACCGGTGCGCGAACGGGCGCAAACAGGCTTACCTCTGGCGCGCCAACGCTGCGCGCTTGAGAGTGGCACATCTTATATAACCGTAAAGCGCGGGATTCCTGCGAGGCCGATCTCTGGCCCCACACCCAAGATGGCGCCCGTTATTCGGCACCTCCTGGTTACCCACACCCAAGATGGCGGCGCGAATACCGCGATGCGCTTCCAGGGAGTCCTGAGTCCTAAATCCCGCAAAGTGCGAGTGGCGGCACAATTATGATGCAGGTATGACCTAAATACAACCCCAGACGATATCCCAGTGCGAAAAGGCAACTGCGTTCTAAATCGCGCAGCGCAGTGGTGCAAGTGCACGTGAAATAAAGTGAGTTTTAAAATATGGCGTTTTAAAATATGAGGCAGCAAGAAAGCAGCAGCCGCTTACGCGAGCGTGCAGTATCAAGTAGAATCTACCTGATCTGAAGGGGGTATCCGCTTAAATAGGCTCTTCAGAGCACGGGATTCCTGCGATGCCGATCTCTGGCCCCACACCCAAGATGGAGCCCGTTATTCGGCACCTCCTGGCTACCCACACCCAAGATGGCGGCGCGAATACCGCGATGCGCTTCCAGGGAGTCCTGAGTCCTAAATCCCGCAAAGTGCGAGTGGCGGCACAATTATGATGCAGTTATGACCTAAATACAACCCCAGACGATATCCCAGCGCGAAAAGGCAACTGCGTTCTAAATCGCGCAGCACAGTGGTGCAAGTGCACGTGAAATAAAGTGAGTTTTAAAATATGGCGTTTTAAAATATGAGGCAGCAAGAGAGCAGCAGCCGCTTACGCGAGCGTGTAGTATCAAGTAGAGGTCAGAGGTAAAAATACAATACAAGTCACACAATTAATATACGATAAGTTGCACAGTATACGTTTTGCCCTGGGGGCCTCACTAACCATATACTAAGAAAGTGGTATAAGTACCACGAGAGAGTTAGAAAGCAGGCCTAGGGCCTGTAGAATCGCAGGGGCTACACTAAACGACCAGTTGTTAGGAAGTAGGAGGCCCACGGAAGACGCCGCAGTGCTAAACACAGAGGCGGGTTCCCATTGACTTTCTATGGAGCTCGTAAAAGTTACAAAGTTACAGTTTAAGGACACTTACGGATGGACTAGGATGGAACCCTTTTAAACTAGGACACTTCGAGAGTTAAGACCCACGGGAGCACCGGAGTACTCGTGTTACCTCACCCAGGGAAGCCGGGTGCATAGGTGTCTTTTGGTGTTGGGTTTCGTCGTCGTTTTCGATGGAGAGCTGCAAAAATGTGCTGCAGGCGACCAGAGGAAAAGTATCCGGGTGGATCCAAGGGTGAATCGGAGGTGTGAAGAACCTGAAAGCAGAGGGGACAGAGTCTGGGTCACTAGCCAGTGACCAGGATGGAACCAGGCGATGTTGGGTGCTTTAAGGTGAAGGTGAGTTTGTCTCTTCAGCCACGAGGTCCAGGAGGCATCAACGATGACAAGGAGCTCAATTCGAGCTGTCCCACGATGGATCTAGATGACTACAGCGTCGGTATCCGGATTGGACCCAAACAAGCCTTGGCAACCGCAACCCACGCAGGATGTCGAGATTGGCTCTGTTGCAGACCAGCAAGGTCTGTGGCGCTTCTCCTTTTTAGGGAAGCAGGAGCAAGCCTGGAGCAACCAGGAAAGCAAGTTAGATTCAAGATGGCATTTTCAGGGGGCTCACCAGCCAACGGGCTAGGAGCCGGGAAGACGCGTCGAGCACAAATGTAAAGGCGGGGCCCACGGGACACTCGCGGAGTGTGGGGGTCTGGGCTTCTGTCAGGTGCCCCACAAGTCTTACCTTTGCTTGTGACGCAATTCCGCAGAGACGACAAGAGCACCCGTCCCTGTACCCACCTGACCCTCGTGGAAGGCAATACCCAGCAGGGATGAGATGGACGCAGGGATGGGAGCCAGGGTGTAGAACTAAATAATAGCGTGGAGCTGGTGGGCGTCCCGGTGTCAACTACAACCAAGAAAGAGTGAGATCAGAAGGGGTCAGAACAGAAAAGAACCACCCCACACATGCACACACAGACCTAGTCACCCTCTGAGGACTCACCAAGGCTTCCGGGAATCAGGTCCACAGACAGGTTCAGCTCCGGAATACAAAAGCTCAGGTAAGGCGCTCCTGCGCGATTTCACCCAAGTCCAAACCAAAAAGAAGCGCTCCTGCGCAGTGGCAAATGAACTAATTCAAAACAGGAACACAAGCGCTCTGGCCCATGTATCCGGTAATAGTGCGTAGTCCAGCAACACTTGTCTGTTAGCTGAGCTGTTTCCCCAGTAGCGCTCCTGCGCGGTGGGAAAACGAAATGTACAAGACCCAAAAAACAAAACACTCCTGGTAAGGTCTATAAACACCCTCAAGGCGCTCCTGCGCGGCAAGGGTAAAAGAAATACTAACAGGCACTTCCCTGGATCACCCAGGAGGAACTACAAGCAAGCGTGAGGACAGAACAGCGCTCCAGCGTGGTGACTCTGAAGTGACAGGTGAGCCTCAGCAAGCGCTCCACCGCGAGTAGCTGACGTAACAGCTGAGCAGCGCTCCAGCGCGGCTTGACTCGGAGAGAGACTGGCAGGTCTCGGCAAAAGGCGAAAGCAGTCCGCCTCACGGAAACCTCCAGCACGGAATCCAAAGTACAGAGCCGGCGGGAAACGCGATGTTTAAGCGTTTCCCCCGGAAGTGCTTCTGTGCTCCCAGGTTGCTGCCCGGGACTAGACCGGGGACTCAACTTCCGACCGGAAGTGAGTATCCGGCGTTCTATGTGTGCATGCGGAGATGGCCGGCCGCGGTATCGCCGCGAACCGTGACAGCACCCCCCCCTAGAACAGAACCCCCCCCCACACCCCCTGGAAATCAGAAAAGAGAGACAGGGCGAGGGCTCAGGGGATGAATCAGATGGAAAGCACGAACCAGAACAGGAGCGTGGCACACATGGGACAAGGGTTCCCAGGACCGCTCATCAGGACCGTACCCCTTCCAGTCCACAAGGTAGAAGAGCTTGCCCCTGGTACGACGGGACCCCAGGATCGCCCTGACCTCATACTCAACATGGCCCTCCACCACCACCGGAGAAGGGGGAGATGGTACGGAGCCACCAGACTGGACTGCACGCAGAAGGGAGACATGGAAGACCGGATGGATTTTCATGTGCGGAGGAAGCGACAGCCTCATGGCCACAGGGTTGACCACCTTCTGGATAACAAAGGGACCCACAAAACGAGGCAGCAGCTTCTTGGGCCCATGCACGTTCAAGTGCCGAATGGAAAGCCACACCCTATCACCCATGCGATACGTGGGTTCCTGTTGTCTGTGAGCGTCAGCATGCTCCTTGTAGGTGTCCTTTGCTTTGGCCAACTCGAACCGTGCCTGTTGCCAGATGTCGTGGAGTGTCTCATGATAAGACCACACAGTGGGCAGTGGGCTATCCAGAGGCTCCTCCCAGGCAGTGGTGCGAGGGTGACGTCCTTGGAGGCAAAAGAAAGGGGACATCCCGATGGCTGAATGCTTACTGTTATTGTACGCACACTCCGCCATCCATAGCACTTCGGACCATTCCTTTTTGACCGTAAGCAGAAAACAGCGGAGATACTGCTCCATGGTGTGGTTTGTTCGTTCAGCCTGGCCGTCGGTCTGGGGGTGGTACGCTGAGGAGAGGCGTACGTCCATCTCGAGTATCCTGCATACCTCCTTCCAGAAGCGGGACACGAATTGTGATCCCCGATCCGTTATGACCACAGACGGAATGCCATGGAGGCGAACCACCTCTTGTACGAAGATCAAGGCCAGTTCGGCCGCCGTGGGCAATTTCATCAAGGGTACGAAATGCGCCATCTTAGAGAGGTGGTCCACTATGGTGAGAACTGTGGTGTGACCAGTCTTGGTGAGCGGGAGCTCAACCACGAAATCCATGGAGATGGTATGCCATGGAAAAGGTGGTACAGGAATGGAATGCAACAGGCCAACCGATGTTTCGGATCTGTTTTTGCCGAGCAGGCAAACAGCGCAGTTCGTCACATGGTTCCTGGTATCGGTCACCATCGTTGGCCACCAAAACCGCCTTCGCACGAGATCAAGCGTTTTGTGGTAACCAGGATGGCCGGAGAGGACATGATTGTGACACGAGAAAAGGGCCTTCTTCTGTTCAGGTACCCCTGGAAGGTGTTTTTGATCTCCTAAGCGCCGTGGCCCGCTCCCACTTGCCCCACCTTCTTCGTCTCCTGTCGGGACCACGGGTTCGGACCGTTTCCTGTCTGTTTTTTCCTGGCAGACGGGATCCATAGAAGCAACTAGGCCCTGGAAGTGTTTCTCCGGTATGATGGAGACAGGCTCGTGGTCTTCGGTGTCTTCATCGGATTCGGCCAGCTGCGAAAGCGCGTCTGCCTTGGCGTTGTCTTTCCCTGGCCGGAATGTGATCACAAAGTTATACTCGTTGAAGAATAAGGTCCATCGAAGCTGTCGGGCTGTGAGGGCACGTGCTGATCGGAGGAACTGTAAGTTTCTGTGGTCTGTGTAGATGGTTACAGTGTGTTTCGAGTCCTTCAAGAAGTGGTGCCATTCCTCGAACGCGGTCTTGATGGCTAAGAGTTCCCGATCAGACACGGTGTAGTTGCGTTCAGCGGGTTGGAGCTTCTTGGAGTAAAAGGCCACAGGATGCAGTTGTCCCGTATCGATGTTTCGTTGTGATAGCACTCCGCCTATGGCGTCCCTAGAGGCGTCTGCCTCCACTATGAAGGGTTGCTCGGTGTCGGGGTGCACCAGGACCGGGGCTACGGTAAACCGTCTTTTTAGTTCCTGGAAGGCGTCGTCTGCCTTTTGGTCCCAACCAAAACGTACTCCCTTGCGCAACAAGCGCGTGATGGGGGCCACCATCTCGGAGAAACCGGTGATGAAACGTCGGTAATAGTTGGAAAAAACGAGGAACCTTGGACCCCTTTCACGGACTCCGGGGTAGGCCAAGACAGGATGGCTTCTACTTTTTTGTTGTCCATTTGGATGCCTGCCGGAGTGATGATGTGCCCCAGGAACTCAACAGATGTGACGTGAAACACGCTCTTCTCCAACTTCACGTACATCCGGTGTTTCTCCAACTGTTGCAGGACGGAACGCACGTTTTGAACGTGCTCTCCGGTGGTCTGAGAGTAGATCAAGATGTCGTCTATGTAGACGATACAAAAGACGTCGATAAAGTCCCTCAACACTTCATCGATGAAGAACTGGAACACGGCGGGGGCGTTGCAGAGTCCGAAAGGCATGACCTGGTATTCGAACAGGCCGAACTTCGTCCGGAAAGCGGTCTTCCATTCGTCACCCTTCCGGACTCTGACAAGGTGGTAAGCACCCCGTAGGTCCAGTTTCATGTAGATGGAGGCGTTTTTGACTTGGTCCAGGAGATTGGAGATCAACGGGAGCGGGTACCGGTTTTTTATGGTGATGGTGTTCATTGTGCGAAAGCCAATGCAGGTCCTCAGATCCCCTTCCTTCTTTGACACGAAGAAAAGAGGAGAGGAAACCGGTGATCTGGAGTGACGTATAAACCCGTTGTCCAGGTATTCGTCCAGATACGAGCGAAGGTGGATGTTTTCCTTTTCCGTGAGCGAGTATATCCTGCTGCATGGCAACGTGGAGCCGGGAATCAGGTCAATGCGACAGTCGAATGACCGGTGTGGTGGCAGAGTGTTGGCTCCCTTCTTATCGAACACTCCCGCTAGGTCCAGATATTCTTTCGGTATGGTTCCTTGGGAAACCATTCCCATGCCTACTACAGGCAACGAGTGTGCCTGTATGAAACGAGGGCCTGACAGGTCGCCTTTGCGTAACAGGTACTGCGGCAGTGTTCCGACTCAAGGTGGATGGTTCTGGTCACCCAATCGATGCGGGGATTGTGCTTCACCAACCACGACAAACCCAAGATCACCTTAAATTGAGGGGCGTCGATAACGTCGAAACTAATTGACTCGGCGTGGTTGTTTGAGAAGGACATCGTCATGTTCTCTGTTCGGTGTCTGATAGGGCCGGAAGTTAGGTCCGTTCCTTCAACAGCCTTGACTGGTTCTGGTTGGGCCTTCGTCACTGTGTCAATGCCCAAGGCGCGGGAAAACGCTGTATCTATGAAGCAACCTGTCGCCCCGGAATCCAACATGACGGTCACCACCCAGGTTCTGCCCGCCAGATTCCGTAAGGACACGTCCATGCCGACGTGATGACTACCGTCGTATACCACAGGGATCGCTGATGTACAAGACGAAGAACCCAGAGGACGGATCCCCATGTCTACTGGGTTGTCTCGTTTCCCGTCTTGTCGCCCTTGCTGATGGGCAACGCGTACGGCCTCCTGCCTCGTGGTTTGGAGGGCTTAGCAGGGCATTCCCTCACGAAGTGTCCGCTTTTGCTGCAATATAGGCACTGGTTCTGCTTCCTCCTTTTCTCCCTTTCTTGACTGGTCAGGGCTCCTCTTATGCCTCCGATCTGCATGGGTTCGGACGCTTCTCACTAGGGAGTGGAGTCCTCTTTGGCTTTCTCGACGCCCTTGTCCCCAATGGGCAAGAAACGGTTGTCGTTGCCTTTTCCCCTGTCGGTCTTTCTTTCTTGAAGACGGAAGTTCATTTTCACCACCATGTCGATGAAAGGGCCTATAGCTTCGGGCGGATCGGGATACTGCGAGATAAGGTCCTTCAGGTCATCCCGTAAACCCCGATAGAACACCGACACCTTCTTATCCTCTGGCCAGTGGGCCTCGATGACAAGCCTGTTGAACATGGTGATGTAATGGAGTAAGTCCTGGTTGCCTTGTTTGAGGCTGAGCAACTCATTGTCTGCGGCCTGCACGAAGGTATGGCGAGCGAACATACGCTGCATGGCTTCCTTAAATGTTGGCAGGTGGTTAAGCATGGGATCGTCATCTTCTACCAAGGAAATGGACCACTGAGCGGCATCCCCGCCCATGTAAGACAGTATGTAGGCGACCTTAGAAGCATCATCTGGAAAGGCCGCGATTCTAGCCATGAAATGCAGTTGACATTGATGAATGAATATTCCGTACTTAGTGCTATCACCATAGAATCGTTCGGGTGGTGCCAACTGCACAGGATGAGGAGTGACAACCTGGATGGCTGTGTCTTGGTTGGTGGCGGCGGAGGGCCCCCCAAAGGTAAACGTAGGCTGTCTCAACAGGCCTTCTTGTCTGGCTCTAGGACTAGGAGTGGTACCCCAAGGATTAGTGACCCCGGCTGCCATCTGGCCCTGTAGGGCCGTTATGTCATGGTGTAACGCAAGGTTCTCTGTCTGCATGGCAGCCAGCATAACTGCAATATCCTGCAGAGTGACCTCCGGGTCGCCCATGTCGTCTGGGCGGAATGGTTACCGTGGGCTTTGGATTCTGTCAGGTGCCCCACAAGTCTTACCTTTGCTAGTGACGCAATTCCGCAGAGACGACAAGAGCACCCGTCCCTGTACCCACCTGACCCTCGTGGAAGGCAATACCCAGCAGGGATGAGATGGACGCAGGGATGGGAGCCAGGGTGTAGAACTAAATAATAGCGTGGAGCTGGTGGGCGTCCCGGTGTCAACTATAACCAAGAAAGAGTGAGATCAGAAGGGGTCAGAACAGAAAAAGAACCACCCCACACATGCACACTCAGACCTAGTCACCCTCTGAGGACTCACCAAGGCTGCCGGGAATCAGGTCCACCGACAGGTTCAGCTCCGGAATACAAAAGCCCAGGTAAGGCGCTCCTGCGCGATTTCACCCAAGTCCAAACCATTAAGAAGCGCTCCTGCGCAGTGGCAAATGAACTAATTCAAAACAGGAACACAAGCGCTCTGGCCCATGTATCCGGTAATAGTGCGTAGTCCAGCAACACTTGTCTGTTAGCTGAGCTGTTTCCCCAGTAGCGCTCCTGCGCGGTGGGAAACCGAAATGTACAAGACCCAAAAAACAAAACACTCCTGGTAAGGTCTATAAACACCCTCAAGGCGCTCCTGCGCGGCAAGGGTAAAAGAAATACTAACAGGCACTTCCCTGGATCACCCAGGAGGAACTACAAGCAAGCGTGAGGACAGAACAGCGCTCCAGCGTGGTGACTCTGAAGTGACAGGTGAGCCTCAGCAAGCGCTCCAGCGCGAGTAGGTGACGTAACAACTGAGCAGCGCTCCAGCGCGGCTTGACTCGGAGAGAGACTGGCAGGTCTCGGCAAAAGGCGAAAGCAGTCCGCCTCACGGAGACCTCCAGCACGGAATCCAAAGCACAGAGCCGGCGGGAAACGCGATGTTTAAGCGTTTCCCCCGGAAGTGCTTCTGTGCTCCCAGGTTGCTGCCCGGGACTAGACCGGGGACTCAACTTCCGGCCGGAAGTGAGTATCCGGCGTTCAATGTGTGCATGCGGAGATGACCGGCCGCGGTATCGCCGCGAGCCGTGACAGCTTCAGGTCAAATGATGCTCGGGGCTGGGGCTTCTCGTACCCCAATGCACAACTTACTGAGGCTTCAGGAAAGGAGTGGAGATAGCAAAATGCAGGATATCCAAGATGTCCGGTCCCACGTCTCTCGTGTCCGCCATGGGTCTCAGCTTTGCTGTGGATGTGGGTCGGGGTCAGAGAAGTCTGGAAGTCCAGTTCTTGAGTCGCAGAATCTTCGGGTTCCGGCGGGAGCCTTGAAACTGCAGACCGGCAAAGTTGATGTTGGTGCCTGTTTGAACAGGGTTGTCACTCCTTGACCACAAGGGAAATGTCTTCCGTCTTCTAGTCAGAATAGAATGTCGAAGGTCCAAGAGTTCTGTCTCAAAGTTTCGTTCCAGAATAATCCAAAGTCCTGGGGACACAGCTCCTATACTTATACTATGAAAGGGGGCTGGATTACCTGACTAGGTCCCTCCTATGGGTGGGACCTGAGAAGGGGGTGGTTACACCCCTTTCCCTTTGTCCAGTTTTGCGCCAGAGCTGAGGCTGGAGTGCCCCAGCAACTGGTTTGAACCGGGCTATGCATGGAGCACCTTGTGTGCCTCAGGCAGTGTCTAGATGCATTCACTGAATGTAGCCCACACTGCCCCAATACACAAAACCTCTGTCTGGAGAGGTGCCATCTCCTCCCTGGACAGGAAACCTATTATCCAGGCCGCCCCTGCCGGAGTTTCCCCTAGCAACTGGAGGTCAGACTCGTGTCTGTGGCAGCAGCATCCACTTTGTGATGCTGAGGCTCTGTTTAACGTTAACCGGGAAAAACAGTAACTACATGTCTTCTCCCTCTAGAAGGGTGGAATGCTACCCCCGTCGCCAGAATTGATGTGACCGAAACCATGAGATGGATTTTGATTGTTGTGCCTCATATAATGTGACTGATTACTTTGAGTCGTTTAATAGTGTGCAACTCATGTCCACCGGTGTGCCTAGAAATGATGACAAATCTAAGCTGCTGTGCTTTGAGACCAGTCCACATGGCTTTGCATTGTATCATAGCGCCGATCTAAGTTAACATGCAGAGTTCCATGGGACTGATCTAAGTTAACATGCAGAGTTCCATGGGGCGATCTAAGTTAACATGCAGAGCTCCATGGGGCGATCTAAGTTAACATGCAGAGTTCCATGGGGCGATCTAAGTTAACATGCAGAGTTCCATGGGGCGATCTAAGTTAACATGCAGAGCTCCATGGGGCGATCTAAGTTAACATGCAGAGTTCCATGGGGCGATCTAAGTTAACATGCAGAGTTCCATGGGGCGATCTAAGTTAACATGCAGAGTGCCATGGGGCGATCTAAGTTAACATGCAGAGTGCCATGGGGCGATCTAAGTTGACATGCAGAGCTCCATGGGGCGATCTAAGTTAACATGCAGAGTGCCATGGGGCGATCTAAGTTAACATGCAGAGTGCCATGGGGCGATCTAAGTTGACATGCAGAGCTCCATGGGGCAATCTAAGTTAACATGCAGAGTGCCATGGGGCGATCTAAGTTGACATGCAGAGCTCCATGGGGCGATGTTATGTTATGTTATGTTATTTATTTTTCTATAGCGCACAGCTGCCCCAGCAAAGGGGCGTCCTGGCGCTTTGACAGGCACTATAACATAACACACAGTAAAAGAAAGGGATGACTATTCTAGGGCGGGAAACAGGAAGGTTTTAATCGCCTGCCTAAAGGCGAGTAAGTCATTAAGAGCTCGAGTGCACACCGGGAGCGAGTTCCATAACCCTGCTGCGAGCACCCGGAAAGAACGGCCACCCATTCTACTCAGTTTAAAACGAGGGCAAACTGCCAGATGGAGAGCCTCTGATCTCAATGATCTCAGAGGGATGTAAGGAATAAGTAGATTGGCAAGTGCCGGCGGCGAAGAAAATGTCAGAATTTTAAAGGCCAAGCACAGCGCTTTAAACTTGATCCGCTGCCTGACCGGAAGCCAGTGTAGGGCCGAGATGGTACCAGACACAGAGCAGTGCCTGGGGAGGCCCACAATGGCCCGTGCCGCAGCATTTTGCACCCTTTGGAGCCTAGAGGCCTCCGCCTGATTCATCCCTAACATCAGCGCACTCCCATAGTCCAGCCGAGATAAAATCGATGCCTGGACCATGAGCTGTCTGGTGGGGGGATCGAAGAACTTTAATACCGGCCTTATGCCCCGCAGGATACCATAACACGTGGCAGCCACCTTCTTAGTATGGTCCGTAAAAGTGAGCGCGGGGTCCAGCCAAATGCCTAGATTTTTCACTCCAGCAGCTGGAATCGGGATAACGCCCAGCTCTGGTGGCCAAAGTTAATCTAAGTTAACATGCAGAGTTCCATGGGGCGATCTAAGTTAACATGCAGAGCTCCATGGGGCGATCTAAGTTAACATGCAGAGTGCCATGGGGCGATCTAAGTTAACATGCAGAGTTCCATGGGGCAATCTAAGTTAACATGCAGAGTTCCATGGGACTGATCTAAGTTAACATGCAGAGCTCCATGGGGCGATCTAAGTTAACATGCAGAGCTCCATGGGGCGATCTAAGTTAACATGCAGAGTTCCATGGGGCGATCTAAGTTAACATGCAGAGTTCCATGGGGCCGATCTAAGTTAACATGCAGAGTTCCATGGGGCGATCTAAGTTAACATGCAGAGCTCCATGGGGCGATCTAAGTTAACATGCAGAGTGCCATGGGGCGATCGAAGTTAACATGCAGAGCTCCATGGGGCGATCTAAGTTAACATGCAGCGTGCCATGGGGCCGATCTAAGTTAACATTCATAGTACCATGGGGCCGATCTAAGTTAACATTCATAGTTCCATGGGGTGATCTAAGTTAACATGCAGAGTGCCATGGGGCCGATCTAAGTTAACATTCATAGTGCCATGGGGTCGATCTAAGTTAACATTCATAGTTCCATGGGGCCGATCTAAGTTAACATTCATAGTTCCATGGGGTGATCTAAGTTAACATGCATAGTACCATGGGGCCGATCTAATCTAACCTGCATAGTGCCATGGGGGCGATCTAAGTTAACCTGCATAGAGCCATGGGGCCGATCTAAGTTAACATGCATAGTGCCAATGGGCCGATCTAAGTTAACCTGCAGAGTTCCATGGGGTCGATCTAAGTTAACATTCATAGTGCCATGGGGCCGATCTAAGTTAACGTGCATAATGCCATGGGGCCGATCTAAGTTAACATTCATAGTACCATGGGGCCGATCTAAGTTAACATGCAGAGTTCCATGGGGCGATCTAAGTTAACATGCATAGTGCCATGGGGCCGATCTAAGTTAACGTGCAGAGTTCCATGGGGTGATGTAAGTTAACGTGCAGAGTGCCATGGGGCCGATCTAAGTTAACATGCAGAGTTCCATGGGGCCGATCTAAGTTAACATGCAGAGTTCCATGGGACCGATCTAAGTTAACGTGCAGAGTTCCATGGGGCGATGTAAGTTGACGTGCAGAGTTCCATGGGGCGATCTAAGTTAACATGCAGAGTTCCATGGGGCGATCTAAGTTAACATTCATAGTACCATGGGGCCGATCTAAGTTAACGTGCAGAGTTCCGTGGGGCCGATCTAAGTTAACGTGCATAGTACCATGGGGCCTATCTAAGTTAACATTCATAGTACCATGGGGCCGATCTAAGTTAACATTCATAGTACCATGGGGCCGATCTAAGTTAACGTGCAGAGTTCAATGGGGCGATGTAAGTTAACGTGCAGAGTGCCATGGGGCCGATCTAAGTTAACATGCAGAGTTCCATGGTGCCGATCTAAGTTAACGTGCATAATGCCATGGGGCCGATCTAAGTTAACATTCATAGTACCATGGGGCCGATCTAAGTTAACATTAATAGTGCCATGGTGCCGATCTAAGTTAACCTGCAGAGTTCCATGGGGCCGATCTAAGTTAACGTGCATAATGCCATGGGGCCGATCTAAGTTAACATTCATAGTACCATGGGGCCGATCTAAGTTAACGTGCAGAGTTCCATGGGGCGATGTAAGTTAACGTGCAGAGTGCCATGGGGTCGATCTAAGTTAACATTCATAGTACCATGGGGCCGATCTAAGTTAACATGCATAGTGCCATGGGGCCGATCTAAGTTAACATTCATAGTACCATGGGGCCGATCTAAGTTAACATTCATAGTACCATGGGGCCGATCTAAGTTAACATGCATAGTGCCATGGGGCCGATCTAAGTTAACATTCATAGTACCATGGGGCCGATCTAAGTTAACATTCATAGTACCATGGGGCCGATCTAAGTTAACGTGCAGAGTTCCATGGGGCGATGTAAGTTAACGTGCAGAGAGCCATGGGGTCGATCTAAGTTAACATTCATAGTGCCATGGGGTGATCTAAGTTAACATTCACAGTACCATGGGGTGATCTAAGTTAACATTCATAGTTCCATGGGGTGATCTAAGTTAACATGCATAGTTCCATGGGCCGATTTAAGTTAACATTCATAGTACCATGGGGCCGATCTAATCTAACCTGCATAGTGCCATGGGGGCGATCTAAGTTAACCTGCATAGAGCCATGGGGCCGATCTAAGTTAACATGCAGAGTTCCATGGGGTCGATCTAAGTTAACATTCATAGTGCCATGGGGCCGATCTAAGTTAACGTGCATAATGCCATGGGGCCGATCTAAGTTAACGTGCAGAGTGCCATAGGGTCGATCTAAGTTAACATTCATAGTACCATGGGGCCGATCTAAGTTAACATTCATAGTTCCATGGGGTGATCTAAGTTAACATGCATAGTGCCAATGGGCCGATCTAAGTTAACCTGCAGAGTTCCATGGGGTCGATCTAAGTTAACATTCATAGTGCCATGGGGCCGATCTAAGTTAACGTGCATAATGCCATGGGGCCGATCTAAGTTAACGTGCAGAGTGCCATGGGGTCGATCTAAGTTAACATTCATAGTACCATGGGGCCGATCTAAGTTAACATTCATAGTGCCATGGGGTAATCTAAGTTAACGTGCAGAGTGCCATGGGGTCGATCTAAGTTAACATTCATAATGCCATGGGGCCGATCTAAGTTAACATTCTTAGTACCATGGGGCCGATCTAAGTTAACGTGCAGAGTTCCATGGGGTGATCTAAGTTAACATTCACAGTACCATGGGGTGATCTAAGTTAACATTCATAGTACCATGGGGTGATCTAAGTTAACGTGCAGAGTGCCATGGGGCCGATCTAAGTTAACATTCATAGTACCATGGGGCTGATCTAAGTTAACATTCATAGTACCATGGGGCCGATCTAAGTTAACGTGCAGAGTTCCATGGGGCGATGTAAGTTAACGTGCAGAGAGCCATGGGGTCGATCTAAGTTAACATTCATAGTACCATGGGGCCGATCTAAGTTAACATTCATAGTGCCATGGGGTGATCTAAGTTAACATTCACAGTACCATGGGGCCGATCTAAGTTAACGTGCAGAGTCCCATGGGGCGATGTAAGTTTACGTGCATAGTATCATGGGGCCGATCTAAGTTAACATGCAGAGTTCCATGGAGCGATCTAAGTTAACATGCAGAGTTCCATGGGGCGATCTAAGTTAACCTGCAGAGTTCCATGGAGCGATCTAAGTTAACATGCAGAGTTCCATGGAGCGATCTAAGTTAACATGCAGAGTTCCATAGAGCGATCTAAGTTAACATTCATAATGCCATGGGGCCGATCTAAGTTAACATTCATAGTACCATGGGGCCGATCTAAGTTAACCTGCAGAGTTCCATGGGGTCGATCTAAGTTAACATTCATAATGCCATGGGGCCGATCTAAGTTAACATTCATAGTACCATGGGGCCGATCTAAGTTAACATTCATAGTACCATGGGGCCGATCTAAGTTAACATTCATAGTACCATGGGGTGATCTAAGTTAACATTCATAGTGCCATGGGGCCGATCTAAGTTAACGTGCAGAGTTCCATGGGGTGATCTAAGTTAACATTCACAGTACCATGGGGTGATCTAAGTTAACATTCATAGTACCATGGGGTGATCTAAGTTAACGTGCAGAGTGCCATGGGGCCGATCTAAGTTAACATTCATAGTACCATGGGGCCGATCGAAGTTAACATTCATAGTACCATGGGGCCGATCTAAGTTAACGTGCAGAGTTCCATGGGGCGATGTAAGTTAACCTGCAGAGTTCCATGGGGTCGATCTAAGTTAACATTCATAGTGCCATGGGGCCGATCTAAGTTAACATTCATAGTACCATGGGGCCGATCTAAGTTAACGTGCAGAGTTCCATGGGGTGATCTAAGTTAACATTCACAGTACCATGGGGTGATCTAAGTTAACATTCATAGTACCATGGGGTGATCTAAGTTAACGTGCAGAGTGCCATGGGGCCGATCTAAGTTAACATTCATAGTACCATGGGGCCGATCTAAGTTAACATTCATAGTACCATGGGGCCGATCTAAGTTAACGCGCAGAGTTCCATGGGGCGATGTAAGTTAACGTGCAGAGAGCCATGGGGTCGATCTAAGTTAACATTCATAGTACCATGGGGCGGATCTAAGTTAACATTCATAGTGCCATGGGGCCGATCTAAGTTAACATTCATAGTACCATAGGGCGATCTAAGTTAACGTGCAGAGTTCCATGGGGCCGATCTAAGTTAACATTCATAGTGCCATGGGGCCGATCTAAGTTAACATTCATAGTTCCATGGGGCGATCTAAGTTAACGTGCAGAGTGCCATGGGCCTGGTCTTCATTGCTGTTCTTAGTCCCAAGAGGTAGATTAAAGTTACTGTACTAAGTGTCATGACATTAATTTGCATTCTCCGTTCTCCATGCGATGTCATATGTCTTGTCCTACATTGTTCCATGCAGTTTGATTACATACATGCGGGACTTTTCTTTGCAGGGCTGGTTCCAAACGAGGGTCAGTTCCCCATTGCAGTTGGCCCTCGTGTTGAGTTCATGTGCACCGGACCCATGTGCCGCTACGCCGAAGACCTGGACCCGTTGCTGCGGGTCATGGCTGGCACTGAGATCAACAAGTGAGTGACTCGGACAGCGATGTGCCAGCTGTGCTGTCTTTGCAATTCTTCCTGTTTGTTGGGACAGCAGAGCTGTATTCAGAGCAGCGCCTTGTCTAATACGCTGCAGGCCCTTAGCTCTAGTTCAGTGTCTGTAGTGTGGCTCTTCTTGGAGTCTTGTACCTATGCTCTGGACTCTGCTGCTGTGCTCGGGGTTCAGTCTGTACAACTGCTTTGAGTTGGTTGCAGTGTTCATGTCAGTATAAATTCCATGTTAAAAGCAGTGTTAGGATAAGTAACTTCCTTTAATTTGCTTCCTCTGATCGAAGGGGGCATAGAGTTTAGCCCAATGTCTAGTGTCTCACTCGTGTTTCGGCTCTAAGCTTTGCAGAGTTTCCTTGCCCATTTTTTTCTTCAGTTTACACAACTCTCCTAGGTACTGATGGCCTCTGTACCATTGCTGCAATGGAAGAAGCGTTTGACTTACAAGAGCACCTGGTTTCAAACTTGCAGAGGGTATCTGTGGCTCTTGGCTACCCATACAGCAGTAGTTCAGGCTCAGACTTACATATGCAGCAGATTAAAATATGTCCTTTACAATTGGACATTGCATAACGAAATGACTGTAATTGTACATCGGTGGTGGTCGCACACAGAACAGCTTCAGAGATTAGAAGGTGCATCCCTCATCACCTGGATGGAGGATATATTTCACACCGTCACTCTTGGGCGCCTGATCTCCAGAGCATTGCTCAGTACCTGGAGAATCCTATTCGTCAGCTCATCCTTAATTTTGTTGAGCTTTCTGAGCCTTGCTGCCTTGTCGGGAAGTAATGGTTTAGCTTCCTTCCTGTTACCTGTGTGATTCCCTAACAGAAAGGAGCTACTTGCTATGTACTTTTTACGTGACTTTTTTATCGCTAACAGACCTACACGGTTGCGGGTCATAATATTTTGGTCATATCGACATGTCACAGCATTACATGCACAATGACAACTGCTGCAATGTTGCCAAGGCAAGTATTTATGGACACTTCTACAGATGTCCTGGCATTGAGAGAGAAAATAGACCTTAATTGAGAATTATTGCCAGTATAAACAGGTTTTTAAGGTCTTTCACAAGCATAAAAGGCCAGACGTTTTCCACAGGATCACTAAAGTGCACAATCCACATCTTCGCAGCTGCTACAGAAAAAAAACTCTCCCCAACCTGAACACGCTTGAATTTCAGAACCACAAGTAGGAAGGCATCAGAGGATCTAAGATTATGGCTAGGAACATAGTGAGAGAATCTCTTTGCTATTACAAAGCGGCCATTACAACGACCGAATTGTAACATTGCATGCCAATTCTCTGCAAGTCGGAACAACGACTTGCTCCAGGGGGGACGCTGGGTGTTGGAATAGTATAATTTACTATTCCAACTCGTCTGTGCCGCAGTACAGAAGGTGTTGGATTTTAAATCCACACCTTCTGACCCGTAGAGCAAGTCGTTGTTCCGACTTGCAGAGTTGTGGCATGCATAGTAACAATGCGGTCGTTGTAACGACCACATTGTAATGGTATGCAGTGTTCCGGTTTCGGGGTAAGCGATGTTTACTGAGTACTGCTACTGATATTGAGGTACAGCTAGGTAAACCTAAAGCAAGTATTCACACAGCATTTTTAATCCCCAGAAGTCTTGACAGCAATCTGGAGGTGTCTTGCTTTTCTTCAGAGCACTTTTTTACTAACACAGAGAGAGATTTCTAGAAGCTCCATCTCCCTTCATCTGCACTGTTGGTGCTGGCTACACTGTCTGCAGTGAGGTCACTCTACGGAGCTGGCCAGGCTCCGATGACAGCGGAGGCAGAATTCTTCACTTTCTCATCCTTTGACACTGTACACGTCTGTGTGCGCAAGTAACCTGGGCCTGCCTGAAATAACAGCTGAAAGGCAGGGTCAGACAGACGCACGTTTTCCTTTAAGGAAAACGGGCTGCATTTAAAAAAAAAAAAAAAGCGGCTTTATTTTAAAGCAGTCCCAGACATGGAGGTGTGCTGAGCCCACCAGGCCACCATCCCTGGGAGGGCCAGCCATTCCCCATGAGGTTGCAAATTTGTGGGTGGCTCATTAATTTTCATGAGCCTCCCATTATGCGACCCCATTGGGAATCGGTAACAGTGTCTTTGACACTGTTGTACATTTGCTTTTGTGACTCGCAAATTACGACTCGCAAATTGCGACTTGCAATTTTTCACCATATTTGTGCTTGTACAGTCCAAGTTTGAGCCTTGAAAAAAGTTGTCTACACGACGAAACCCGTGTCTGCATTCACGCTACAACTTTATGTCTACAATATCAAGAGCTTTTACAATTCTATACTTGTATTTGGACTGATTCATCTTGTCCATCTGGTTTTATTTCCTTGGTGTTGTATTTGAGATTAAATCTAACTGACAACAGGGTCAATTTGAAAACTACCTTGATCCTGTGCTCTGTATTATAATTTCTGAATAGTATGTTTAGTGGGGCCTGTGAGCTGGATTCCTTCGGGTGTGGTGTAGAGTGCTCTTTCGTGTCAACCGCCTGGCAAAACCAGCTTGTCCATTCTGTATGCTTGGCCGTTATATGGTCGATGTAGGCATTGATTGATCATCATTAGCTGTGATGCCCAGTAATACTTCCATATATCTGGGAGTCCTGTCCCATCATACCACCCCCTTACCAATTTCCGTGCAGCTATTCAAGGGGGTTTGCCACCCTTTAGGAGTGTTCTCTGCTCACTCTCTATGGCAATGAAATAGGAGGCAGGAACTGGGCATGGTGTATGGTTCTGTCTCTTGCCTCAGTAGCATCATTGACAAAGTCTTTGTATCCTTTCTTTTTAATACTCAGCTCGTGTTTGACATTCCCCGAGGCATCCTCAGTCAATTGTACCTCTAGTTGCAAAATTTCATTTTCAAGTTTATCTACTACTGCACGCCTTTCTTTCTTAACCCCGTCTATCAAGGAAATGGCCTGTCCCGCGCTACTGCCTTAAAGACTTCCCAAAGGGTCAGCGCGGAGTCCACTGATCCTTTGTTTTCTTGGAAGTAGTGCTCTATTTGCATGATCATACCTTCCCTCACTTGTGGTAATTTTAGGTACTAGGGATTGACTGGTGCCATTTTCCCGTATTGTCGCATGTCTGATGCATAAAGGTCCCATATCAGGGAATGGTCAGAGATATCTCTTACCAAATGGAGTATATCTTTAAATCGTACAACCTGATCAGCCAGAGTGAGTATGGAATTTATTCTTGTAAGGCTATTGTGGGCACCCAAGTGGAATGTGAAGTGTTGCCTGTCTGGGTTATGGGTTCGCCAAACATCTGCCAGACTCATGGCTGCTAAAAATTCAGAAAAGCGTGACGGCTTGCGATGAAAGTCGCGAAGAGGATAGCAATCCTGATACAGCTGGATTAAAGTCTCCCCTTATAATCAATTTCCCTACTGGGAAATTCAGAAGCAAGTCTCCCAGGTCTTGAAAGCAATGCTGTGTAGTGTTGGAGGAATGTAGTTTGCAGCACTTGTATTAGGCTGGCCCTCCCAGAGCCCTGTCACTGCAACACATCTACCCTGTGTGTCCACTCAACTATGTTTTTTTGCCAGGGGAAAGGTGCCTCGCAAAAGTATACCCTTCCCTCTGGAGCCGGTGGATAATCCAATGTGTGCCACAGGTTTATACCCCTAACGTGTTAGAGCTTCACAGAAGTTGGCTACTAAGTGTGTCTCCTGTAGTTGGATGGCTTCCAGGGAATGCTGTTTTATATATTGGAGTACTATCCCACGCTTAAGTTGATACCCCAACCCGTTCACAATGCAGGAGAGGAGTTTCAGTCCCTTATTCATTGGTGTGTCTATTCTGGCGAGTGTGGAGTTTGCACGAAAATCACACCGCTGTCTCCTACATCTGATGTGGGGAGAGTATGCCAATTGTTGCCCCAAATTCTGGCCCGAAGTCCTTATCCTTCCCCGGCCGGTCTCCAGAAGAATTTTTGCAATGACTTAACACCTCTCTCATAGAGCGAGGCTATTGCCCGTTAGTATTGTCACTTTTACCTTTCACGTCATCTAAAGTATAAACAATAGGAACACAAAACATAAAGCCCACCTCCCTGCAATCTGGGTTTAAAACTACCCGTTCCCCCACTTATTCAGAGTGCTTGTCGTCCCATTCCCAACTTGTCTACAAGAAGAAAAAGAGGGGGGTGCCCACAGCGCCAGAGCGCAGACCCCTGCCCCCCTAATTTACTATCTCAGTATCTGAATTATTTATTCTACTTATAAAGGATATTGTCCAGTACCCACCGTTTGGCCACTAACTCGAATATGTGATGTTACAACGCGCTAAAAATGATTGCGGTATGTAACATCGCAGTTTTAACAACGCAAGTCGTTAACGACTTGTGCTGGAGGGCGCTGGACTTAGGAGTAGTAAGATGTACTATTCCAACACCAGTCTACGTACAGTAGGGAAGGTGTTGGAATAGTAAATCTTACTATTCCTTAGGTTATAGCACCCTCCAGTGCAAGTCGATGTAACGCTTGTGTTGTAATGGCAGCGTTCTAAATGCAACACAGTGTAATCACCGCGATGTAAAGGATGTTTCCCCCCTAACCCTGAAGTGCACCGGGCCCGTCTCTCGTTGTCCTCTCTGGGGCACGGACTAAGCCGCTATTAGACCAAATTAAGTGGGTCAGTTATCTTTGTACTCATGTTCACAGTTTTGATGCCAGCTGTTCTGCAGTCATCATATTCATTTGACTTTTTGTGGAGCTTCTCTTGTTGTGATCAAGGACTGTTTATACCTAGTGTTCTCCAACCTGCAAGCCATTCCTGTGCCGTTTCTGGTGCTTCGAAGAACCATGTCGCTCCTTCCGCCTCAGTCCGCAGTTTTGCTGGAAATAACATGGACTATTTCACCGCTTTATCCTGTCGCACTTTCTTGATATCTAAAAAGGGAAGTTGAACAGTCTAGCTAGCAGGGGCCTAGGAGGCGCCCCAGGTTTTGGACTGCCCCCCGGAACATATTGGGCCTTTTTCAACCAAGAAGAAGTTGGAAAGGCTCCTCGGTTGCAAATAGTTTGTAACTAGCTCTTCCACAAACAGGTCTAACAGCCCCTCAGCTCGCTCAGGAACTCCAATAATTCTGACATTATTGCGGTGAGATCTGCCTTCGTAATCATCTACCTTAATTTCCTTAATATGACTGGTGGCTTGCTGTTCTTTAATTTGTTGTTTCAGAGTTTCCGAGTCAGATTGGAGCTCCTCAGTGACGGTTTTCATGGTTTTGACTATGTCACTCATTTTTCGAAGGTCGGCCCAAATTAGAGTAACCTCGGTGGTAATTGAGTCCATTTGATTTTCATGTGAGGTACGTACTCTACTTATTGTTTCCATTATGTCTTTCACTGTGGGGTCTCCTTGTCCGGCAATTGGTTCCACTGATGAGGCCACCCTGGCTGAACCCAACATCTCTGTTTTCGGGGGTCTTTAACATCATATTTTTATCGAACTTGGTTTGGAGAGTTTCCTTTTGTCCTTTGGAATTAGACATCTTGTCTATGGTGGGATGGGGTTTTCACCCCTGGCTTGGGCACAGCGCTCCCCCGGATAATAGCCACCACCTAGACGTGAGGCAGAAGTAACTCACTCGGCCTGCGGGTTTCCCTGGTGTTAGGGGATTCACTTCCCTTTTGTATCACCGGACCCCACTCTACTCTTTAATCAGCTTGTCTCAGCCAATTACCCTTCTCGGCGGCTTCCTGATTCAGCCGTTAGGCACCGTCACATGAGGCCGTGCCCCATCTCCTTCCCAGAGCTACGGCTCCGGCGCCTCAAGCCAGTCTGATGCGGACGGCCCACTGCTGGCCGCGAATGATTTCTTCTCAGCCGGTCTTGCAGAATGAATGAATATAAGCTTTATAAAGCGCGAACTAAGCCCAGGGGCTTCAAGGCGCTGCGGAAAGACGTCAACCGGGATGAGAAAAGCGATACAAATATATAACCAACTTACAGAGTAGAGCGAGTAAAGAGCCAGGTCTTCAAGGATTTGTGAAAAAGAGAGTGAGAGTCCAGACCCGAGATTGAAAGAGGGAGCGATTTCCAGCGTTTGGCCGCAGAGACAGAAAAGGCTCTACCTCCCCACCTAGCTTTCCTGAAGCTAGGGACTATCAGCAGGTTCTTACTGGCCGATCTTAGCTGCTTGATGGGGACATATCTCTGAAACAGTTTCCTGATGCCATCTGACCCTGTGTTGTAGAATGCCGTATGAACCAGGCAGAGGGCTTTGAATACAATTCTCCGATCAAGCGGAAGCCAGTGCAGATTCCTGATGGTGTCCGAAACTGGATGATATTTGGGAAGCCCCATAACCAGCCTGGCGGCAGCATTCGCACGGGCTGCAGTCGGTGCACTAGCCCCTTGTTAATACCCAGATATAGGGCATTACAATAGTCTAGCCTAGCCGACACAAGGGCTGTAGTGGACTGTTTTAGGGCAGAGAAGGAAAGATATTGAGAGATCTTTCTGAGAATCCTAATCCGGCCAAAGCAGGTAGAGACTGTCCTATTAGCTTGAAGGCCCAAGGAAAGAGAATTGTCGATTATGATGGCCAGGTTTTTGGCACTGAGGGCAGGGCGGGGGCAAGGACCAAGTGAGTCCGGCCACCAGGCATCTGACCAAAAGTCCTGATGGTTTCCAAACATTAAAACCTCTGTTTTTTTACCATTGAGTTTTAAATAGTTCTGAACCATCCAGGAGGCCACTGCCTCCATACAGTTTTTAAAATTCACAGCTGAGGCTTCCACACTGTCAGTGATAGTGACCATGATTTGAGTGTCATCGTTATAGGATAACACTTCCAACCCAAATGATCTTACCAGCCCAGCGAGAGGGGTCACATAGATATTAAAAAGGATCAGGCTCAATGAGGACCCCATAGGAACTCCACAAAACAGCTTATTGGGAGCAGAGTAAAATTGGCCCATTTTGACCCTTTGTGACCGGTCTGTAAGAAATGAGGTGAGCAGATTCAGTGCAAGCCCTTTAGCCCCCCAACCAGTCTTAGAGGAGAGATAGTATCGAAGGCCGCTGTAAGGTGTAGAAGGATAAGCACAGCCCTGCGACCTGCATCCACCTGGCTCCTGATGTTGTTAAGTACAGAGGTTAATGCCGTCTCAGTGCTATGCTCTCCCCTGAACCCGTGCTGCGAGCCATCGAGCAGTTGATGTTCCTCCAGGTAAGAACTAAGATGGAACTTCAAATGCTTTTCCAGGATTTTTGCTGGTACCGGCAGTAGGGAAATGGGACAGTCATTTTTTAATTCAGCGGGATCCAAGGAGGGTGTTTTTAAGAGCGGTTTAACCACCGCAGTTTTCCACGACACGGGATACTGCCCAGATGTGATGGCACTATTAAGAAGTGAGGTCAGATAAGGGCCAATAGCCTCTTTTCCCAGCTTCAATATTTTCAAAGGGCAGGGCTCCAGCGGTCTCGCAGAAGGCAGTCGATGTTCACTCAGGAACCGGAGAACCCGGCAGGGGAGCGGCAGCACCCAGCAGTTACTCCGAATTTCCAATTAATGGATATGGGAGGCAGGGGACAGCCAGAGCCTCGGTAGCTTGTGGCCATCTTCGTTGGCTTCTGGCCACGCCCCTCAGCAATCAACATTGAAAATGAATGGACACATCGAAATATACATCTCATCCATCCATCCCATTATACAACACAAACTCCAGCCAATCAGGTGGAGGGGCTCAGTGTTCTCCTCCTCAGAGTCTCCTACTGATTTTCTTCCATTTGGTAGCAGACAACAGGGAAATCCTCGGAGCTTTGCTCAGCTCTTTTCCTCACAAAATCTTTTGACTTAACTCACCTGAGAAACCATCAACGGCTTGAATACTTCATCTTCCTAAAAGCTTAAGATACAATTTTACATATTTTTGGATTAAACCATGGCAGAATCTCCTAAGCATAAGACTCTCTTCAGTTTGTGTAGTATGTGTGCAGCCAGAGATGTTTTCATAGATGACCGACACTAAGTGTATTCTCTGCCTTCTTAAATCTCGCCATAAGCACAAGAATTGTGAAATATGTGCCACATTTACTACCAAAACCTTCAACGACTGAGAAGGTATGCTTCTACGTCTTCTCAATGCTGAATCACCAAGTGCTTCTTCAAAAGAAGGTGCTCTAAAGTTTAAAAATTGCAAACAGGAAGGCCATGGTTTAAAAGAAGCAACTACTAGGGCTACCTCAGAACCCTGCTTTCTCTCACCAAAAGCCCTTCTGTGCCAGCCTTGAAGGGCCGTACCTCTAGTCGTAGCGAGATAATGTCAGTGACTTCTATAGTTTCATCAGTGAAGAGGAAGGCAGCGTCAACGGCTCCACTGTCTGCGACTAGGGATGATGCTTCATTGATCGAAGAAGGCTCCATGATGAGTGCTTCAAAACTTTCATCTTCCCTTACCGTACCAGTGTCGGAGAAATCGATGCCTTAGAGTAAACAGTGTCTGGGGCATAAAGGGCCTTCATTATTGATGAAATACAGCAAACGTTGACTAGACAACCAGAAACGACCCTCACATCAAAGAAATCATCTTCTTAGAAAAAAATACCGCCATCGACAAATCCATCATCCTCATCGATAAGGACGTCATCATCATCAAGCAACCCACCCTCATCGACGAGCAAACCACCCCATCAATGAAACCTTTGACGACACCAGCGCCTTCGGTGACGGTCACACGGTACCTACAGTTTCGGGACATAAATGTATCACTACATCGACATCACTGGCGGTGACAGTGACGGCATCATCTGCAGTGTGGCATGTCAGAAATACTGCTTTACCTCAAACTCCAATTACTTCTACGCAGCCTGATGCAACTGGTAGCACCAATCAGAATTACACCAGGGCCACCAGAACACCTCCTCGATGATCCAGAGCACCTAGAGGAGGACAGTTTCCCAAGCCATGAGACAGACTCCTCTGATGTGGACAATCAGGATTCTGGTTGAGAGAACTATGGAGCGGCCAAGTTCAGATTCAGTTCCCTGACTCCACACCAGATGATATGTACACATTTCACAGGCTCATGCAGAGCTGCTCAAATGTTTAATTTACCAATGCCAACAACAGAAAAAACACTTTCTTTGTAACTATCAGGATAAAATTCATTCAGACCAATTCTGTACTGGACTATATTTGGGAGGAAGGTCTAAGTTGTATGGGAACTCCAACCAGTGGAGCAATCCAAAGTCGATGACATGTCCTTCTTTGGTCAATCTTTGTTTAGGTCTCGTGTGGGTGAAGCCACAAAAGATATATAAAACAGATACTTTCACAGCCAAAGCATAAAGAATCTTCAAAAAAGACAACCTTATTTTTATTTTAAAAGTCATCAATACGACATAGGTCATTTCAGCAGGGACTGCAAACACTTTTTGTCTCTACAGGCAGGGTTATTATAACAAGAACCAAAAGACACAGTATGGAAGAGCATAAACAGGAAGCAAACAGCAAAGGAGAATAGAGGCCTGTCATCGTCAGTCAATTAGATCTCATCCCCAGATGATGGGGCAAGCCGCAGCTAGAACTGGTTGGAATGACGCAGAATGCCAAAGGCTAACACTGCATTAGTAGATGGTTGTGTCAAGACTCGGGGGCAAAACCTTTTTTGCGACTCACTGCTTGGGGAAACTTGTGTACCCTTTTCCCCTGATACCACTCATTCCATGGGCCTCGAGGAAAATGAAGAAGGAACCATGAGCTGTATCAGGCAGGCTTTCGGCCCACCCACTCTACGGAGGCTGTAATTCTGGCTATGTTGGACACTATCAGAGCCAATGCTGATAAGGGTGGCTCTCAGGCTCTGGTGTTACTGGATTTGTCGAACAGGCCGGCATACAGGGCTCTGCCTACAACTGGATTAAATCCTTCCTTGAAGGCAGAACCCAAGCAGTCCATCACGCCTCTTTCACTGCTCCTAAGCTCACGACCTCATGTGGAGCTCCACAGGGCTCGTCTCTTTCCCCACTCCTGTTTAATCTCTACCTCCGGCCCCTGATCCATTCCTTAAAAAACATGAAGGTAACCACCTTTAATTATGTGGATGACCTCCAGCTCGTTTTCACACTGGATAGTTCCTCTGAATCCATCCATCACTTTCAAACCACTATGCTCCACATTCAGAGCTGGATGGACCTAAACCATCTGAATCTTAACCCTGGCAAGACCGAATTAATCTTGCCGGGGAAGAGCGAACTTTCCTGGGGCCCTCACTACTGGCCGGCAGAATTGGGTCCCTCCCCTGTCCCCTCTTCATCTTTGAAAAGTCTGGGGGCCCTCATCAACGCAGACCTATCTCTCAGAGGCCAAGTGGGGTCAGGGGTCTCGTCCTGCTTATTCCAGCTACGCAGGATTAGAAATATTGCCCACTTGCTTACCCACTCCGCCCTGATACAGGTTGTGATCGCTTTGGTATTGTCTCGCCTTGATTTTTCCAACTCCATTCATCGCGGCCTTCCATCATGCCTACTCAAGCGCCTTCTACTGGTACAAAACCAGGTCGCCAGGTTAATTCACAAGCAACCCAGATGGTTATCTGCTAGACCTCTGTTGGACAAACTTCATTGGCTGCCTATTGCCCAACGCGCCGCCTTGAAGTCAGGGTGTATAATTTTCAAAGCCCTGCACTGCAGGAGCCCCACATTTATTAGCTGCCTGATAGTAAGGCACGCTCCTCTCCGTAACGTACGGTCCGCCCATCTTCAGTTCTTGTCCACCCCCACCTTCAAGCACAAACGCCAGGGTGGGCGTAGGTTTTCTTACCTCGCCCCAAAATTCTGGAACTCTTTGCCACTAGCAATCCGAATGTGCGACAATCTCCTGGGATTCAGAAGGTTGCTTACGACCTGGCTGTATGAGCAAGCACTTGCGTGACCTTTTTTCAAAGTGACTCCTGCCTAATCAGCGCCATGAAACCTCTGGGTGACCGTGCGCTCTATAAATTCCTATTAAGATAAGATATTGATAACCCTAGTTTAGACCAGACAATTCTGGGTCACCAATCTATGGTATCGCTCGCCCCGGACACCAATTCTTTTCAACACAGATCCAGTCCTACTACCCAAAGATCAAGGCAGGATCTTACATCACAACCCTTCCTTCCTGCTTCATTACTGCCTGTCTGTTGCAGACCTAAAGTATGGATCACTAAACAATCCACCAAAATGTAAAATGGTCTTAAAAGCAGCAAAAGTCGATTCAATGGGTAAAAAATATTCCCTCAAATGGAAGGTGGTTTGCACCGGGACATCAGAAAATATAATCAACCATCTCCATGCATCCGCATGCAATGCTACATTATTTTCCAAACTTAGCACAATCAGCACTAAGCTGCACCTCTATTGGAGCACATCTAACAGCTATTTAAAGATATCTCAGGACTCCGTCGACACCCTCGTTCATTTCTTCTAGGGTGGTCAAATGATTTATGCAGACATTGTTTTATTGCACTCCCCACCTCTACAAAAATAACTCCAGTTTGGCAATTAGATTCAGTTCTAGGACAACTAACAAGTGAAACATTTGAACTGATACACAAGGCTTCTCTTGAAATGTTGTCAATGAAAACAGCCTTTCTGCTGGTCATCACTTCTGCAGGAAGGGTTCGAGAAATTCATGCCTCTCCAATTAGGACACTGTTTGTGAAAGATCCATAATTCATCATAAAGGTGCCAAAACCTTTCCTTCTGATGAAGACATGTAACTGCAGATTCCTCACCTTTTGAATATTGTCACCTTTCATGCTTAACTTTCTTTTCATACTCACCATTTGGGAATTGTCACGTTTTTTCACTTTAAAGTGCAGATTTTTGAAAAATTTCACCACCTCTTGAGTTGGGTTTTAAACAGTGCAAGGACTGTGAAGGTTAGATGTCTATTACTGATCCTCATGACATCTGTCTTTTGTGTTTGAGATTGGATCATGTTGTTGTGGGCCTGTTGTAGTTGCAAAAAAAAAAAAGAATCTGAAGGCCCTGAAACAGAGGCAAAATTGTTTTGGGTATAGCGAAAAAAAGAGGTTGTCGCAAGTCTCATCCAAGATGCAGGTCTTCATCTTCTCAATCTTCTAAACGGCGTCATGAGTCTCAACGTCACTCATCAAAGGACAAATCACAGAGATCAGTGTCTCCACAACCACCCTCGGAGGAAGATTGTCAGGAGGTTACACTGACTCCATCTCCAGCGTTGCTGCCAGCGTCGCCTTTAATGCCAGCTCCTCTTCCGGCTTCTTGTATGGTACAGAGCGTGACTCCGCCTTGTAATCCAGTTCCTTGACCACTACAGTAACAAGTGTACCCAGCCTGTCCAACTCTGGATACAGAGCGCAGTCACTTTTTGAACACCATGTTCAATATTTTCATTAGGGCGATGGCTCCACCTGGTGCACATGTGGGCCTCATGGGTCCTTAGCTTATTCCCTGGGAGGCTTTTCGATGCCATTCCAGCAAGTGCTCTTTATGTTGATGGCCCAGGTTCCCTGGCTGACTTCGGTGCCAATGGAGGACCCTAGAGAGAGGATGCCATCTCCTTTGGTATTTCCTCCTTTAGAGGTGTCGCCAATGCAGCAAGTGATGACACGGGCACGACATGGCAAGCTTCAACTCTAGTGCTCCTTCTGACTTCTCAGGTGCCGTTGCTGACTTCTCCAGTGCCGATACCGGTGTCATTGACACCGTAACCTGCTCGTGTTCATCCGTACCCTAGGCACAGGTCCAGAATGAAGGCCCAACAATTGGTCGGGGAAGTCCAATTTTTCTTTGGAGAGCAAGATTCCCAAGAAGAAGAGGGAGAGATTGTTGAGCAGCCCTCAGTGGACCCGGATTCTGAGATGCTAAGAGAGGCAAGTTGGTTGGATACATCCCAGAATGATAATTCTACCTCCAAAAGATTGTCTACCTCCTGAAGTCCCTCTGCACCAACCTGTTATTAGGAAAGCTGCAGAAATGTTAGATTTACCACGTCCTACAATGGAATTGAAATCTCCTATTCTTACTGAACTGCTTCACTCTTCTTACCTCTACTGCCCTCCAATGAGGCTTTGACAGTCGATCCTGGATATCTGGCAGAAAGCAACAACAGCCACAGCTGTGTCAAGGTCGATAGCCAGACGTTATAAACCGGCTCCGGGAGATCCTCTTTTTGTCTTCACATCCGACGCCAGAGAGTCTAGTTATTCAAGCCTCATGCATGTCATAGCTGACCCAAGGGTCATTTCCCAGCTCAATCCAAGAAGATGGAGCAGTCGGCTAATGGATTTTTTGTCTGTGTTTACTTTGTTTGCCCTAAGTGTGGCAGGGTGTGCCCAGACATGGGTCCCTTGCTCACTTTGTCACTGGATTCGAGCTAACCTGGCTGATGACGGCTGTTAGCCAGAAAGCTATCCCAGGATGCTTGTTTCCAATCCAGGCAAGACAGGGCTTGACAGTTTGGGCTGGACTGTTCCCATGAGGCACAGGGTCAGACTGATTTGCATATGGCCTTGTCTGAACTGGGGTGGTGGAGTGAGCTAAAGAATGATGATGGATTAAACCCAGATCAGTTGACTGGGGGTGAGTGTTTGATTTGCTCAAGTGCTCCGTCCATCATCCCCTTTGGTATCGATTTGTTCGCCCTAAGTTGGCAGGGTATGCCCAGACGTGGGTCCCTTGCTCACTTTGCCACTGGATTCAAGCTAGTCTGGCTGATGACGGCTGATTAGCCAAAAACTAGTCCCAGGATGTTTGTTTCGGTTCAGGGAAGACATGGCTTGGCAGTTCGGGCTGGACTTTTCCCATGAGGCACAAGGTGAGGCTGATTTGCCCATAGCTGTGTCTGAACTGGGGTGGCGAAGTGAGCTAAAGAACCATGATGGATTCAACCCAGATCTGTGACTGGGGGTGAGTGTCTGAAAAGTGTCAGTGCTCCGTCCATTATCTCCTTGTGTTTGCTTTGTTCGCCCTAAGTTGCATGTAAAATTTTACGTGATGCAAAAGTAACGCAGGGCTCTCATAAATAAGCCCTGTTGTGTTTAAAATAAGCAGTTGTCTGAGCTCATGCCCAGCACCTCTCTTCCTGGCTAGTATTTCCACCTGTAGCAGCGGCATGACCGGTACCCTAAAACCGTAAAGGGTGTGGACTGCACTCTTCCTGAGCTCAGAAGTTTAAGTGAGAATGAAATGTTTATGGTTATGTTGTCCAGAAATGTCTGAGCTGTGCTGAGGAAATCAGAAGGATTGCAGAATGACTGTGCGGCTTGGAGCCCCTCCTTGCTTGAACTTTTTGCAACTGTGAATAACGATAAGATGACTAGAGGGGCTAAGACGCGTAGGTCTGCCTAGCAGGGGACAAGTGCTGCTGCTATGCGCTCTCCTCTCACAGCAGCGCGGCTTTTTCTTGTTCTTTCAGGTTAAAGCTCGACGAAGAGGTGGAAATAGAGAGCCTCAAGTTCTACTCAATGGAGCATGACGGGGGCTCCGTCTTTGTGTCTCCTGTGGACCCGGATCTCATTGACACCCAGAGGAGGGTAAGCCTGGCGTCTGGCTCAGAGAGTGACTGTGGCCTCCCCTGCTGGTGCCTGCGGAGACTGGTCATCATGAGTCACACAGTGTGGTTTATAAAGATAAGGGGGCCTGTAGACTCTGAGGTATGAGGGGCGGTCTCGCCTATGGAGAAGGCCTTACAAACTCCTGGGACAGCAGTGGAGTAAGGATAGTCATATGATGTAAGTTATGAAATAGAAGGATCTGTAGTGTGATTGGGGTAAGTTTAAGACCAAGGGGGCCCCTAAAGCTCTCATACCCAGAGGGGATTCACCCCATCATGTCCCTCATCTTGAGTACATTTGCAGATCTATGGATTAAACGAGTGCTGTCCCAACAGACTCACGGAATGGGTAAGGATTAGTCCTGTGGTGCCTCTAAATCCCTACAGACTCCAAGAAAAAGTAAAGATAAACTCTGTCAGGGCCCTAATCTCAAGTACCTACAGTCTCCAGGGATGGGTGAAGGTTCGCTCAGTGGTGTCTTCAATCTAGATTAAATGTATGCAGACGCGTGCTGGGGACTATAGATTAAGTGAGTGGTAAATTCATGCAGTCTGTGATGGTGATGCCCCCTGTGTCCCTATAGATTCCAGTGATGGGCAGGGATTTAGCCTGTGGTGTCCTCGTTTAAGGGAGTGCTCATACTGACTCACCTGGGGTGGGGCGTGGAGGCGTTTGGTCCATGACTTTCCAGTGTCATTGATTTACTGTTTCTTGCAGGGAGTGGGGTTGCTGTTGTCAGCCTCCTCATTCCTGATAATGGGGTTACCTTAAAGCTACAAAAATGGAGACTTCTCTCCCTAGGGAGTGGGTGTCCCCTGTGTACAGGAGGGTGTTCTTGTCCAACAAGACAGGATACTTGCACTGGGCATCCAGGGGAGAAGGCAGAGTGGAATGCGAGGGCATTGAGGCCTGCCATGTTTGATGTCTAACCATATGCCAGAAATAATTACCAACAGCTAGCATAAAGAGCCGCCTGGACTCTCTATAGGTAACGTCTGTGCTTCTGCTTCTACTTATGCAGGTGGTGGATTATTTGCAGACAGACCTCGGTGTGGAGGTTCAGAATGTGGAAATCAAGAAGATGAGATACTCCTTTCAGATCTGGTCTGCCATGATGTCATCAAAGAGCGCCGACGGCCAGGTGCGTGCATCGCCTCTTTTCAGAGAGAGAGCCTGTGTGACAGGGAGGCCACTGGCAACAACCTGCGTTTTTGTTCATTTGTTTCAAGTGCAGGCTTCTGAGGACAGATAGTATGTTGCAGAATCCCATGCAGGCAAAAACTAGCATTGTGTAGACCTGTCTTATGCAATCATCTGGGAGAAGCGCTCTGTGGACGTTCACTGTGTTGGCAAAGGCCAGCATTGTACAAATGTGTCTTATACACGCCTCAGGAAGAAGTCCTTTTGTTGACGTTCACCACGTGGGCAAAGGCTAGCATTGGGCAGATGTGTCTTATGCAAGCCTCCCGAAGAAGTCCTTTTGTTGACGTTCACCACGTTGGCAAAGGCTAGCATTGTGCAGATGGGTCTTATACACGCCTCTTGAAGAAGTCCTTTTGTTGACGTTCACCACGTGGGCAAAGGCTAGCATTGTGCAAATGTGTCTTATGCAAGCCTGTGGAAGAAGTCCTTTTGTTGACTTTCACCACGCGGGCAAAAGCTAGCATTGTGCAGATGGGTCATATACACGCCTCTGGAAGAAGTCCTTTTGTTGACGTTCACCACGTGGGCAAAGGCTAGCATTGTGCAAATGTGTCTTATGCAAGCCTCTGGAAGAAGTCCTTTTGTTGACTTTCACCACGCGGGCAAAGGCTAGAATTGTGCAGATGTGTTGTTAGAAATGGGATTCCTTGCTGGCTGAGGTTGGCACCAAAGCCAGACAGAAATCACCACTCTAATCAGGGCAAGGGAACTACTCCTAAGAATGACCCCTGCTCACCCTTTCAGGTAGTGTGGCGCGAGCAGACAAGGCTAAACTTCGGGGTGCTATAGTTAAGCATTCATGACCTTTCACAGTAAAACACACTGATTCCCCCCACAAATGGACACCAGGCTTAGCTTCTGTAACAATATGGGTCCTTTATGTAAAAATATATATATATGCAGTAGTGACGTATCACAAGACCAGTACAACACAGTTTTAGGCCACAAGATCTTTAAAATGGGTAAATGTTCTTTCTGGTACAGTTCAAATTATCAAAGTTCCTTCACAACCAGGTTTAGCTTATTTGGCAATGGTCTTAGTCCTTAGAAACGCTTCTTTTAGGGTTTTAAACAACTTTGGGGCCCTTTAGAACAAGTTGTGCGTTTGGTAGTGCTTTTCGGCACCTCGAACGGGTGAAACGACAAACCCCTTCCGATGCTCACGCCTCACGCGTGAGCAGGCGTGCGCGGCGTACCACTTCAAGGCAACGAGGCGTACAGTGTGGCGCCGCAGTTAGATGAAATCCCCAGCGTACACCTAGGGCAATGCAAAATAATGGTATGAGCCATACCTAGCTTGTGCGGCTCGTACTGCGGGGTGATTTCAGCGTCCTTGGCACTTTTCAGGGACACGAGGCGTAACAAGGCAAAACAATGGTACGAGCCGTAACCAACTTGTGTGGCTCGTACTGCGGGGTGATTTCACGCCGACCGGGGGTACACCAGTAGTTGCGGAGCGCACAGGGCTATGGGGAAAGAAGAACGTTGCGGGCCCGAGCCTGTGCCAAGCCCTGTGCGTAGAGGTGGGGGGTAAGCTTCTGGTGCACAGACGTACTTTGGGGTTTGCAAGTAGCGTATAATTTCTTTTACGGCAGTCCGACGCGCACAGTTAGATTTACGGGGAAATAAAACGTTGCGGGCCCGAGCCCGGTGCAAGCTCAAGTACTCTTGGTGCAGAGGGTCGGTGTGCTGCGGGCGTTGGTAAGAGGGCGCGCTAGAAACGTGGCGCCCTTGGCTCTGCTGGCGTACGCTTGGCTCAGAGAGGGGTGCACGGAGGTCGTCGGTGCACCGAAGGTGAGAGGCAGGCGTACTGCTTGGGTTTAGTTGTCCCTCGGGCAGGGGGACGGCTCGTAGGAGTCTGGTGCGCCTGGGGGCACCCGGGTGGCTTCGGATCTTTACTACAGCGGGTGTGAGCGCACAGGCAGGCGCGGCCCACCACCTCAGTACCGACTGTACTGGGGTCTCCCAAAGGGGGCGGCACGGCCTGTAAAGACTCTTAGGGGGGTGAAACAGGGCAGCAGGGTACTCTCCGACGTACGGACAGCTGTCCCAGCGTTGATCACCGGCCTCAGAGGAATTCCGGCGGGAGGGGCGAGTGGGCGCTTCAGCGCGCTCCTGATGGCAAGCGGGGGCAGAGGAGCAGGCAGCCTGACCCGGGGGCAGAGAGCGACTCCAGCAGAGCAGGGCTCTCACGGGTAAAGGGCAGGCGAGCTCCCGAGTGCCACAGCCCTAGGAGGGGGCGATGGGGACGCAGACTCAGCTCCGGCGTGAGGCACACAGGGCTCGAAGTTCAAGATGAGCGAAGGCACAAGGAACCCACTGGTCCTGGGGTTCCATTCAGGGGGCAAGCTCAGACAAGCCCTTGGAGAAAGTCTCAAGCACAATTCTGCAAAGTCCTTTGTACGTCTTCTCCTCTCCTTCCTCAGCAAGGCAGACAGCAGATCAGTCCTTCAGCTTCTTCCTTCTAGTTGGGCAGAGGTTCATTGTGGGAAACAGGATCTAGTTTGCTAGGAGCAGGGCTCCTACTTTTATACAGCTTTTCTGTTGTCCTGGCTGGCCAGGAGGGCCTCTGCATAACTTATTTCAGTCTCTGAGCACTGTTTTGGGTAAACTCGGGTCTCTCCTTTCAGGGAGCAGGGATGGCACATCAGACGCTCCACACGAGGTGGAGCCAGCATTGTGTGGACAGGGGCAGCCAGGAGTACTTTGTTGACAGGCTCCCCCCTTCCTGGGCCAGGTGTCGGGCTGAGTCATCAGTCGCTCCCCAGGAGGTGGAGCCAGCATTGTGGTGGCAGAGCACAGCCCTATTCAGAGTCCAGGGGCACTCCCACCTCCCACCAAGGTGTAACCCTTGCATTCACCACCTGTCATCCCCCAGCCCTGTCACTCACACAACCCAGACAGCAGATACACATCCTAGCAGAGGCGGGCTGAAAGGGTTAGGCAAGCAAATGCTAGCTTTCTAAAAGTAGCATTTGCAAACACAGGATATTAAAATAAACTTTACTAAAAGAAGTATTTTATTATTCTGAGTTCAGGCATACTAAACTTTATTTTCTACCATGTTTCCTGAGCCTGCTGGGATTATAGGGTGTAATAATTCCAGCAGCCCATCTTGGCCTAAGAGAACAGGTAGCCTTATAATAGTGAAAACGAAATTGGCTGTAATTCACTATTAGGATATACCACACACATCAGGGCTTGTCCTACCTTACACTTACAATGCACCCTGCCCTTGGGCCTACCATAGGGGTGACTAATATGAAGCAAGGGGAAGGTTTAGAGGCTGGCAAGTGGGTGCACTTGCCCAGCCAGCATGACAGTACCAGACTGCACACAGGGTCTGCAATGGCAGACCTTAGACACATTGTACCGGGCTGCTTCTGTGGGTGATGCAACCAGCGCTGCAGGCCCACTAGCAGTATTGGCATTTACAAGCCCTGGCACTCCTGGTGCACTTTACTGGGGACTGACAGTAAATTCAATGAGCCAATTATGGAAATCAATTACAGGTACACTTTATTTTGGGAGCACTTGCACTGCGGCACGGATTGGCCATGGCGCAGTGCCCTGAACAGCGAGCACCAGAAAAAACATCTGAGGCACATCAGCAAAAAGTGGAAGGGAGACTCACGCCAAGGTGCCAGGTCTAACACGTGTCCCCTCCAGCTGAAATGTGGGGAGAACTACCCTTCCCCAGGGAGTTCCTCATCACTAAGGCGGAAAAACCTGGACAGACCGTCAGCATTGGCGTGATCTGTGCCAGGGCGGTGTTCCACCGTGAAGTCCATACCCTGTAGGGAGATGGACCACCTCAACAGTTTTGGGTTCTCACCCCTCATTTGCATCAACCATCTGAGGGGTCTGTGGTCTGTCTGAACCCGGAAGTGAGACCCAAACAAGTAGGGTCTTAGCTTCTTCAATGCCCAGACCACAGCAAAAGCTTCTCGCTCTATTGCACTCCACTTCTGTTCCCGTGGAAGTAATCTCCTACTGATGAAGGCTACAGGTTGGTCCCAGCCCTCCTCAGTCATTTGTGAGAGAACAGCCCCTATACCATGCTCTGAAGCGTCTGTCTGCACTAGGAATTCCTTAGAGAAATCAGGAGCCAGGAGCATGGGCGCCGTGCACATGGCAGTTTTCAGGGTGTCAAAAGCTTCCTGACAGGTGTCAGTCCCGATCACTTTCCTGGGCTGCTTCTTAGAAGTTAGCTCTGTCAAGGGGGCAACAATGGTGCCATACCCCTTGACAAACCTCCTGTAGTACCCCGTGATCCCCAGGAAGGCTCTCACCGCAGTCTGGGTCTTGGGGGGTTCCCAAGCCAGGATGGTCTCAATCTTGGGTTGTAAGGGCGCCACCTTGCCACTCCCCACTTGGTGTCCCAAGTACACCACTGAGCCCTGCCCGATCTGGCACTTGCTTGCCTTGATCGTGAGGCCTGCCTTGCGCAGCGCCATCAACACTTCCCAGAGGTGCCGCAGGTGTTCTTCCCATGTGCTGCTGAACACTGCGATGTCATCCAGGTAGGCGGCGCTGAACTCAGCCAGTCCAACCAACACCTGGTTGACCAACCTCTGGAAGGTGGCAAGGGCATTCTTCATCCCAAATGGCATAACCCGAAACTGGAAATGCCCATCTTTTGTCGAGAAGGCTGATCTCTCTTTTGCCCCATCAGTCAATGAGCTCATCAGCTCTGGGGATGGGGTGCGCGTCAGTCTTGGTGACTGAATTGAGTCCTCGGTAGTCCACACAGAACCGGAGTTCAGGTGTGGCTCCTGGCGTGGCAGCCTTTGGGACCAAGACCACGGGGCTGGCCCAAGGACTGCTGGAGGACTCAACCACTCTAAGAGCAAGCATCTTGGAGACCTCCTCCTTGATGCATGCCCTGACCCTGTCAGTTACTCTGTAGGCCTTGTGCCTCACAGGTAAGCTGTCTCCTGTGTCCACATCATGGACGCACCAATCTGTGACACCAGGAACCAGGGAGAACAGATCTGGAAACTGCCCCAGCAATTGGCGGCAGTCACCCTGTTGTTCAGGCGTCAGGGTGGGTGAGAGGTTAACTCCATCCACTGACCCATCTTTCTCAGAGGTTACCAAGAGGTCAGGAAGAAGCTCAGTCTCCTCCTCCATTCCATCATCAGTTGCCAACAGCATGCCCACTTCGGACCTCTCCAAGTGGGGCTTAAGGCGGTTAACATGTAGTACCCTCAAAGGGTTCTTGGGAGACTGCAAGTCCACCAAGTAGGTGACAGGACTCTTGCGCTCCACAACCTCAAATGGACCTGTCCACTTATCCTGAAGTGCACAAGGCTCCACTGGGGCTAAGACACACACCTTTTGTCCAGGTTGAAGCTCTACCAAAGTGGCATTCTGGTCGTACCACCGCTTCATCTCTTCCTGGCTGGCTTCCAGATTTGCCTCAGCAAGTTGCCTGAATCGCCTGGTCTGGTTTCTGAAGGCCAGCATGTAACTGTATACATTCTGGGGAGGTTTCCTGGGAGATTGCTCCCAGCCTTCCTTTACCAAACTCAGAGGTCCTCTCACTGGTTGACCATACAGAAGCTCAAAGGGGCTGAACCCTAGAGACTTCTGTGGCACCTCACGGTAAGCAAAGAGCAGGCATGGCAAGAGGACGTCCCACTTACGCCTCATGTGTTCTTCCAGACCCATAATCATGCCTTTTAGGGTTCGGTTGAATCTCTCAACCAACCCATTTCCTTGGGGATGGTAAGGGGTGGTGAATTTGTATGTTACACCACACTCTTGCCAAAGAATTTTTATTTACTTGGATATGAAATTGGTGCCCCTGTCACTCACCACCTCTAAAGGGAATCCCACTCGTGAGAAAATTCCCATCAGTGCCCGTCCCACCACTGTCCTCAGAGGGATGGCTTCAGGGTACCCGGTGGCATGATCCACCAGGACCCAGATAAACCTGTTGCCCATGGCTGTCCTGGGGTCCAGAGGCCCAACAATGTCAATTCCCACTCGCTGGAATGAGGTACTGACCAGGGAAAGGTTGGAGGGGAGCCTTCTGCTTCCTGCCACTCTTCTCACTTGCCCGGCAAGTCTGACAAGTCCTGCAATGCACATCTGAGCTCTTGCGCATTTTGGGCCAATAAAAGTGGGTGACAAGCCTTTCAAAGGTCTTGTCCTGCCCCAAATGTCCTGCTAAGGGAACGTCGTGAGCCAGCCCCAGTAGGAAGGCTCTGAACTTCTGGGGTACCACCAGTACACGGGCTGACCCAGGTCCAGCAACCTTAGGCTCTGAATACAGGAGGTCATTCTCCCAGTAAATGAAGTGAGTACCGGACTGACTACCATTGGCCTGGTCTGCAGCCTGCTGCCGCATACCCACGAGAGAAGGGCATTCTTTCTGCTCCCTCCAGAATTCTTCCCTGGAGGGGCCTCCTTCTTGCTGCCAATGGGTCAGCTCAGGCAGGTCCCCCAGTTCAGCAATCTGTTCCCCTGTAGGCTCCAGGGCATCCCCCTCAAGGTCTGCCTCCTCCTGGACCGTGGGAACTTCAGGGGCCGGTTTCCCGCGCCCCTGCACCTTCTTTCTAAGGCCGGTTCCTGGGCCTCTCCTTCAGGCTCCAGGATCTCTTGAGCACCCCTACTGGCTGCCATTGACCGGGTGGTCACGCACGCCCAGTCAGGCAGACCCACCATCCTCAGGTGAGTCGTCTTCTCCACCTTACCCCAAGGGGAGTCCTCCAGATCATTCCCTAGCAAACAGTCTACAGGCATGGACGTTCTCACAACAACCTGCAGAGTACCAGAGACCCCCCCCCACTCAAAGGGAACTTGACCATTGGACATTGACTCGGAGTTGTCAGCATTGACAACCCTACAGTAGGCATGGGGTACAACCTGCTCTTGAGACACCAGGTGCTGCCGCACTGCAGTCACACTGACTCCTGTGTCTCTAAGAGCCTCTGCTTTCTTACCATTGATGGTCACTACCTGCCCATATTTTTTAGTGTTAGAGGGTAAGTAGTTTTCAGGGACCATCTCGCTATCTCCTAGGGAGACTAGGGACATCTGAACCAGATCCCCACCCCCTTGGACTTCCTCCTCTTCCAGGGTTATACTAGCCATCTATCTGGGGGGAGCACCAGCAAAGTGGCGACACCGGGGGTCACTGGCTACATGACCCACTTCGCCACATCTAAAACAAGTTGGGGGCCCTCTTTGAACAGGATTACCCGTGGGCCCCGGTCTGCCTTTGTGGTGGGGGAGGCTGAGAACCCTTCCCTTGGTTCCCTTGGGTGTTACTTTGGGGCCCTCTTTGGAACTCCCTCTGTTTTCCCCGGTCCCCCCCACTCCTCTGCTGGGGACCCTGCCCACCTTTGGCTGAGCCTCCCACAGGACCTTTGTGGACCCTGGTGCTGAGCCAGCGGTGCGCCTCCTCAGCAAGCTTCCTCGGGTTGGACAGTTTGCTATCTATTAGGTGCTGGCGTAGCTCAGGAAAACAATTAAGCGACAAGTGCTCCCAAGCCATTAAATCCAGAAGCCCTTAAAAATCATTCACTTTGCTACCCTTCACCCAACCATCCAGTGCTCTGCAGAAAAAGGTTACATACTCCACATACGTACTCCCAGGAATCTTATTACAACCCCTGACCCTCTGTCTATACATTTCAGGGGTTAACCCAAACCTGGTCATTAAGGCCTCCTTCCTTCATGTGGGGATAAGAGTTGTAAACTTCAGTGGGTAAGTCTAGCAGTGTGTCCCGTCCCTCGCTAAGGAACTTCCCCCACAACCCCGCTCCCCAATCTCTGTCAGGGACCCGGTGGGAGGACATGGCTACCTCGTATGCCCGGAACCACTGCCCTATGTCATCCCCCTTGAAGTACTCCTTTACTACATCTTTAGGCATGTACACCATGGACTCTACCTGCACCGGCGTTGTGCTGCCACCTGGAGGAGTTGTTTCCAAACTTTTTGCTTTCAGCTCCAACTCCTTCGGTCTCATGTCGTGCTCCATCTGGAGCTTCTTGTCTTCCATCGCTAGTCGTTGTTTTTCCATTTCCATTTGGCTGTTTAATTTCGCCATTTCTACTTCATGTGCCCTGTTTGCTGCTCTGTCTGCCAGTTCCTCTGGCGACAGGCCTCTGTTTAAATCCAAAATGCCTTCAGGTGGTTCCATTGCTACTGCATTCTATGGCTCTCTTGACTCCTTCCAGGCTCTTAGGGCCTTGATGTACTGGTTTTTCTTTTTGCATCCTGTGTGGGGAACCCTGAACTGTAGACAGAATTCTCCCAACTGTCCTACTGTGTAGCCTTCCAGTCCTCAGTGTTCCCAATCTACCTCATCAATTCCAGAGATCACAGAGAGTGCTCTTCCAGCAGGGAGTGAGCCAGGCATGGCTTCTAAAAATGGGAGATCTCTCAACAAAATTAAAAAGAACAGAAAATATGTGGCTGCGTTATAGGTCTGCTCTCACTATGTGATGATCAGCAATTTTACTGTAAATAAATCACAAATGCAAATTCAAAAATCCCTTCCGCTGCGTCCAGTGTTAGAAATGGGATTCCTGGCTGACTGCGGTTGGCACCAAAGCCAGACAGAAATCACCATTCTAATCAGGGCAAGGGAACTACTCCTCAGAATGACCCCTGCTCACCCTTTCAGGTAGTGTGGCGCGAGCAGACAAGGCTAAACTTCGGGGCGCTATAGTTAAGCATTCATGACCTTTCATAGTAAAACACACTGATTCCCCCCACAAATGGACACCAGGCTTAGGTTCTGTAGAAATATGGTTCCTTTATGGAAAAATATATATATATATGCAGTAGTGACTTATCACAAGACCAGTTCAACACAGTTTTAGGCCACAAGATCTTAAAAATGGGTAAATGTTCTTTCTGGTACAGTTCAAATTATCAAAGTTCCTTCACAACCAGGTTTAGCTTATTTGGCAATGGTCTTAGTCCTTAGAAACGCTTCTTTTAGGGTTTTAAACAACTTTGTGGGACTTTAGAACAAGTTGTGCGTTTGGTAGTGCTTTTCGTCGCCTCGAACGGGTGAAACCACAAACCCCTTCCAATGCTCACGCCTCACACGTGAGCAGGCGTGCGCGGCGTACCGCTTCAAGGCAACGAGGCATACGGTGTGGCGCCGCAGTTAGATGAAATCCCCAGCGTACACCTAGGGCAATGCAAAATAATGGTACGAGCCGTACCCAGCTTGTGCGGCTTGTACTGCGGGGTGATTTCAGCATCCTTGGCACTTTTCAGGGACACGAGGCGTAACAAGGCAAAACAATAGTACGAGCCGTACCCAACTGGTGCGGCTCGTACTGCGGGGTGATTTCACGCCGACCGGGGGTACACCAGTAGTTGCGGAGCGCACAGGGCTACGAGGAAAGAAGAACGTTGCGGGCCCGAGCCTGTGCCAAGCCCAGTGCGTAGAGGTGGGGGGGTAAGCTTCTGGTGCACAGACGTACTTTGGGGTTTGCAAGTAGCGTATAATTTCTTTTACAGCAGTCCGACGCGCACAGTTAGATTTACGGGGAAATAAAACGTTGCGGGCCCCGAGCCCAGTGCAAGCTCAAGTACTCTTGGTGCAGAGTGTCGGTGCGCTGCGGGCGTTGGTAAGAGGGCGCGCTGGAAACGGGGCGCCCTTGGCACTGCAGGCGTACGCTTGGCTCAGAGAGGGGTGCACGGAGGTCGTCGGTGCACCGAAGGTGAGAGGCAGGGGTACTTCTTGGGTTTAGTCGTCCCTCGGGGAGGGGGACGGCTTGTAGGAGTCTGGTGCGCCTGGGGGCACCCGGATGGCTTCGGATCTTTACTACAGCGGGTGTGTGCGCACAGGCAGGCGCGGCCCACGACCTCAGTACAGATTGTACTGGGGCCTCCCAAAGTGGGCGGCGCGGCCTGTAAAGTCTCTTAGGGGGGTGAAGCAGGGCAGCAGGGTACGTTCCGACGTACGGACAGCTGTCCCAGCGTTGATCACCGGCCTCAGAGGAATTCCGGCGGGAGGGGCGAGTGGGCGCTTCAGCGCGCTCCTAATGGCAGGCGGGGGCAGAGGAGCAGGCAGCCTGACCCGGGGGCAGAGAGCGACTCCAGCAGAGCGAGGCTCTCACGGGTAAAGGGCAGGCGAGCTCCAGAGTGCCACAGCCCTAGGAGGGGGCGATGGGGGCGCAGACTCCGCTCCGGCAGGAGGCACACATGCTCGAAGTTCAAGACGAGCGAAGGCACAAGGAACCCACTGGTCCTGGGGTTCCGTTCAGGGGGCAAGCTCAGACAAGCCCTTGGAGAAAGTTGTGAGAAGTTGGCCTGGTATATGATGCTCACTAGTTCTAGTGATCACCTTGTACCATGCCAAGCAACCCTTATTATGATTGGTTGTAAGTCAACCTTATAGACCAGCTATCCTAGTAGCGTGGACAAAGCAGTCTTAGGCTAAACTCTGTAAAGGCATGTGAAGCAAGCTGTTTTACCATACACAATCCCCTTGAATACCAAATGAAAGGACACCACACAGATATATATTGAAAATATATATATATATTTATTTACTACAAATATCCCCTATACTCTTTATGAGCACAGAAGCAAATGCGTTAAAACAAAACACAGTTTAAATACACAAAAGTTGCACTATATGGATGAGCCCTAGGGGCCACTTAAACCATATACTAAAATAGTGGTATAAGAACCACCAATTGGAAAGGAAACAGGCCTAGGGCCTGGGGAATCGCTGGAGCTGTTCGGGACTAACAGTGAAAAAGTCGGGAAAGGCCCGCGGGACTCGGGTGCAGTGCTTAAAGTGCATGCATGCACCAATGCAAAGTCAATGGTGCGTAAAAGTTACAAAGTTACTGCAAAAGGAGTCTTCCGACTGGACTAGGACTACCAAACTTTAGAGTTAGGCACTAGAGGTGTGTACCAGTGTAAGAACACCGGCGTTAGTAAGTTACCTCACCCACAGGAAGCGGGTGCATAGGTGCCAAAGTGTGTCGGGTTTCGTCACGCAGTCTGATGGTACCTGAGGATGAAGATGCTGCAGGCGTCCAGGCGAGAAGTGTCCGGTGTGATCCAAGGGTGGATCGAAGATGTGAAGACCTGAAAGCAGAGGGGACAATGTTCAGAAGTCACTAGCCAGTGACTGGCGAGGAACCAGGATGGAACCAGGCAATGTCGGGTGCAAACAGACGATGAGGTGCAGCTTGTCTCCGCAGCCACGTGGACACGAAGAGGTATAGGACGTCGAGGAGTCGATCATGAGCTGTCCCACGAAGGCTCTAGCTGATGGCGATGTCGGCAACTTGATTGGAGCAAACAGGCCTTGGCTATTGCAAGCCACGCAGGAAGTGAAGAAAGCTTATTTCTCGGACCAGCAAGGTCAGAGGGGCTGCTCCTTTTTACAGGAGCGAGGGCCAGTCTGGAGCAACCAGACCAGCGGTTTAGATTGTAGATTTCGCCGCCAAGATGGCCACTGGCCGCGTGGCAAGTGACCGGGATGACGCGTCGAGTGGCAAAGTGCAAAAGGGCCCCACGCAGATCGTGGAGATGCTGGGGGGCTGATCTTCGGTGCAAATGCTGCTCGGTGGTGGGGCTTCTCAAACCCCAAAACACAGCGTCGAGGGTGCCTCGGGTACTGCGCAGTCAGCTTCTTGGGGGTCTTTCAAGATGGCCGGTCCCACGTCTCTCGATGCCTCCACGGGTCTCTTTTTTTCAGGGACTGTGGATCGGGCTGTGAGATGTCTGGGAATCCAGGTCTTGTCGGGCTCTGGGCTCGGGCTCCGGCGGGAGGCGGCGGCAAAGCAGACGTCGAGTTGCTGGTTGGTGCCTGTATTCACAGAGTGGTCACTCCTTGGCCACAAGGGAGATTCTCTTCAGTCTTCTGTGCAGCAGAATGTCGAAGTCCAGTTTTCTTCTTAGTTTCAAGTCGAGTTCAGGATGATCTGAAGTCTTGGGACACAGCTCCTACTCTTATTCCAAATCTAGGGGTTCAGGTTATGTACATGTCGTGTCCCTCTGGAAGGGTGGAATGCTACCCCCGTCGCCAGAACTGGCGAGGGGGTAGTATTCCAATTCGTATGACACCTTACTCGACATGTTTTGATAAAGCCAAACCAAAGTTAGCAAATAACCGCGAGGATTATAATGCACTTAAGAGTATATGGTATGGCAGTATCATGGAAAAGCTACAGGAAGTGGTTCCGAAAGCTGCAGACAGGCTCAGCTCATGCTAGAGCACCATCTCACATATTTCCAAGCACTCTGCCTCCAGGATTGATGAGGCCTTCCATAGGAGTGGCTGATAGGAACATATGTGTCCATTTTAGGTTAAGTACAGGCATACTATACCTAGGTAAGGGGTGATTACACCGACTTACCCCAGCTGAGTGATCAGCCAGTTGTGTCAAATATGGAGGCCAGGCATGGGGTGGCACAATACGTGCTGAAGCCCCTGGTAGACCTTGGAAACACCTATGCCCTGGGTACCCTGGGTACACTGTTACAGGGGCCTATAAGGTGAACCAGTTCCAATTCGTAATACACCTAGAGTGCATTGGCATTATTTAGAGAGAGAACAGCAGGCTGTGGGTCTGATTAGCAGGCCCACAGCCACATTAAGTCATAAACCAGTGAAGCAAAAAGCAAAAATTTGGGGTGACCATAGGATAGCAGACCCTACTCTTCTACAAAAGTCTCAAGCACAATTCTGCAAAGTTCTTTGTAGGTCTTCTCCTCTCCTTCCTCAGCAAGGTAGACAGCAGATCAGTCCTTCAGCTTCTTCCTTCTAGTTGGGCAGAGGTTCGTTGTGGGAAACAGGATCTAGTTTGCTAGGAGCAGGGCTCCTACTTTTATACAGCTTTTCTTTTGTTCTTACAGGCCAGGGGGGCCTCTGCATAACTTCTTTCAGTCCTTGAGCACTGTGTTGGGTAAACTCGGGTATCTCCTTTCAGCGAGCAGGGATGGCACATCAGACGCTCCACAGGAGGTGGAGCCAGCATTGTGTGGACAGGGGCAGCCAGGATGACTTTGTTGACAGGCTCCCCCCTTTCTGGGTCAGGTGTCGGGCTGAGTCATTAGTCGCTCCCCAGGAGGTGGAGCCAGCATTGTGGTGGCAGAGCACAGTCCTATTCAGAGTCCAGGGGCACTCCCACCTCCCACCAAGGTGTAATCCTTGCATTCACCACCTGTCATCCCCCAGCCCTGTCACTCACACAACCCAGACGGCAGATACACATCCTAGCAGAGGCGGGCAGAAAGGGTTAGGCAAGCAAATGCTAGCTTTCTAAAAGTAGCATTTGCAAACACAGGATATTAAAATAAACTTTACGAAAAGAAGTATTTTATTATTCTGAGTTCAGGCATACTAAACTTTATTTTCTACCATGTTCCCTGAGCCTGCTGGGATTATAGAGTGTAATAATTCCAGCAGCCTATCTTGGCCTAAGAGAACAGGTAGCCTTACAATAGTGAAAACGAAATTGGCTGTAATTCACTATTAGGACATGCCACACACATCAGGGCTTGTCCTACCTTACACTTACAATGCACCCTGCCCTAGGGCCTACCATAGGGGTGACTAATATGAAGCAAAGGGAAGGTTTAGAGGCTGGCAAGTGGGTGCACTTGCCCAGCCAGCATGACAGTACCAGACTGCACGCAGGTTCTGCAATGGCAGACCTAGACACATTTTAAAAGGCTGCTTCTGTGGGTGGCGCAACCAGCGCTGCAGGCCCACTAGCAGCATTGGCATTTACAAGCCCTGGCACTCCTGGTGCACTTTACTGGGGACTGACAGTAAATCCTATGAGCCAATCATGGAAATCAATTACAGGTACACTTTGTTTTGGGAGCACTTGCACTGCGGCACGGATTGGCCGTGGCGCAGTGCCCTGAGCAGCGAGCGCCAGCAAAAACATCTGAGGCACATCAGCAAAAAGTGGAAAGGAGACTCACGTCAAGGTGCCAGGTCTAACATGTGTCTTATGCAAGCCTCTGGAAGAAGTTCTTTTGTTGACGTTCACCACATAGGCAAAGGCTAGCATTGTGCAGATGGGTCTTATACACGCCTCTGGAAGAAGTCCTTTTGTTGACGTTCACCAGGTGGGCAAAGGCTAGCATTGTGCAGATGTGTCTTATGCAAGCCTCTGGAAGAAGTCCTTTTGTTGACGTTCACCACGTGGGCAAAGACTAGCATTGTGCAGATGTGTCTTATGCAAGCCTCTGGAAGAAGTCCTTTTGTTGACGTTCACCACGTGGGCAAAGGCTAGCATTGCGCAGATGTGTCTTATGCAAGCCTCTGGAAGAAGTCCTTTTGTTGACTTTCACCACGCGGGCAAAGGCTAGCATTGTGCAGGTGTGTCTTATGCAAGCCTCTGGAAGAAGTCTTTTTGTCGACGTTCACCAGACGGGCAAAAGCTAGCATTGTGCAGATGTGTCTTATGCAAGCCTCTGGAAGAAGTCCTTTTGTTGACGTTCACCACGTGGGCAAAGGCTAGCATTGTGCAGATGTGTCTTATGAAAGCCTCTGGAAGAAGTCCTTTTGTTGACGTTCACCACGCGGGCAAAGGCTAGCATTGTGCAGATGTGTCCTATGCAAGCCTCTAGAAGAAGTCATCTGTGGACTTTCACCACGTGCGAAGGACTAGCATTGTATCTTACTCTCAAGCTTTATGCAGAAGGCAGAGGCAGGCCATATGTAATATCCTGACATCAGGGTAAAGGCTGGTGTTCAGATGATTTGTAATGGTCTCAGCTCGGAGGGCACTGTGTTGGTCTGTCTCCAGGAGGAGATAGTGCCATCATGGCTGTAGACAAAGGCTGGCATTGTGTGGGCACTTGAAAGAGCAGCTCAGTTGTGTGGCACACTACCACACAGACATAGACTTGCCTTTGTACAATCTAGTTTTCAGTAGAGAAGGCAGCTCGTTGGACACCTACAGAACTTGTGCAGGAATGTGTTACGTAAGCAACTTCTGACGGTGTGCCTTTCCTCCATGGTTCCTTTGCCTCCAGACAAACAGTAGAACTATCAGCATTAAAAAAGGCTGGTGCTGTCTTGTTCTCTGATGTAGACATGAGAGACACCACACTCTCTCAGTGGCTACCAAGTGCACTGTATGGACACTGTCCTATGTGGTATGTCTGCACCAGAATTTATAGATGTGGAGAACCTGTACATGTGTTTAATGAAGCCCCCTCAATAACCACCCTCCACCCCACTGCTGCTCTGTGTATGGCTTAAGAGCCGGGATGATTTCCTCACTGCTGCCTCGCCAGGAGGTGGATCATTGCACAGTTCTGTGTATCCAGCCATGAAATCCCAGCAGAAAAACACTAACAACAGCACAGTTTCCAAGCCGTCTGAGATGCAGTTACTTGAGGAGTAAAATTAATAAAACACAAAGGCAACCCTACTCAAAAGGAACTGGGGCTGTAAATCATTATTTATGTAGCAGACAGTTCCCCTTGGGAAACATTATTCAGATACTGAAATACACAAAGCACAATCACATAGATCAAAGAATTGGAGAGGTAGTCAGGGGAGACTCCACACTGGGAGCACATGTAAGTAATAATACAAACACAAAACACAATTGTGAAGATATCCATATATATTGTGCAACACCATATATACAATAGTACATGTCCCATGTAAAACAGGAACCCATGAAAACAAATATACAACAACATGTGAACATACAAACATAAAAAACAAGGGTTTCCAGCACCAAAAACAAAAGACCTAAATGTGATGGATACAAAAGTTTTACACCAAGCCTTTCCATTCAAAGGATTGGAAGGTTGAGTTGGTTTAGTATTGTCGACTACGTTTCGATAGGGTCTCATCAGGACCATATAATAAGAGGGACACCTGAAAAAAGAATAGAAACAGATGTTCAATACCAGAGTCTAAATTGTTAGACCTTAGTATACTTCAAGGCAAGAAAATAAGCCTGAAAAAACAAAAAGGAGAGCAAGGGTTTTTGTTCACGTAGGTGAACAGGGAGTACTCCGGTACCCCTGGGTATGTCACTAGAAACAGAAAAAGGAGTACCACCAACGTGGAATCACAGATTCCTAATGGGGTGTGTGGTTGTACAAAAGTGAGAAGTTCTCCTTTTGTTAATAAACCCCTCACTCACCACCTAGTGGTGACATGCTTCATCATCGGGGTCCACCCTAATGACCTAGCGCCATCAGGGTGTGCTACAACACCTGTTTACAGTGGAGCTGGTTGTGAGTGAAGGTGCGTGAAAAAAATAGGTGTGTTAAAAATTGTCCTGGTTTAACTTGGCAAGAATAAAATTTTTATTTGCAAGCAACTGGACAATGTTAAAAATAGTGGCGAGATAAAGTGAGGGTGATTATGAACCCATGTATCTCTATATGTGTCTGGTCTACATGTTTCAACCGTGAGGGTTTTAATCAAGTGTACATGCGGAAAGGCCTACATCGGCATGACTACACGCAAAGTCAAGCAACGCATTTGTGAGCACCGCAGCACCATACGCTGCAAGAAGAATGCGACAAAACTGACGGACCATTTTCTAGATGCACACCACACACCAAACGACATGAGATGGACCATAATTGAACAGATTCCGTCAGGACCCAACACACAACAGCTCCTGTACGAAAAAGAGCAACGCTGGGTCTACAGATTATCGACTCACAAAACAGGCCTTAATGATAATATCCCGTGGGCATCAGTACTAAAATAAACCCATCTTATAAGGCCAGACCAGTGGGTTACCCCGCAGGGCTACCCACCATTATATCCATCATTCTGACAAGGAACGGCTTCTACATCAGTCAGGCTAAGCCCGTAATAACGCGCCTGGTTTTTGAAAACCCCTATAGTATTGAATGAGCCCTAATCCTCTTTTTCCTATTCCTATTATCAACACTTCCCATGTGCACACCCCAATGGATTACATACTCTGGATACCAACCAGCTTTGTATCCATATGACACCACTCTTCTTCATTACAGTGTCACTATGACCATTACAATCATTTTAACCAGAATTTCACTATTCCCCAACTGTCGACATATTATTCAGATATGTTATTATGGATAATCCGGTTTTCATAATATTGTGCCCCCCTATCCATTACCCCCTAATATCTTCCTCATCCGGGTCTCGAACCCCTTCTGAGCCAACCAATTTGTACCTACACAGCTACCATACCCGTAGCAGACTCCCCGGCACTCCCAACCACGCCCCACGTGACCGGGACGTAACTCCGCCCATCGCGGAAGTGCAACTCCCATATTACATTCGCCGAGCTCCCGGGATCACTGTAGCAGGGCGGCGGATGGAAGTAGGTGATTGGCCTTAGACCTCACAACAAAACTGTAAGTTGATACCGTGTCAGACCTGCCGACAGTATTTTAACGGGCACTGCTATCCATCCGAGCTCCGTAATTTATATCCTAAACACGGCTGAGAGCCCTCAAGCCGGTCCCCCTTTAAACGCTATTTGTGAAACAGTCCATCGATCTCTTGTTTCGGAGTACGTTTTGGAACGAGGATAACCTCCCCTGCCCTATGATGTCAATCATTAGCCCATTGAGAGTAAGCCCCTCTCCTTGTGTGTCCTACATGTTTTTATGTTAGTGAGTCTGTTTTATGTTGAGTATGTGAAGTACGGCAGAGCATGCACCATCAAATTGACATGACCTCGCCCTCACTATTTTGAATGCGAGACGTTACCACGCCACTTAAAATGTTGAGAAGCGCGTGAGTTGTCTAGATATATAGTCACCACGCAGCACGTACAATGATAGAGTTTGCAAGTTGTGGTTAATACCTACCGCCTAATCACGGCCATGCACATCCACATCCTCTCACGGAGAATGGTACAATCGCAATTCTTTGCGCCCTGATTTTTTGCGACGCCAAGTAATTAAATTCTTTCCTAATGGGAGTGACAGCATGCAGGCACGAATTTGAGGCACTGCACTACGTAACAGGCATGTAGAAGTCTTAATTCTGACATTTGTCTTCACCTTCCTTTACAGGTATTTTGACTTTTTAAGCTTACCCATTGTGGCGCAAGCTTACCCCACAGGCACACTTTAGCCAATTTGTGGTCCCAGAGAGTAGGACAGGGTGCATCTTTTAGGGGACGCAGACCATCCACTCTACTGGTTTTTTGGTCCTGAAGAAAACCTGGTTAATTAAAACCCTCACGGTTGAAACATGTAGACCAGACACATATAGAGATACATGGGTTCATAATCACCCTCACTTTATCTCGCCACTATTTTTAACATTGTCCAGTTGCTTGCAAATAAAATTTTTATTCTTGCCAAGTTAAACCAGGACAATTTTTAACACACCTATTTTTTTCACGCACCTTCACTCACAACCAGCTCCACTGTAAACAGGTGTTGTAGCACACCCTGATGACGCTAGGTCATTAGGGTGGACCCCGATGATGAAGCATGTCACCACTAGGTGGTGAGTGAGGGGTTTATTAACAAAAGGAGAACTTCTCACTTTTGTACAACCACACACCCCATTAGGAATCTGTGATTCCACGTTGGTGGTACTCCTTTTTCTGTTTCTAAGGAAATAAGCCTACCTGATGTAAAACAATTGCACCACTAAAAAAGTGCACACCACCAAAAAGTGGACAAATGACACCTACTTTTGTAGGGAACCAAAAGCGAACTTATATGTTCTATAAACAATGTTACTTGAGGAGTGGCAGCGTTCTGCTGTACTGCAGTTTTCATTCTAGCTACCCACACAAACAGTGGCACATTACCCAGACCGGTGGTATGGATCATTGTAGACCGCAGACCCTCCGCAGAGTATTTAGACTTAATAAGTTGTAGAATTTGCACAGCTATAGAAGATAAATTGAAATGAGAGTCAAAAGTAAGTACACAGAAGGCTGGAATGATGGATATAAAGGAATTATGCTGAATTTTTACATTTCAGCATAATGTGGAGTTTATTGCCAATTATTGATCCTTATATATTGAAAACTGTTAACCTTCATCAGGGACATTTCCTGATGTTTATTAATTTGTCAGCTATGCAGGTGACCCTACAACAGCAGACACATCTCGGTTACAGTGACGTGTTGAGGCTTTTCATCCTTACTTTGAACTGATTATAGTTTCACAATGCACATGGAAAGCAACATATAGTGCATGTGGTTATGCAGACTCTGTATTCCAATTTATGGATCGATTGTAGGGAAACATACGAGCATCGAGTGGATGGTTCATAGCATTAAAAGTTACGATACTAACATCTTTAGCTCCTCAGCCTTCCAAATGCTCTGTCATTTAAAGAGCTCTTCTCATCAGTAGGCTGCCAGCAATTGTTACAGTATCTCTAGCTCCTTCTCAGGTACTGGTTACTGCCCTGTGCCTCATCTCAAACTATTCAGTCAGACATTAGCTTACGTTATGCTTAGGTCATTTTCTAGAATATTAAGCCCACGCAGACCACAAGGGGACTTGTTTTCTATTGTCGTATAATTGAATACTGAATTCCAATGTTTTTGCGATGTTTTCCCCCTTTCATTTGCTGATTTGGAAGCTTTTCCTTCGTGAGTAACCACAAAATCTTTTGAGCCCACATCACCTTTGAGCCCACATGTCTTTCGTGGATAGTCACTGTGAGCCCAAATGACTTTTTTTGCTCTGGGTGCATTGACTCTGCCGATGGTCCCAGAAGGATTGTCCCCGGCCAGTGTCTTGCAGCCGACTCACCGATATCCTTCTTCGATGATCTGCGGCATGATGCCCTCCGGGTAGCTGCTCACGCTTTATCAATACAATAAAATAACCTTTCCCAGTAATGTTGAATCCTGGCGTAGGATCACTCACACGAATGTGAAACTTCCCGCTCCCTTCAGCAGCTTTTCAAAGTAGCGTGATCTATCTTGTGTAAGTTGTCTCATGGCTATTTATTACTACAGATTCTCTTTCAGGGGCTCACGATTGATAATCATAAGCATGGTGTAGTCTCACTCACGTGCGGGATCCCAGAGCGTTTCTTTAAAATGTATCCACTTAAGTGTAGATCTTTGCCTTACTTCAGAAGGTCAAGTTTTAACCTTTATATTTGTAGTATTTTGCTGCCTATAAAAATGACATATTGGCTAATGTATTTAATTTACTATTAAAAAAGCCAAATTAATAATAAAAATTAGGACAATTATAGGAGACTAGCTAATTTCCCCCCATATATATAATTCACAAACCTTTTTCATAGGGAATAGGGAACAAGGAATAGGGCAGTTAGACACAGACTGCAGATATGGATATATAAAAACTGACACTGCACCTTTAAGGGCTCGCAGCCCTCCACATCGCATCGTGCCAGCAGGTGGCAGTCTCCTCAGTTCTTTTTTCCAACTCCTGGTGACAGCATCTTGGAGCACTGAGCTTGGCATTTATTGGCTTTTTTTCTACAAAAAATCTTTACAGATTGTAATTAATTCAGCTTCACCTGACCTCTTTAGATTCCTAGAGTATTTCTCTGTCATTATCTGACAGGAAGATGTGTGTTTTTTTTTTAGTTCAAAAAAGTTTCATAATAATTAACACACACAGACAATACAGAAAAATTATTCATGAGTGAAAATACCTAATCAAAATAAGAAATTTACAAAAACAATAATGAAATACAATAGGTATAGATGTATAAATATTCATTTAAAGAAGGTAAGATAAACCCAAAAGGAAAGGAAGGGAGGGGAGGGGAGCCATGTATAATTACTATGTTATCTATTAGAAAATAGAGCTACTTTTATCATATAAGTACTTATGTATAGTGACGGTAAAACGATATATCAAGTATAAATATACAATTATGAAGACAAATATATATCTATAGGTAATCAAAAAGAGTGAAAAAAATTAGAGTTATGATTAATCCCATTCAGGGATAACTGAGCTCCTCTTCTTGTAAAAATGACCCTTGACCACCAAGCATGAACTGATAATGACGAAATATCCTTCCAGCAGAAAGTAATGGATTGTAAAGCAGCTGATATTAGAAAATTAAACAGTTTACCTTCCAATTAAGTTAAGTTAAGCAAAAGACCAACAGATTTACATATTAACAGTTTGTAAGAAATAACATCATGGATATGCAATATCTTTTGTACAATATCCCAAACATCAGACCAAAATTTAAAAATGAATGGACAATCAAAAAGCACATGTTGTAATGATCCAGGATGTAATTTACAATGCCAACATGTTTCAGATTGCAGCAGTTTAGCACAAAATAAACATACTGGGGTCCATAAACAATTGAATAAAATATAAGAATTGGTTTGGTAAAGTGAAACAGGTAGCCAGCCTGAAATACTATTAAGCCAAATAATCTTCCAAGTATCATTATCAATTTTTCCAGTGTGCAAGGGAATAGGTAATTTCCCAAAACTCGAGGGCTAAAGCCTTGTATGGACTGTCACAATCTGATGCCGTTTAACAGATCTCTGTGAGGAATGCCTGTGGTACCCGTGGTCTGAACATTCCAGGGCCTGTGACAGTTGTAATCAGATGAATCATAAGGCCAAAATCCTAAGTCGTCAAAGATCAGGAGATTCCACACAGTGGTCACCTGAAGTAGAAAGAAAGGGCCTGTTGCCGGTCCCAAAGTCGTTACCGCAGCAGGTCTTTGATGCGGTCAAAATCATCAGGAAGTCCAAAAAAAAATCACAAGAATTCCATGCAGGAAAACTTCCTGCCACTCTCACACTCTATTGAGGTACTGGGTTTTTAGGAACCGGTACCGAACCGGTAACCCAGCGGTGCCAGGGGATCAACACACCAAAGACCTCGGGTTCTCCTGAGTCAGACCCACAGAAACTTCAGAGTCTTCCAGGTGAATTCAAAGATTCGTTTATTGGCTGCAACCAAGGTGACAGGGTCCTAGAAGTACGATACAAGTATATTCAGGAGACTGCACACTTTCATGAAGTCAGGCTTCTCTTCTTATACCTAATATTCAGCCTGGAGCAATACATTCCTTGGATTCGTGGTATTTCATTTATGGTTACTGATTACAAAAGAAAAGTAGAGTCATGATGACATGTACATATTTCACGTCGTGCTGCTCATAACAAATCATCCGGCAAGACCCAACATTTCATCAGATATCGCTGGACCCCTAATAAAAACGGTCACCTCCCCACCATAAAATAAGTGAGGAAAAGGAGTGGAGAAAGATGTGAGCGAGATATGGCAGGTGTGCGTGCTGTAATGGCTTTATGGCCGGTTGGGCCTAGATATTATCTTGCTTGGCCACTGGGAGGGAACTGACCTAACGAGCTCGGCCTGGGGCAACGGTTCTAACTTGTACTGGGGTCAGGAAGAAGTCAATTAAGGAGTATGTGTCCTTGTGGAATCAAATTCGACTGGATTAAGGCCTATGTAGAGGGCAACATGCAACTAAGAGTTCAGAAGGTAAATGACGATTTCGAGGTGAAATTGTCACTCGAATATGCCGAAAATACATGTACTTGATGTACTCGTCATTCTCGGTCTTTTGATACCAAATTCGTCCTATTTCGACGAAGTTTTTATTCTCGAGTCCGGTACTATTACGGATCCATATTTTTCAGAACCACAGACCCTCCTTTTGCCCTTACATAGGCAATTAATCTATCCTCATGTTAATCTGAGTCCAGATCTATATTCCTAAAGTCATTGAGGTGTTGCTGCAGCATCATTCTAGTGCCGAGTTCGTGTCTTGACACAGGCTTCCTTACACATGATGTAGCACAGAGGCCACATATTGCAGGAGCACACTGTATGCATAGACAGAACAAGAAAAGAATGGCTAAGACCATCCCAATGACCATCAGAATTTTCCATCCCCAGGCAGATATCAGTCCCCAGAACCATCCCATTAATGACCAATCTCCTTTATCCGCATGAATAGATTCGGAAATCTTATGTAGTTTGGAGATGGCCCTGTACACTGTTGGAGCATTATCTGGAATGAAAATGCAACAACTGGACTGGATCAATTTGCATACCCCACCCCGGTCCGCAAGTATTACATCCAAAGCGACCCGGTTCTGAAGGGTCATCAGTCGATCCGACTGGAGCTCAGCAGTCAGGTTACTAAGGGCACCGGCAGTCTCAATCACGGTGGATTCAACTACCCTTGTTAATTGCCTTATGTTTCTGCTGTTAACCATGGCTCCCCAGAACGGCAGAATACCCATTGCAAAGTCACCAAATTCTTGACCCGCAGTGTCTTCTTTACTCAAAACACCTCTAACTACCCTTGTCCGATGGTAATCCGCCGCTGCTGTGTAGGTGGGGGGTAACAGGAATGAAACAAAACATGAGCCCGAGAAGTCAGGGGGCAACCATGTATAGGCTCTATCGTGGCAGATGAAATAAGTACCTTTTGCGGCTAAAAAGGCAGGGGAAGTCTGAGATCCAAAAACATACGTTTCTGTGCAGACACTCTTCCCTAGCTGAGCCCTGGGATTCCTACCAATACCTTGCAGACACAGGTGACCTTGATGGGGTACGATCCAGATAGGGACGATCTCTTGGCTTGCTGTTTCTCACTTAATGTGGTGCCATATCCGGTCACATTCCAACCTACATATGCAAGTATCTCATCATCCGGGGTATCTTCGTAAGAAGTCACTTCCTTGATCATGTCAACTATACCCTTCACTAGGGCGCTAGTCTTGAGGTTGTCTTTTACAGAACGTAGGGGTTGGATTTCTCGTGCATATATGAACATTGTCCTATATGCCCATACTGACCCATTGCGACTAAATGGCAGGACCAAATAGGGGATACCTCTATCCGTGGTGTGGGGCATGAGACCACACACCCAACAGTTGGTTGTGTTCATTACAAGTTGGTGTTGGTGTAATAGCTGAACGAAGGAGTTATTAATGAACTCTAATCTCCTATTTGATTCGTGGTCAGGCAAAGAGTGGAAAGAATGAGAGGAAACAGTAGGGGGAGGTATGGGTGATGTAGTAGGCGTGAATGTCACATGAGAAGAGAATAAAAAACACCATTACGCTAAATATCATAAAAATACACATCATTATAAAAATTTTCTTTCTCATTGCTTTCAAAAGTCTCTGCTTAAAGTTCATTTGTTTGGCAGCTCTCTCCACATCAGGAAACTCCATCCTCTCTAAGGTGCTGCCCGCGGCGGTAGGTTGTTTCTGCTAAAGGATGCTTCCGTCAGTCTAGGGTGGCTCCCTTCGACCAACTGGAACCAGCAACCTATTGTTGTCAGCTGCACCCAAAAGTCTTTAGTCAACCGCGACCCTAGCAGCGGAACCCGGATGGCGGTTCGAAAAAAACAAAAATAAGCAAGTTACCTAGATGGGAGAATCTGCATTTTCAAAATAGCACTTTGGAAGGAAAAAAACTTATCATTTTATTAGTCCACAGTTTTTTCTCTCGGATCAAAAAAATAGATCACTTTTACTTTAGTCTGTTTTTCTCGGACGCAGATTATAGCGTCTTTTCCCGGGTGCTGTCTGGTCTGGAAATAGTAGCTCAGGTTCCACAGAGTTCATTTGTTCTGATGGCGGCGTAGTTTCTTGAAAAATGTCCTTACTGTCACAATCGCGTTTAGCTTCTTTTACGCGTTCATCAGTTGTGCGCTTTGAGTCAGTGCCTCCTGTTCGGGCCCATTGGTCATGTGGCAGAGGGAAAGGTATTCTCTTACAGTGGATCCCGTGGACCCAATTGGCCTTCCCCTCCACTTTAACAGTCGACCTTGTAGACAGGAGGACGAGGTGAGGTCCGGTCCATCTGGGCTGGTCGTTTCTTGTCCTCTGGAAATTCTTGACCAGAACCCAGGAGCCAGGGTCAATGGAGTGACCCGGTGTCTCGGAAACCGGAGGCAAGGTGTTGTGGACCTGTTGATATAAAACACGCAATTTAGCCGTCAATTCATACAGATAGTCGAGCAAAATGGGGTGTTGCAGCTCGCTAAACTTCGTGGGCCTAGGCACTCCCCATATGTTGGCTGGCCGACCAAAGACTATTTCATAGGGGCTGAGTTTCATTCGCGAATGCACAGTCATTCTGGTGGATAGGAGTGCTAAGGGTAGAGCGTCGGGCCATTTAAGACCCGTGCTCGCTTGGATTTTGGCCAATTTAAGTTTAAGCGTGCCATTGTAACATTCCACTAATCCAGCTGATTGGGGGTGATTTGCAGCGTGGAACTTCTGACTAATACCTAGCCCTTCACACACTCGTTTCATCACACAACCCACAAATTCACTTCCGTTGTCCGACCAGACCATTCTAGGCATTCCGAACCTGGGGAAGAACTCTTTCACAAGGGCTTTCGCTGTGGACAAGGCAGTATTGTCCCTTAGGGGATAGGCTTCTACCCACCTTGAGAAGGCGCAAACAACCACGAGCACATATTTTAAGTTGTTGCACCTCTCCATGTGTATGAAATCTAGCTGCAAAACCTCGAACGGATACGTAGGAGGTGCAAAATGACCAGCTGGAGTTGGGGTTCCCCTACCAGGATTGTGTTTCAGACATACCATGCAATTCTTGACAACATTCTCTGCACACTTGGGAATCCCTGAATTCTTCCACACTGGGGCCAACAAGTCGCAAATCCCTTTCGCGCTGATATGGGCCATCCCATGAGCCATTGTAACCACTGCAGGCACATATGCATCGGGTAACAACCATCTTTGTTGCTCTGTCGATTCAATCCAACAACCATTTGCATCCATTCTCCCTGTACTTTCTTTCCACATGCTTAACTCTTTCTCCGTGGCCTCAGCTTGGATGGACTTCACACTTTCTATTGTGTCTTCACATATTCCAACATCACCAGTCCATCTTTCTGGGCTCGCAACATACATTCGGCTCATCACATTCTTTGCCGTTTCTTTAGCAGTTTCGTCAGCAAATGCATTTCCACGACCAACATCATCGATCACTTTCTTGTGTGCACTACATTTTACAACTGCTACTTTCAGGGGCAACGTCAGTGATTCAAGAAGCTCATTCACCAACTGACCATGCTGAATTTTAGCTCCATGCGAAGTCAGGAACCCACGTTCTCTCCACAATCGACCAAAACTATGAGCCACTCCAAAAGCATACTGACTGTCGGTATAGACAGTCACTTTCATTCCTTTCGATAACACACATGCTCTTGTTAACGCCACGAGTTCGGCGGCTTGAGCCGAACCATGTGGTATTCGCGCAGTTTCAACGATTGTGTGCAGAGTTGTGACAGCATATGCTGTAGTCACATTACCATTTGGGAGTTTAAAGCATGACCCATCCACCCATAATGTACCATCACATTCGGCGAGAGGAGTATCGAATAGATCAACTCTCCCTTTGGTCTCCTCCTCCGTTCTGAGGAAACAATCGTGCTGTTCTGAAGCATCCGATTCCTCAGCAATAGGTAATAATGTGGCTATGTTCAGAGTACTGCATCTTTTGATGTGCACATGGCCCGCTAGTAGCGTCAATTCATAACTGGACAGTCGAGCACTAGTTAAGTGCTGTGTCTTAGTCCTATTTAACAATGTGTCTACTGCATGCGGGACCATCACGATTAGTGTATTATTCATTACTAGCCCTGCAGACTGTCGAATAGAAACAGCTGCTGCTGCTGTGGCCCTTAGACAACTTGGCAATGCTCGTGCTACCGGATCCAAAGTTGACGTAAAATAGGCGCATGGCCGTTGTCTATCTCCGTATAACTGAGTCAGCACAGACAATGCACAACCCTCCTTCTCGTGGACGTATAATGTGAAAGGTTTACTGTAGTTGGGGTTACCTAACACAGGGGCCGAACATAATGCTGTGCGTAATTCGAGAAAGATTTTCTGACACTCATCGGACCAAGGAATGGGATTGGGTGTATTTGTACACGTTAGTGCCAATAAGGGTTTGGCTAATAACGAAAAATTTGGGATCCACTGTCTGCAGTACGATGTAATGCCCAAGAAAGCGCGTACTTCTCTCTGCGTTCTTGGCACATTTAATTTTGCTATTGCCTGAATTCTTTCTGGGGTCAGTTTCCTTCCCTCCTTCGATAAGAGATGACCTAAGTAGGTCACTTCTTGTCGGCAATATTGGAGCTTGGAAAGTGACACCTTGTGATGTAGATCACATAGATGACGCAGTAGTGCCAATGTGGCCATTTTACATATTTTCTCAGTATCCGCGGCTATGAGCAAATCGTCCACGTACTGTACGAGAGTGGAACCTTTGGGCAAAACCATTGCGTCAAGCTGACTTTTCAGAGCTTGACTGTATATTGAGGGGCTCTCACAGTAGCCTTGAGGAGCGCGTTTAAAGCGGAAACTGCGACCACCTAAACTAAAGGAAAAAATATCCCTGCTTTCCTCAGCAATCGGGATACTGAAGAAAGCATTCTTCAGGTCAATCACCGAAAACCAGGATGCGGATGCTGGAATCATAGTCAATAATGTTGTAATGTCGGGGACAACTGGGAATTGTGGCACCACTATCTTATTTACTTCCCTAAGATCAATCACGAATCTATACACAGGTGGCTGAGAAGGGTCAGTTCGTTTTAACACAGGCAGAACAGGACTATTGCAAACATTGCCTCGTGTTTCTTCAATTACGTCTTTCTCAATTAACTCGTAAACAATCGCTAGCAAAGCTTTTTCGCCCTCATTGGATATCCTGTATTGGGGAATTCGTGGCATTTTGACATTCGACTTCAATGTTACAACATACGGTGGAATTTCTAAAAGACCTACATCATTCGGACCAGTAGCCCAAAGAATATCCGGAAGAAGTGTCAATTCTGTTGGAAGCGTATTTCTCGACAAATACATGGGAGAAACCACTTTCTTGCCTAAAGTCAGTTGTACTCCCGAGGGAGAACAGTACAAAGTCGCATACAATCTTTTTAGCAAATCTAATCCTAGCAAATTTTCACCACAACCTGTTGTCAAAATGAGGGGTGCTTCGAATTCACAAGGACCAACAGAAAGAGATAAAGGGTCAGAAATCGGATTTCTAACCGGGGCGCCAGAAAAACCTACGGAAACGTTCATTTCGCCAGACAAAGGTGCGCCAGGGAGTTTGGAGTGCATAATAGAACTCTTTGTAGCACCAGTATCCAACAGAAAAGGTTCTGACACACCCGATGTAATCACCTCAACGTAAGGTCCACTCTGATCTACTGGAACTGAAACAACTCCCTCTCTTTGTCTAAGGCCGTCCTAGCAATCGTTATTCTCCCACTGCTCATTTTCTGGGTAATACTCATCGACGTAGTATTGCGCTGTCCTGTCAGATACGTTATTTTGCTGGTCAAACCTGTTCATAGAGTTTTGTGGTGGAAGGGGACGTGCGTCCTGAGGGGTGTTTCCACGCCCTCTGCCTCTAGGCGCTTGCTGACTACCACGACCTCTTACGCCAGAAAACTCGTTTGTACGTTGCGGCAGGGCAGGGCAGTCATATTTGTAATGTCCTTCTTGTTTGCAGTATAAACACTGATTGGGACCTATGCGATTTTGATTGTAATCGAATCTCTGCAAGTTTCTCTGTGGCTGCTGAAAAGTGTTCCGGTAGTGATTCGGACCATTATTATTTCTATTACCACCACCACGTGGCGGATAGGCTTGCTGTAGCAAAACCTTCGTTTTGAGTTCTCTAGTTTTCTTCTCTACTTTATCTTTCTCATCCTTGTCTCTATTCTCGTAGTACTGTGCGGTAGCTAATATCTGGGCTGAAGATGAGACTGCCCAAGAGCTTTCTGAATCCTTCAATTTTCTACACAAGTCTGGAAGCAGATTGTGCACAAATTTATCGACGAACAATCTCTGACCACCTTCTGTGGTCATATCTTGACCGTTGTGGTCAATGAATGTTTCTTCAAATCTGGTGAAGAAATCTGACACAGTTTCTTCTTTCTTTTGCTTGCATGCAGATAACTTATCCCAATTTACACGTATCGCAGGCATTATTGTCTTCATGTAATCTACTATCCTACCAGGTAGTTCCGCTATCAGGGGTTCAGGCTTGGCACCACCAACTTGTCGTGCATCTGCAACAGTAATATTAGCCCACGTGTCACCTAATTCCTGGTCATGATCTTCATGACGAATTTTTCCCCATAAAGGCTGTGGAACGACGATCCCGAATAACATATCGATATCGGCTAAATTCATAATACATGATCCAGCAGTTTGCGACAATTCTTTATAGTAGCCTGCAGGATTTTTACGCGGGTCTGGTAGTGTTTGTTTGAGTGCTAAAACTTCTGCTCGCTTCCATGGAACATGTACCCATACACGGTGAAAGTGGGGCAGGACAGGTGGGACAGCTGTCGCGTCACCCTCTCTCCACTGTGGGGGAACTTCTCTCATAGGGTATTGTCGTGCCTTTTTCCTACTAGATGCACTAGATTCTGATGGTGACCCAGAACTACTTCCCTTACTTCGATGTGATAATAGCATTTCAACTGCTTTTTCCACATCGGGACCTACAATCATACCCAGACTAAACTTAAACCTTATACGACACATCTCTTGTGGGAGGCAATCCTGATCATTGTCTTCTAAATCTTCGCAAAGAAAAACACACATCTGTTCGAACACATATCTCTGTGTCGCTGTTTCCCATTGATGGAAAACTTCCATGACAGACTGTAAATCATATTTTGCAGTGTCCATGACCCATTTCCGAGCTAAATTATTCAGGGAATCTCTCTCTTGATAATCGGGCAGTTGACTTCGCAACTGTCTTCTTCCTATGTTAGGGGTCGTAGCAGGCGACCCGAAAAGTGGTAAAAGAAGATTAGTAACAGTACTGGCCATTTTCTACCGAAAGGAAGGTGAAACGGAAGAACAAACAGATGAAAGAACGGGGTGAGGTAAAGCGGATGCAGAGATGGCAGAAGAGGTATGAGGACTAATAGATGTGGTACTAGGCAAAATCATAGAAGGGGCATTTGTAGAAAGTACAGTAGGCAAGATCGTAGAAAACACAGGAGCAACAGAAGTGGTCGGTGGGCCTGGAGGAGGCTGCACCGAAGAAGTAGGAGCCAGCTGAAGAACAGCTGGTGGGTGCTGTGGAAAAGCCAGAGGCGCAGCTTGTGCAACTAAAGGTTGCGGGGGTGCTGTAGCATTCTGCGCATAGGGCGGTGGCGAAGTTAACAATTGCGACATTAATTGGTCTTTTTCACGCTCTTTTGCTTTCCCTTGCTGAAGAGACGGCAAAACTGGATAGCATTTATCTATTGCCATTTTACGTTGCCTGTGCAACTGCTCATTTATCTGTTCTTCCTCATTATCTTTAAACTGCACGGCAGCTTGCATTACTGAAAGTCCTTCTTCTTTCTTATTTTTCTTAGCTAATTTAATTTCTTTTTGCTTGGCTTCTTTGCGCCATATGCGGAAAGAGTCAAACATCGCCGGCCGGGCTTTCTTTTTGAAGAGTTTAACTTCAAGGTTGTCTAAGATTTCAGAATCAAAGCTACCATATTGGGGCCATTTTAAAACACCGTCTTTCCTAGTGTATTTAATCCATACCTCGTTGTAAACGATGGGGCCTACCCCATGTTTAACGTATAGCTCGTAAGTCGGAGTTCCAACTGGAGGAACCGGACATGAGTCCTCCAATCGGGAGTCCCTATTATTACTACCAAGACAAAACAAATTCCTGAGTCTAAGACTAGGCATCCTTTCTCTCTAGTCTAGTTCCAAAACTTCAAAGGAGTTATCGATTACGATATTGCTCGTGAAAACACGAGTCCTTCGGTTATGGTACTTGCAAGAACCAATAAAAACCTTTATGTATCTCTAAGATATCACAAAAGTAAGTCCAACTAAGGACTAGGAGACGCTCCACTTATACTTAACTGAAAATTATCGATGGCTTCACCAGAAGACTCGTCTCAGCGTTTCGCTCTACCGAAAATGTCAAGGGTCCAACATCAGGGCGATAGCCAGGGCAGCAGTCCTTGTAGCCGTCGGGAAGCGGGGAACCTCGTAGTAAAGACCTTCGGACCAGGTCGACATGCAGGGGTCGATGAGGTGGTGGGCCCTCCTCCGGAATTTTCACACGAAGCTCCTCACGATCTTCAGGCTGATTGGTACCACTGGAATCGCCCCAACGCTGGGCGCCAAATGAGGTACTGGGTTTTTAGGAACCGGTACAGAACCGGTAACCCAGCGGTGCCAGGGGATCAACACACCAAAGACCTCGGGTTCTCCTGAGTCAGACCCACAGAAACTTCAGAGTCTTCCAGGTGAAGTCAAAGATTCGTTTATTGGCTGCAACCAAGGTGACAGGGTCCTAGAAGTACGATACAAGTATATTCAGGAGACTGCACACTTTCATGAAGTCAGGCTTCTCTTCTTATACCTAATATTCAGCCTGGAGCAATACATTCCTTGGATTCGTGGTATTTCATTTATGGTTACTGATTACAAAAGAAAAGTAGAGTCATGATGACATGTACATATTTCACGTCGTGCTGCTCATAACAAATCATCCGGCAAGACCCAACATTTCATCAGATATCGCTGGACCCCTAATAAAAACGGTCACCTCCCCACCATAAAATAAGTGAGGAAAAGGAGTGGAGAAAGATGTGAGCGAGATATGGCAGGTGTGCGTGCTGTAATGGCTTTATGGCCGGTTGGGCCTAGATATTATCTTGCTTGGCCACTGGGAGGGAACTGACCTAACGAGCTCGGCCTGGGGCAACGGTTCTAACTTGTACTGGGGTCAGGAAGAAGTCAATTAAGGAGTATGTGTCCTTGTGGAATCAAATTCGACTGGATTAAGGCCTATGTAGAGGGCAACATGCAACTAAGAGTTCAGAAGGTAAATGACGATTTCGAGGTGAAATTGTCACTCGAATATGCCGAAAATACATGTACTTGATGTACTCGTCATTCTCGGTCTTTTGATACCAAATTCGTCCTATTTCGACGAAGTTTTTATTCTCGAGTCAGGTACTATTACGGATCCATATTTTTCAGAACCGCACTATAGAGGGTGTCCGCGTGCCACCAGGCCTTGCTCCGGAACTCATAAGGAGCAGATTTGTAACCTGGACCCAATGTATTCAGAATTTTTGGGTCGGTCTTCAGTGTTGCAGAAAGTTGAGACCTTTAAGGAGCCCTTGCTGCATGTATCCTCCATGCTTCCAGTTCTTTCTGGCGTGCCTTCGTGCTCTAAGGATCCACCGAGGCCTCCACTTGGGATGCCGCTGGCGGGTTAGTCTACTGCGACATCTGTGTATCTCAGACCCGCTTTAGGTCCTGCTTCGGCCTTGTTACCAACCTCTGTTCCAGCTCCACTCCTTATGCCAGTGCATGTGACATCGATGCCAGTGCTGGAGAAGGATCTAAACTCCATAGTGGTTTCCAAATCTAAGCCAAACTCTTGTCGGCCATGGTCGCGGCCCAATCCCACCAGAGCACAGCCTCGTGCCAATCATTCGGACTCATTGCCGTTACCACGTGGCAGAGTTCAGGATTTACACCAGACGTTTGGCTCTGATTCTGATATCAATGGTAGCTTTGATGAGAAGGATGAATTTCTCCCACAGTATGACAAGGACTTCTGGTGTGAGTAACCACAGGAGACCCGCAGCCTTTTATACCTCCCAGACACTGGAATCGTCTCTCCCTTGGATCCTTCCACAGACAGGGATATCTTAAGAGATTTAGGGGCCAAGAGCCAAAAGTATTCTGGGGTTCTCTGTTCGGAACATTTTAGAATTTCTGCTCTTTCGTGCCCTCTTTGACCATGTCACTGATAGTGCACAGGCACACGTGTCCAAATTCTCAGTGTGTTTTCCATCCAATATTCAGAGCCTGTAATGTGCTTTTTCAGTATCGTATCACAGCGCCCGTTCACTAATGTTTTTGTAAATAATTTCTATGACCCCCTCCCATTTCTCATATGTGAGGTCCTGTTTTGATCTAAAATAAACTTGTTCTATGAATGTTGCATGAAACATAAACACAATAGTTCTCTGCAACATTTATTTAATACTCTCTCACACATCACTCACATTAAAAATCAATTGACGGAACATAGTATTTAAAACAATCTGATTAAGAATTATTGAAGGTTATCAGGGCAAGACTGTCTGCGGAACAGAGCTGGCTCTGTCAGAGGGCCCCCGGGGGCCCTGGGCCAGGCCCACTTTGCCCATGCCTTAAAACGTCTCTGGTCCCAGAGGAAAGTGCCTCTTTTGCTGTTGCGATGCGAAGGGCTGCGCAGGGTCTTGATTTGCAGCTTCCTACCATGGAAGTGAAGTCCCATGTTCTCACTGAGGTCTCCAGACTGGCCCGGCTCCTGCTGAGACTCTTCTAGCTTTAACGAGGCCCTTACGGATGCCATTTTGGGCACTCGGACAAAACCATGCTCTGGGCTCCAGTTTCCTAACTCTCCTACGTCCAACAGTAAAGTGAACCCTAACTCTTTCCTCCAACTTCGACTGATCTTGAATCGTATGTTAGACTTTTGGCAGCACATTTTTTTTGGCTGCCAGCCATGCCTTGATTTTGTCAGTGCCAGCTGCCCCCTATGTCGAGACATCCAGTCATTGTTGAGCTCGGTGGGCAAAATCGTGCCAGTAGTTTAGGGCGGTCTACAGGTTTTTTTAACCCAAACCATGATGAGATGCAGCAAAGTATATGATCCACTCAGGCTTAGACGCAACTCATTTCTTGGGCCGTGCAATCATCACGATTCTGGTGCTTCAAAACCACGCCTGGACGTGGTGTACAGGCATCTCTGGGGATGGTCAAGCATCCATAACAGATATGCCAATCAATGGCTCTAACTTTTTTGGCGAGCAACTGGACTCCTCCCTGGAAGAGTTTAAAGAGAGTAGGGCCACAGCACTTTCCTTGACCCCACCATGCAATTCTGTAAACAGTTTAAAATCTTACGGAGATATGCTAGAGCTTTTTGGTTGCTCCAACACCAGACCTGATGGCCTTTCATGGCTGAGGCCAGTGCTCAGAGGGATAAAGGCCTGTGGCATAAGAGATGACAAGCAGTTCAGTCTCCATCCCTCCCACAACCATAACCATAAAACCACTTTACTGTGTCCTTTTTGACACACCGCTGCCCTGTTGGAGGCAGAATATGACCTTTCCTCCATGGGTGGTAAGCCGTCACTTCACACAAGTGTGTTTGACAAAGTGCACACGGGTCTATGCCCTTCCCTTTTCTTTGTACCCTGCGGCACCTTCCACCACCATCAGTGTGGCTGACGGAGGACCATATGTCTGTTATGCAGCAGGAAGTACAGACCCTTTTGACCAAAGGTGCCTTATAGAGGGTTCCGGACTGGAAAGTGGGAATTTGGTGGTAAGTCCACTACCTACTTGTGTCAAAAAAGGATGGAGGCCTTCGTCAAATTTTACATCTTTGCCCTCTCACCGCCTTTCTATGAAAGGAATAATTTAAGATGCTGATACTAGCCAAGGACCTGTCTCCTCTGGACCCCGAAGACTGGTTGTAGCCTTGGACTTGTAGGACACTTATTTCCATATACCCGTTCTGCAGGCCCATGGGTACTATTCTTGGTGCTCCATTTTGGCCCCACTGGTGCCCTCCGTATAGTCACAAAAATAATGGCGTTGATTGCACTCACAGCTTTGATGTCAAGTTTCCAGTCCTCCCCCTACCTCGACGAATAGTTGTTTGAAGACCGGCTCGCCCCTGGCAGTCATAGACCACCAAGCACACGAAAGGTGATGGGAGGAATGCTCTAACCATTGGCAATAACTCAGGGTAGCATTCCACATGTCATTCTTTTGTCCACCATCCTAAGTCAGTTTGCATTGCTATATGCAAATCGGGCTGAGTCCAGCTCAGTACGAAGAGTCCAGCCCGAACTGCCAGGCCACACCCTTCCTTAGCCTGAACACAAGCGTCCCAAGACCAGCTTCACCCTGTTTGGGGCTCGTCCGTCAGATGTAGCTTGGTACCAATGGCACAGCGAGCACCGAACCCACATCTGGGCATACCATTGGCCACTTAGGGCTTTACATTAAACACACAAAAGGTGATGGGAAGAATGCTTGCAATACATCCAACCACTGGCAGCCGCTCGGTGCAGCATTCCAACCAATCGTTTTCATGCACTTGGTTAGACCAATCATTGCTGGCCCTGCTCCAACAAGAACAGTCCAGCTGGAGCTGCCAGGCCAGGGCCTCCATGAACTGGAACAAACCGCCCCCTCACTCGAGAGGCAGCTTGAAAACTGGTCAGCGGCCTCCCTATAAGGTCATTTATCTCTGCGGTGGCAGTTTGTTGCTAATGGTGAGCCTGATGACATTCAGGGAACCAGAGACACCAGGAAAGCCTGACCACAAGTCAGTGGAGCCTGTTTTTTCCCAACCACGAGACTGCTGCAGAAACGTACCTATAGGGCTGCGAAACCTGGACACATAGGGATCGGTCCCTGCTGGCCAACCATTATTGTTTGAACTCAAGGACCGGTGCATCAGTGGGGTCAGGCCTCGCGCCACAACTTGTTAGCATAAGGGTTTGTTCTGTGGCCTGCTTGTGCTCTTATTGTTAGGTTTCCTTGTCGCACTGCTCTTATTTTATACGTTTCATTGAACGTCTCATGGTCGAGATGAAAAACGTACACAACATCATAGCCAAATTTTTGTGAAAACATCTCCGTGCGCCTGTGAGATCCTGGAACACTATTTTCTGTTCGAATTAACAAATGTCCCTCCTGCGTCCCTCCGGTTCAGCACTCTCTTTTCAAACTAGCATCAAAGTGATTTCTATCTCCACCGTACTTCAAGCGCTAGGCTGGCTAAGGGACTCCCCTGTGGCAGGTACTCTAGTCTCCAAGAGCCTTAGGGGGCAGAGACAGTTCTCACTGGTTTACAGTCGTGTTAGTTGACCCTTTACTACTTTTTTTAGGCCTCACCTACTGACGCAAGCTATTTTGTTGTGAAAAACCTTTTGTGGGCTTACCAAAAGTTACCGCGGCTTACGGCTTGGCCATTGCTTACCAGTGGTTGGTGTTTTTCACACTTGAATTTCCTCATTTCTTATTTGATGAATGCTTCTCCTTTAGATTGTCTTTTCAGCCTAGCATTGCCTCTTGTCCTTTTGATTGGCTGACTTGTATTTTTCCACTGCTCTATATTAGTGGACTACATTTCTATTTTTGGTAAATACTCCATGAGAGTGCATGTGTTTTCCAGCTTTCTTCATTGGGTGCTTTTTTCCATGCCAAGTACCCACCCCGCGCGCTTCATGCTGATATCTTGCTGATGTGTTTCTACCCCACCCATATGTTGCTCTTTGCCTGATTCTCTCCTCCTCTGTTTACTCTCTGTGGCTGTTCTACCACCCCTCGAGTGCCTTTCAAATTATTATTTTTTTCAGCGTACCCGGCACCTCCCATTTACTGTGTGCCACTCTGCTTTAGGAAATGCACTCCAGTACAACTGAAAACTTCTTTTGTTTAGTTACTGATCAAAGTGGCATCCACCATCTTGAATTGGTAAATTTTAAAATACATAAAATGGCCACTGTGTCATTCCTTATGTGATGTTAATGCTATTGAATGAGGCAGTCGTATCAGCATGCTTTATTTTTCTTTTATCATTGGCAAGAAACTTTGGCAAAGTCACTAGGTTGATAAGGCACAATCTCCAATGCTTGTTGTGTCAGTATTTAGCAGTTAAGCTGCAGTGATGTTTTCAGTCAAATATAGTTTGCTAAAGTTTTCATTTGGATTATTGGTTAAAACAGTTTTAAAAATATGCTAAAAAGGGTTTTCCCAGTCTCAGGTGTGCAGACATGTTGTGCCTTGCTTTTTGAGTAATCAACATATTTCTTGAAAGGACGCCCTGCTGTACTCTGCCTTTTGCTCTCCCTGCTAACAGATGTTTCTATGTTGTCTGCTTCATTTGCAGCCTGCCCAGCTGTTTGCGGACCTCATGTCTGACCACGGGAAGGAGGTGTGGCCAGTGTGGGAGCTGCTCAAGTGGCCGCTTGGGCTGTCGGTGCACACCCTCCCGGCCATCGGTAAGTCTCGGTGAATGTACGTAAGGTTGGAGACTGCGACTGTGCGGGTCCCAGATTTGGATTTTGGACAGGTTTGCATTGGGGGTTGGGAGGGGTCCCCAGAAATCACTTCAATTCCTCGGTCATATCCATGAGTCTCCTCTGTGTGTGTGGGGTGTATGTATGTCTAGAATGAGTATGTCTGGGGTATATGTATGTATGTATAGGGTATGTATGTATGGGGTATGTATGTATGGGCTGTATGTATGTCTGGGGTATATGTATGTATGTATAGGGTATGTATGTATGGGGTATGTATGTATGGGCTGTATGTATGTCTGGGGTATATGTATGTATGGGGTATGTATGTATGTATGGGGTGTATGTCTGGGGTGTATGTATGTCTGGGGTATATGTATGTATGGGGTATGTGTATGGGTTGTATGTATGTCTGGGGTATATGTATGTATGGGGTGTATGTATGGGCTGTATGTATGTCTGGGGTATATGTATGTATGTATAGGGTATGTATGTATGGGGTATGTATGTATGGGCTGTATGTATGTCTGGGGTATATGTATGTATGTATAGGGTATGTATGTATGGGGTATGTATGTATGGGCTGTATGTATGTCTGGGGTATATGTATGTATGGGGTATGTATGTATGTATGGGGTGTATGTCTGGGGTGTATGTATGTCTGGGGTATATGTATGTATGGGGTATGTGTATGGGTTGTATGTATGTCTGGGGTATATGTATGTATGTATAGGGTATGTATGTATGGGGTATGTATGTATGGGCTGTATGTATGTCTGGGGTATATGTATGTATGTATAGGGTATGTATGTATGGGGTATGTATGTATGGGCTGTATGTATGTCTGGGGTATATGTATGTATGGGGTATGTATGTATGTATGTATGGGGTGTATGTCTGGGGTGTATGTATGTCTGGGGTATATGTATGTATGGGGTATGTATGTATGTATGTATGGGGTGTATGTATGGGCTGTATGTATGTCTGGGGTATATGTATGTATGGGGTGTATGCATGGGTTGTATGTATGTCTGGGGTATATGTATGTATGGGGTATGTATGTGTGTGTGGGGTGTATGCATGGGTTGTATGTATGTCTGGGGTATATGTATGTATGGGGTATGTATGTATGTATGGGGTGTATGCATGGGTTGTATGTATGTCTGGGGTATATGTATGTATGGGGTATGTATGTATGTATGTATGGGGTATGTGTATGGGTTGTATGTATGTCTGGGGTATATGTATGTATGGGGTATGTATGTATGTATGTATGGGGTGTATGTATGGGCTGTATGTATGTCTGGGGTATATGTATGTATGGGGTGTATGTATGTCTGGAGTGAGTATGTATGGGGTGTATGTATGTATGGGGTAGGTATGTATGGGGTGAATGTATGGGATGTATGTATGTATGGGGTGTATGGATGTATGGCGTGTGTATGTCTGAGGTGTATGTATGTCTGGGGTGTATGTATGTCTGGGGTGTATGTATGTCTGGGGTGCATGTATCTATGGGTATGTATGTATGGGGTGTATGTATGGGCTGTATGTATGTCTGGGGTATATGTATGTATGTCGGGTGTATGTATGGGCTGTATGTATGTCTGGGGTATATGTATGTCTGGGGTGTATGTATGTATGGGGTATGTATGTATGGGCTGTATGTATGTCTGGGGTATATGTATGTATGTATAGGGTATGTATGTATGGGGTATGTATGTCTGGGGTGTATGTATGTCTGGGGTATATGTATGTATGGGGTATGTATGTATGGGGTGTATGTCTGGGGTGTATGTATGTCTGGGGTATATGTATGTCTGGGGTATATGTATGTATGTATAGGGTATGTATGTATGGGGTATGTATGTATGGGCTGTATGTATGTCTGGGGTATATGTATGTATGGGGTATGTATGTATGTATGGGGTGTATGTCTGGGGTGTATGTATGTCTGGGGTATATGTATGTATGGGGTATGTGTATGGGTTGTATGTATGTCTGGGGTATATGTATGTATGTATAGGGTATGTATGTATGGGGTATGTATGTATGGGCTGTATGTATGTCTGGGGTATATGTATGTATGTATAGGGTATGTATGTATGGGGTATGTATGTATGGGCTGTATGTATGTCTGGGGTATATGTATGTATGGGGTATGTATGTATGTATGTATGGGGTGTATGTCTGGGGTGTATGTATGTCTGGGGTATATGTATGTATGGGGTATGTATGTATGTATGTATGGGGTGTATGTATGGGCTGTATGTATGTCTGGGGTATATGTATGTATGGGGTGTATGCATGGGTTGTATGTATGTCTGGGGTATATGTATGTATGGGGTATGTATGTATGTATGGGGTGTATGCATGGGTTGTATGTATGTCTGGGGTATATGTATGTATGGGGTATGTATGTATGTATGTATGGGGTATGTGTATGGGTTGTATGTATGTCTGGGGTATATGTATGTATGGGGTATGTATGTATGTATGTATGGGGTGTATGTATGGGCTGTATGTATGTCTGGGGTATATGTATGTATGGGGTGTATGTATGTCTGGAGTGAGTATGTATGGGGTGTATGTATGTATGGGGTAGGTATGTATGGGGTGAATGTATGGGATGTATGTATGTATGGGGTGTATGGATGTATGGAGTGTGTATGTCTGAGGTGTATGTATGTCTGGGGTGTATGTATGTCTGGGGTGTATGTATGTCTGGGGTGTATGTATGTCTGGGGTGTATGTATGTCTGGGGTGCATGTATCTATGGGTATGTATGTATGGGGTGTATGTATGGGCTGTATGTATGTCTGGGGTATATGTATGTATGTCGGGTGTATGTATGGGCTGTATGTATGTCTGGGGTATATGTATGTCTGGGGTGTATGTATGTACTGGGTCTGTACGTATGGGGTGGTGTGTGGTTCTGCTATGTCCTTCAGAGGGTGTCATTGCTCTCGTTATCAGAGCAATTGATGTCCAGACGGTGGCCCAGCCCTAATGATTAGGAGCTGCCTTTACTGGTGGCAGAAAGCGTCGGCGGATTATCCGTAGGGCCAAACCTACAGTTCTCTTGCAGAGTTGTCAAATGCCAAGCCCCCCCTATGGTCACTCCTCCCAACCAGGGTACACACGCATCTAAATCTAGAAGTTTATTTTTAACATACACATTTTCTCTTTAACTAGGGACATAAACTCTCATAGTTCTAGACATTACCGTGTGCATGGGTACCTGGTGGGCAATTGTGAAACACAAGTTATTCAATGAAGAGATTAATTTAGGAAGTTGATGCTCTTTTTCAAAGGAAGAAGAAACAAAGAGAATGAGAGAGAACGTAGGGAGAGAAAGGAGGGCTATAGAAAGAAGAAGAAAGAATGGAAATGGTGGAATAAAGCAGGTAAGTAACAGAATAGAGGGAGTAAGAAAAGAAAGAAGGCAGGGCTGTAGGACATAGGAAGGAAATAAGGAGAGGAAGGAATTGTGGAAGGAGAAGATGAAAGCAAATAAAAAGTGCAAAGTAAGGACAGGAAGTTTGCAGGGCGGTAAAGGCATCAAGGGGAGACTGAGGAGAAGGGGAAAGATGAAGAAAGAAAGCAGGAATGCGAAGACGAGGGACAGAAGTGAGAAGAAAAGGAAAGCAGGGATAACGTGGAGAAGAAAATGAAAGTAGAAAATCAGTCATAAAGGAGAGAAAGATGCAGAAGAGAAGAAAAGGAAAATGGCATAAAGAAGACAAAAAGGAGATGGAAAGAAGGATTGAAGCAGAGAAAAAAGGCAAGAAGAAAAAAGAGAAAGAAAACAAAGTGAGAAATAAGGAAGGGAAGCAAGAAAATCAACAGAGAAGGAACACAGTAGAGAAAGATAAGAGGCAAGGAACAAAGGAGAGAAAGAAACAAAAAAACAATAAAAGAAGAAGTGGAAAGAAAGAATGACAGAAAGGTGGCAGTTTACGGAGAAGTAGTAAAGAAAAGATAAAGATAAACAGAGAAAGACCAACAGAAATAGAGAAAGAAAGAGAAAGGGAAGAGATAAAGAACAAAGGAAGAAAACAAAAAAGGAGGAGGAAATAATATCAAACAGTGTTCTCTGAGGCATTGATTGATTGTCTGGCTTCAGAGCACTAAACAGCTCGACATTGTTGATTCACAGAGAATGGAAGGTTCGGAGGATTCACATAACCAGGGTAGAGTGTTTTAGAGAGCAGCATTAGAAAGATGACAGCTGAATACTCCCTACATCACCAGCGAGGCGCTGGCTGCTGTTAGCTGGTAGTTTGGACTCGACCTGCTGGAGAGACTCAGTACCCACAGGAAGTGCTTAGGCTGCTGATGTTTCTTCCTCCGAGAGGGAAGGGCTGTGGAATGCTTACTATTAACAAGGAGCCCCTCTACCCCATGGTACTCCTACACCCCTGTGGCCATCACTTTAGGAGTGGTGAGAGGTTGTGGTTGTGGGTTCTGCACTCTCTTGAGGCTTGGAAGACATACAGCCAGATTCATCAAGCTAAATTGCGCTCGCAAAGGGCCAGATTCTGAGATTCTTTGCGAGTGCAATTTTTGCATTTGGGATTCATCATCCCAAATGCAAAATTCGCTAATAAAGAATTCGCACATTTGCGAGGAATTGCATTTAAGGAATCTCTATTTGAGATTCCTTAAATGCAATTAGTGAACCATTTTAAAATTGCGAAATCGCAATTTTAGGCCGCTATTTACCGCGAGGTCAAACCTCGTTGTAAATTGCGAAAACTTAGAAAAATGCATTTAAATGCATTTTTCTAAGTTGCATGTTACACACACACATGTCCTTTGGACATGTGTGTGCGCAACACCAATGTAGATTAAATTTCAGGGGTGCTACAGGGTGTCCCCCCCTGCACCCTTGAAATCGCAATCTGATTTGCGATTAGCTAATTGCTAATCGCAAATAAGGAATGACTCCCCATTCATTCCTATGGGCCTAAAGGCCTAAAGGCCCATAGGATTGAATGGGGAGTCATTCCTTATTTGCGATTAGCAATTAGCTAATAGCAAATAAGGAATCAGTGGGAATCGCAAATTCAATTGCGATTCCTACATGAATCCCGTTTTGTGAGTCCTTAATAGCGAATCCTTAATTTTCGCTATTAAGGACTCGCAGTTCCTTACCTTGATGAATCTGGCCGATATTTTGGAGTCAGTCTGTAAAAGTTGGGCATGCTGAACCTGCTCTTTGTTTTGTGGGATTGGGTATGTGCCATCTGAGTGCTTTTAATGAGGCGGGGTGTGAGAGGGTGTGGCCGGACACATTGGATGGACTGCATTTGAGGCTGGGGGTTGACTGCTGCTAAATCCCTTCTCTTGCTGCTTCCTCCGCAGGGCTCGCTCTCACCGAGAGATTTACTGCACTGAATGAGGGCGGCAACGAGAAAATGAGGAACATGGCCCAGAGCCTGCGAACTGAGCTCGAGAACCTGCTGGGCAAGGACGGGGTCCTTCTTTACCCCTCGCACCCCAGGGTCGCCCCCAAACACCACCTGCCGCTTGGAGTACCCTTCAATTTTGCGTACACAGGTGAGTGCAGTTATGCTTGCATAGGTGGACTTTAGACAGTGTCTTTGCTACAGGTGGTAGAGAGTGTATAAAGTGCAAGAATGGATTGATGGTGGAAGGGGGTGGCTGTATCTAGAGTTGCAAATGCATTTGTCACCCCGAGTGGGACGGGTATGCTCAGACGTGAGTCCCGTGCTCTCCACGCCACTGGAGTTAACCTATCCTGGCTGAAGACGGCTGATAGCCAGAAACCGGTCCTTGGATGCTTGATTCCGGTCCAGAAAAGACATGGCTTGGCAGTTCAGGCTGGACTGTTCCCATGAGGCACAGGTTCAGAGCTGATTTGCATAGGGCCATGTCTGATCTGGGGTGGTGTGGAGTGCAAAAAAACGATGGATTTAGGCCCAGATCTCTGTACTGGGGTGAATGTATGACATTGATCTGCATTCTGCCCATCAGCTGTTGTTTTTGCACGTATCTAGAGTTGCAGCACAGAGCAAACCCTCTTTGTGGTGCTGTTCTCAGGTGGGATGTAGGCTGTCCTTACAGACCGGTGTGTGTTTGTAGACTGCAAGTACAGGCTCTTGCCTCCTTTCAGTGCTTTGCAATGAGATGTTGTCTGTTGTTGTTGCGGGATCATTGGTGTTGAGGTGAATGGTGTTATTGGTTGTGTTCCTGGTCCCTTGGTTTTGGGTCTTTGGTTTTGAGTCTTCGGTGGATTGTCTTGTTTGGTCAGTCCTGTGAGAATGGTCCTAGAGGAGCAATGTTAGATTGTGTCTCAGTAATTAAGTTCTTTGCGTTGAATATTAATGGGGTTGGTGTTGAATCATTTGTTTTATTGGTGATGTGTCTCTGGTCTTTGGATCTGGATCTTGGTGGATGGTTTTGGTTGTTGAGCCCTGTAAGGATGGACATGAATACACTGCATCAGATTGTGTTTCAGCAATTTAGGTCTGTCTATTGATGGTTCGTGGGTCGATAGAGGGTCATTGAGATTATTGGTTTTGAGGTTTTTGGGGCTCTTGGTCTAGGATTCCTGGTTCCTTGGTTTTGGGTCTTGGGTGTTCGTGGTTGGTCAGTTTCGGTGGATGATCACGGATGGCCAGTGTTGGATGGTGTTTTGATAATGAAACTCTTTGCACTGACGTCCCTCTCTTATCTTTCTTTAGGCATCTTCAATATCTTGGGGTTTCCAGTGACCCAATGCCCTCTTGGTTTGGGCAAAGAGGGCCTCCCCGTGGGCATCCAGGTGGTGGCAAATCACTTCAATGACCACCTCACTCTGGCTGTGGCTCGCTACCTGGAAAAGGCGTTTGGCGGCTGGGCCGTCCCTGGCACCTCATAGACTAATATATTTATTTTGTTTAGGGACAGTGGACCATGAGTTTGCTCCTAGAGACGACTACGATGAAGGCTATCAGGATATCTGAACTAGTGTGCCGGAGCCACCGTGCCTTGCGTTGTGTTCGACATTGGTGTTGTTCCTTCACATGGCACAGGACCGCGTCACGCTGCCTGTGAATGGATCCAGCACCCTTCGAGAAGGATTATGACATGATCCAGAGATTAAAACTGATAAACGTTGACATAATTCCTACTGTTGCTTGAATACATCACCAGGATCACCAAAGGAAATCTCCATTGCTTCTCTGCTGCCTTACCTCCAAGTCATGCCATTCTGGGTGAATGGTGAAACTGCATTATTTGCTTTACCTCATTTGATGCCACAGTCGTGTTGGGGGCGAGTCAGGTAGATCTGCGAGAGCAGAACAGAGGAGCTTTCACCCTCAGAGGAAGATCCTGCTCATGCGAAAGACAAAGATAAGATTATACTAATTGGGTCTGGGGCAGGTGAGCACTGCAAATGAGAGCACAACGTGACGCCACCAATGGCATCCGGGAGGAGATCAGCATTGGCCACCGGTCGCTAATATGCCCCAGTAAACCATAGATTCATGGTGTTTGTGTGTGCACCACTGGTTGCTGGTGAGTCACCACTGGTTGATGGTGAGTCACCACTGGTTGATGGTGTGTCACCACTGGTTGATGGTGTGTCACCACTGGTTGCTGGTGTGTCACCACTGGTTGATGGTGTGTCACCACTGGTCACTAGTGCCCACTGGTTGCTGGGGAATTCTAGAATGCTATTTGTGACTCACGCCCTCAGGTGGCACTGGTCATATTTGCACCCTCCTGTGTCGCTGGTCTCTACCTCGCCTAGTGCGCTGTGGCATACTGCTGATCACTGGAGCACCCTAGTGCACTGTGATCGTTATTGTGCATCACTGATCACCGATGCACACATTGCACTGCTGGGCACTGATGCACCCTCCTCTACCTCAGCTCACTGATGTGCAGTAGGTCACCACTGGTAGATGATGTGCATTAGTGAAACACTCCTGACTGAATCATTCTAGTGCACCACAAGCCAGCCATGCACCACTAGTCACTGGTGCACGTTCATGCACCACAGGTCATGGTGCATTGGTGGACCCTAATGCACCACTGACATGCTCTGTTACCCTACTGGTCTCCAAAGCACATTTATTGCGTAGTAGCCACACAGATGGGCACCAAAGCACTGTTGGCCACTGATGCTCCTTCATGCTCACTGTCACTATTGTGCACTAGCACACACCTAGCAGCTTGTGTGAGCTGTCACGTTGCAACACAGATGCCAGACATGTATTCCTCTCTGAGCTCTTGGTCACCTGTTGTGCAAAGCCCCTTCCAGCCTATCAGACTTTGAAAAGGGGCATTGGAAGGGGTGGGCGAGGGGAAACACATTGGGCTGCATAGATGGGTAGGTGTTGATAGAAAAAACATGTGGAAATGTCCAAAAGCACATCGTAAATCAAGTACGGTTCTAGAAAGAGTGACGGGTGGGATGCATTTTCACTATGTCCTCTGTCTCGCCGAAGGTAAGTGCTACTGATGAATTGTGGTTCTTTCGATTCATGAAGTGACAACAGGACGGTTCACAACATCTCTCCATCTCTCTCTCTCTCCATCTCTCTCCATCAAAAACCAAAGTTTAGACTGTTTAGCAATATAAAAACACTGTTTCCCCAAAACTACACAATAGTGCCTATAACTCAAACTGCTGCCTAACATGTCTGTCCAAGGAGGAGAAGAGCAGCCTGATAGGCTTCAAAATGACAGTTCAAAAAGCCCCCAGCCTCTTTAAGAGTCCATGGGCTTCCACTTCCCTTAATGTCGCCTACTGGCATTGCCTCAGAGTCCTTTATAGGTCTCGGCTCTAGCCCGTGCATGCGTTGTTTCGAAAGAGACATGTTGTATATACTTTGTGGAGTTAGGCCGCCCATAGGCTTCTAATTTGCTGGCTCCATCGTCGCTCTTCTAATCATTCTCCCCATTTGTCCACGGCACGCATGACCGCAAGCTAGTAACAATTACTACTATACATCGACTACGCCCATTTAATGACCCTTTTAGGAACTTGTTTTCCTTTGTTCAAGAGCCCACCTCAGGAGCGGTTGTGTTTTCACTTGCTCTGAGCACCGCGTCATTTCTGTAAACAGGCCTGCAAATCATGTTCTTAGCTTGTTTCTTGTCCCATCCCCCAGTCACACTTCTCAAGCTGTCACTTTTTCTATCTCACTGCCCCATTTTTGTTTACCCTCTGCTTCTCAGACCATCATGACATTGCTCTCCCTCACTCCTAATTTTTTCTTATCCCATTCCCCAATCACCCTCCTCCTGGCTTCCCCCCCGAACCCCTGTGGCTGCTTGCCCTTTGCTTCTCCGACCGTAATGGAACAGGCCTGTAAATCATGTTCTTAGCTTGTTTTTCAAGCCACAGCATGTTTTACGATTACCAGGAGAACATTTGCGGGAAAAGAGTGAGAATGTCAGCAATGCCCTCCATGGTCTCCATTGCCTTGCAAGGTCAAGTGACCATTTCGTTTCAGCTGCCCTTCACTCACTCATTCTTTCCCCACTCCCCACACTTGAGATAGTTTCAAAAAACAGGAACACGTCCTAACGAGCTCGGCTCGCTGGTTACTAATAAAACCGGATGCGGGAACTCACTGGTTGATCATTGTAAAGCGCCACATGCCACCAACTGCACTCCTAGGCCTCTGTCTAGAACGAATTTTGTGGTCTCCATGCCCCGGGCGAGCCAAAATAACAACAGTTGTAAAAAATAAATTAAAAAAAAGACAATACTATTACATAACACTTTTAGGCTGATATATCTAAGTATGCAAGAATTCAGTACTATTACACAAATTAACAGGATTTGTTTTACCAACCACAGAACGTCCAAAGGCCGATGTTAGCCCTGCCAGTAACCGGCCACGTGACCCAGTGATAAAAGTGGCCGATTGAACTGGCTTACCACACTCTTGCAAGGGTCCTGACATCCAGGTGGTTGTTGTAAATCCAGTTCACTGACTAGAAGGGAGGAATGGTCAGACTATACCATGTTTACGTCAAACAAATAGACACAACAGTGACCCACAAAACACCATGTAGTAGGAAGAATGAATAGATTTATTAAAGGATTCCTGAATTTGAATCTACACATGCAGTGACCTCCTCATTTTGAGGATTGTTGGCCGTGATACTTCTAGTCAGTCGAATTCTCAGTGGGTTGAGTGCCTGCAGCAGCCATTTATTGTGTAACATGCAAGTCACAAGTATGAATTGCACTAAAGAAGACGGCACCTTCTGTTCTTGAGAGGTGAACAAAATAAGTATCATGATTTTACTAGGTACATTTGGCAGCATTCATTAAAGTTAATTGACATGTTTCATATTGTCTTTTGCTCTCTATCAAATGGTAAATTTAATTGGGGGTGCCTTGCTCATGTATGCCCGTGGTCACACACAGAAGTAACAGCGCATCAGCTGCGGGTACTTGGGTGCTGCATCTGGCTGAGGAACACTTACCATCTGGCCATGCAATGCTGAAAAACATTGGCATTGACAAAGCCAATAGCTCACGCATTGCCAAGATCGATTGGCTTTGCCAATGCTTGTTTTCCAGGGCTCGGGCTCCTAAAATACTCTGGCAGCTTTTTAACCTGTTTTCTTAGTTTGTTTTCTTTCAGGATACATTGTTTTTCGATTTCAATCACCATTTCTTTCCAACTTGAAAGTCTTGTGAGGTGTTTTAAAAAAAAATTCTACAGGTTTTCCTGTTGTCACGCCTTCGCAGTTTGTGAACTGTCCAACCTGTTAAAGAAAATAGGCTGCCTCAGACCCAGACCAAGTGTGTGTGGTCAGTTTACCATCTTCTCAGTCTGTGAATGAGTGACCTCCAGCGCCTTGAAACCATAAGGGGTGATATGTTTGTGCTTTACAAGTATGAATTAGTATTATTTATATTATTGTATTAAAATACCCAAAAGGACTCTGAAAGCCAGAGAAGGTATGAGGTTTTGTGGACAGGGCCGGACTGAGAACCAAAACCGGCCCTGGCAAAGTGCTCGGCTGGCCCCTTGGGGGTGCGACCGAGCTCTTTGCCGGGGTCGGTTTTCGGACGATTTTGTTACAGGGCCGATTTTGCAGCTATGATGCAAAAACGGCCCTGTAACAAAACCGGCCCCCAGGCCCCAAAACCGGCCTCCACCCTTGCGGCGCACCGGGGGATTGCCCGGTGCCCGCAGCGGCCAGTCCGGGCCTGTTTGTGGAAAACTGAAGATGAAAGAGAAGACAAAGACGAACAAGCCTTTCATGGAAACCTTCAGTTCACACTGTGATGATGCCTGCATCCCTAAAGGACATTCACAAGGGGATAGCTAGAGAGATGTCATCAAAAGCTACAGCCTGTCATGTTCACCGTGGAGAACAAGCTCATCTTTGAAGCACCATCGTCGACACCCATCAGACAAATTCTCAGTGACAAAGCAGTCCTGGCAAATGTCTGCTTCACATTCGTCATCAGTCATTATGACATTCACCATGTTGCTCGACATCACAATTATCCCGTTGCTCGACGTCCCACAATATGGTTTCCTACATTCGAGGTCTCGGCTCTAGATTGTCCATGTGTTGTTTCGAAAAGAGACATGTTGTATATACTTTGTGGAGTTAGGCCGCCCATAGGCTTTTAATTTCCTGGCTTCATCGTCGCTCTTCTAATCTTTTTCCCCAATTGTCCACGGCACGCATGACCGCAAGCAAGTACCAATTACTACTATACATCGACTGCCCATTTAACGCCCCTTTTAGGACCTTTTTTTTTTCTTTGTTTAAGAGCCCACCGCAGGAGCGGTTGTGTTTTCACTTGCTCTTAGCAACGCACTATTTCGGTAATTAGGCCGGCAAAGATTGTTCTACCTTCAACCTATCTCCTAAAATTCCTAAGAACCAGTTAAAGCTGTCACCCTCTCCTGACCAATGTCCACTGCTTTTAGGACCTTCTGGATTCATCAGTCCGATCTCAAGTAGCAAATCAATATGTTTAACCAAAAGCACATCTGATTTTCGCCTGAAATACATCTTACATTACTGTTTACTGCTGGGTGATTTTCAGCAGTATTTTCGAAGACAGTCACATTTAATACCTGCAGCTAAAATAAAGTAAGTTTGATGGTTTGGGCCCACATATTTAGCTTTTTTCTTCTGCAAAATCTGCCATCTCGGTCCGCAAAATCCTGAGGGGTCTGTATTGTGCTTATTCAAGGCGGCAAACTACATTCAAACGTTCAAGCCCATCCACGCCCCCAGACTGGACACTCAATGTAAATGTAAATGTACAGGAATTTATATAGCGCAAATCACCAAGCGGTTTCTAAGCGCTTGCTTAGGGAACCCGTCCTGGTATTCCCCTGTGAGATAACCCCGGCAGGGTATCCGCAAGGTGAAAGCCAGGCATCCCGCCGCGAGGGGCCGTTGTGGAGATTAAGCAAGCTATTGCCCGGAGTCGCAGAGTGTGAACCTGTGAATCGAGTAGGCACCGGAGCGAGAATTGTCGAGTCCATGGACATTTTAGGACTCAAGACCCCGCAGAGCCAGGAATTGAACCCTGGTCCCGGGCTGACCTCTGCTTCCAGGTCTGCCTCCTCTAACCAGTGAGCCACACTTCTCCACTTTCTAGGCACAGAATACACCACTCTGTGCTCCTGCACTCCATGGGCAGTAATGCTGTGGAGCGTTCCCTCTCCGTCTTGGAAGAGACAATACGAGTCATGTCTTGGATAAAACACAGATTCACATGGTTTGTTACTTCTTGCAGTGTACTCCAGAGGAGTGCCTGTAGCCTGACTGCATCTTGTGATTGGATCCAGAAGAGTGTCTGTAGCTTGACTGCATCTTGTGGTGGATCCAGAAGAGTGTCTGTAGCCTGACTGCATCTTGTGGTGGGATCCAGAAGAGTGTCTGTAGCCTGACTGTTTCTCGTGGTTGGATCCAGAAGAGTGTCTGTAGCCTGAGTGCATCTTGTGGTTGGATCCAGAAGAGCGTCTGTAGCCTGACTGCATCTTGTGGTTGGATCCAGAAGAGCGTCTGTAGCCTGACTGCATCTTGTGGTGGGATCCAGAAGAGTGTCTGTAGCCTGACTGCATCTTGTGGTGGATCCAGAAGAGTGTCTGTAGCCTGACTGCATCTTGTGGTGGGATCCAGAAGAGTGTCTGTAGCCTGACTGTTTCTCGTGGTTGGATCCAGAAGAGCGTCTGTAGCCTGACTGTTTCTCGTGATTGGATCCAGAAGAGCGTCTGTAGCCTGACTGCATCTTGTGGTTGGATCCAGAAGAGTGTCTGTAGCCTGACTGTTTCTCGTGGTTGGATCCAGAAGAGTGTCTGTAGCCTGACTGCATCTTGTGGTGGATCCAGAAGAGCGTCTGTAGCCTGACTGCATCTTGTGGTTGGATCCAGAAGAGTGTTTGTAGCCTGACTGCATCTTGTGGTTGGATCCAGAAGAGCGTCTGTAGCCTGACTGCATCTTGTGGTTGGATCCAGAAGAGTGTCTGTAGCCTGACTGCATCTTGTGGTGGGATCCAGAAGAGTGTCTGTAGCCTGACTGTTTCTCGTGGTTGGATCCAGAAGAGTGTCTGTAGCCTGACTGTTTCTCGTGGTTGGATCCAGAATAGTGTCTGTAGCCTGACTGCATCTTGGGGTGTGGTCCAGAAGAGCGTCTGTAGCCTGACTGCATCTTGTGGTGGGATCCAGAAGAGTGTCTGTAGCCTGACTGCATCTTGTGGTGGGGTCCAGAAGAGCGTCTGTAGCCTGACTGCATCTGCTTGGATCCAGAAGAGTGTCTGTAGCCTGACTGCATCTTGTGGTGGGATCCAGAAGAGTGTCTGTAGCCTGACTGCATCTGTGGTTGGATCCAGAAGAGTGTCTGTAGCCTGACTGCATCTTGTGGTGGGATCCAGAAGAGCGTCTGTAGCCTGACTGCATCTTGTGGTGGGATCCAGAAGAGTGTCTGTAGCCTGACTGTATCTTGTGGTGGGGTCCAGAATAGTGTCTGTAGCCTGACTGCATCTTGGGGTGTGGTCCAGAAGAGCGTCTGTAGCCTGACTGCATCTTGTGGTGGGATCCAGAAGAGTGTCTGTAGCCTGACTGCATCTTGTGGTGGGGTCCAGAAGAGCGTCTGTAGCCTGACTGCATCTGCTTGGATCCAGAAGAGTGTCTGTAGCCTGACTGCATCTTGTGGTGGGATCCAGAAGAGTGTCTGTAGCCTGACTGCATCTTGTGGTGGGATCCAGAAGAGCGTCTGTAGCCTGACTGCATCTTGTGGTGGATCCAGAAGAGTGTCTGTATTCTGACTGTATCATGTGGTGGGATCCAGAAGAGTGTTTGTAGCCTGACTGCATCTTGTGGTGGAACCAGAAGAGCGTCTGTAGCCTGACTGCATCTGCTTGGATCCAGAAGAGTGTCTGTAGCCTGACTGCATTTTGTGGTTGGATCCAAAAGAGTGTCTGTAGCCTGACTGCATCTTGTGGTGGGATCCAGAAGAGTGCCTGTAACCTGACTGCATTTTGTGGTTGGATCCAGAAGAGTGTCTGTAGCCTGACTGCATCTTGTGGTGGGATCCAGAAGAGTGCCTGTAGCCTGACTGCATCTTGTGGTGGGATCCAGAAGAGCGTCTGTAGCCTGACTGCATCTTGTGGTGGATCCAGAAGAGTGTCTGTATTCTGACTGTATCATGTGGTGGGATCCAGAAGAGTGTTTGTAGCCTGACTGCATCTTGTGGTGGAACCAGAAGAGCGTCTGTAGCCTGACTGCATCTGCTTGGATCCAGAAGAGTGTCTGTTGCCTGACTGCATCTTGTGGTTGGATCCAGAAGAGTGTCTGTAGCCTGACTGCATCTTGTGGTGGGATCCAGAAGAGTGCCTGTAGCCTGACTGCATCTTGTGGTTGGATCCAGAAGAGTGTCTGTAGCCTGACTGCATCTTGTGGTTGAATCCAGAAGAGCGTCTGTAGCCTGACTGCATCTGGTTGGATCCAGAAGAGTGTCTGTTGCCTGACTGCATCTTGTGGTTGGATCCAGAAGAGTGTCTGTAGCCTGACTGCATCTTGTGGTGGATCCAGAAGAGTGTTTGTAGCCTGACTGCATCTTGGGATGTGGTCCAGAAGAGCGTCTGTAGCCTGACTGCATCTTGTGGTGGGATCCAGAAGAGTGTCTGTAGCCTGACTGCATCTTGTGGTGGGGTCCAGAAGAGCGTCTGTAGCCTGACTGCATCTGCTTGGATCCAGAAGAGTGTCTGTAGCCTGACTGCATCTTGTGGTGGGATCCAGAAGAGTGTCTGTAGCCTGACTGTATCTTGTGGTGGGGTCCAGAATAGTGTCTGTAGCCTGACTGCATCTTGGGGTGTGGTCCAGAAGAGCGTCTGTAGCCTGACTGCATCTTGTGGTGGGATCCAGAAGAGTGTCTGTAGCCTGACTGCATCTTGTGGTGGGATCCAGAAGAGTGCCTGTAGCCTGACTGCATCTTGTGGTGGGATCCAGAAGAGCGTCTGTAGCCTGACTGCATCTTGTGGTGGATCCAGAAGAGTGTCTGTATTCTGACTGTATCATGTGGTGGGATCCAGAAGAGTGTTTGTAGCCTGACTGCATCTTGTGGTGGAACCAGAAGAGCGTCTGTAGCCTGACTGCATCTGCTTGGATCCAGAAGAGTGCCTGTAGCCTGACTGCATTTTGTGGTTGGATCCAGAAGAGCGTCTGTAGCCTGACTGCATCTGCTTGGATCCAGAAGAGTGTCTGTAGCCTGACTGCATCTTGTGGTGGGATCCAGAAGAGTGCCTGTAGCCTGACTGCATCTTGTGGTTGGATCCAGAAGAGTATCTGTAGCCTGACTGCATCTTGTGGTTGAATCCAGAAGAGCGTCTGTAGCCTGACTGCATCTGGTTGGATCCAGAAGAGTGTCTGTAGCCTGACTGCATCTTGTGGTTGGATCCAGAAGAGTGTCTGTAGCCTGACTGCATCTTTTGGTGGGATCCAGAAGAGTGTCTGTAGCCTGACTGCATCTTGTGGTGGATCCAGAAGAGTGTTTGTAGCCTGACTGCATCATGTGGTTGGATCCAGAAGAGTGTCTGTAGCCTGACTGCATCTCGTGGTGGGATCCAGAAGAGTGTCTGTAGCCTGACTGCATCTTGTGGTGGGATCCAGAAGAGTGTCTGTAGCCTGACTGCATCTTGTGGTGGGATCCAGAAGAGTGTCTGTAGCCTGAGTGCATCTTGTGGTGGATCCAGAAGAGTGTTTGTAGCCTGACTGCATCATGTGGTTGGATCCAGAAGAGTGTCTGTAGCCTGACTGCATCTTGTGGTGGGATCCAGAAGCGCGTCTGTAGCCTGACTGCATCTTGTGGTGGGATCCAGAAGAGCGTCTGTAGCCTGACTGCATCTGTGGTTGGATCCAGAAGAGTGTCTGTAGCCTAACTGCATCTTGTGGTTGAATCCAGAAGAGCGTCTGTAGCCTGACTGCATCTGGTTGGATCCAGAAGAGCGTCTGTAGCCTGACTGTATCTTGTGGTGGGGTCCAGAATAGTGTCTGTAGCCTGAATGCATCTTGTGGTGGGATCCAGAAGAGTGTCTGTAGCCTGACTGCATCTTGTGGTGGGATCCAGAAGAGCGTCTGTAGCCTGACTGCATCTTGTTGTGGATCCAGAAGAGCGTCTGTAGCCTGACTGCATCTTGTGGTTGGATCCAGAAGAGTGTATGTAGCCTGACTGTATCATGTGGTGGGATCCAGAAGAGTGTCTGTAGCCTGACTGTATCATGTGGTGGGATCCAGAAGAGCGTCTGTAGCCTGACTGCATCTTGTGGTGGGATCCAGAAGAGTGTCTGTAGCCTGACTGCATTTTGTGGTTGGATCCAGAAGAGCGTCTGTAGCCTGACTGCATCTGTGGTTGGATCCAGAAGAGTGTCTGTAGACTGACTGCATCTTGTGGTTGGATCCAGAAGAGTGTCTGTAGCCTGACTGCATCTTGTGGTGGGATCCAGAAGAGTGTCTGTAGCCTGACTGCATCTTGTGGTGGGATCCAGAAGAGTGTCTGTAGCCTGACTGCATCTTGTGGTGGGATCCAGAAGAGTGTCTGTAGCCTGACTGCATCTTGTGGTGGATCAAGAAGAGCGTCTGTAGCCTGACTGCATCTTGTGGTGGATCCAGAAGAGTGTCTGTAGCCTGACTGCATCTTGTGGTGGGATCCAGAAGAGCGTCTGTAGCCTGACTGCATCTGTGGTTGGATCCAGAAGAGTGTCTGTAGCCTGACTGCATCTTGTGGTTGGATCCAGAAGAGTGTCTGTAGCCTGACTGCATCTTGTGGTGGGATCCAGAAGAGTGTCTGTAGCCTGACTGCATCTTGTGGTGGGATCCAGAAGAGTGTCTGTAGCCTGACTGCATCTTGTGGTGGGATCCAGAAGAGTGTCTGTAGCCTGACTGCATCTTGTGGTGGGATCCAGAAGAGTGTCTGTAGCCTGACTGCATCTTGTGGTGGGATCCAGAAGAGTGTCTGTAGCCTGACTGCATCTTGTGGTGGATCCAGAAGAGTGTCTGTAGCCTGACTGCATCTTGTGGTGGGATCCAGAAGAGTGTCTGTAGCCTGACTGCATCTTGTGGTGGGGTCCAGAATAGTGTCTGTAGCCTGACTGCATCTTGTGGTGGGATCCAGAAGAGTGTCTGTAGACTGACTGCATCTTGTGGTTGGATCCAGAAGAGTGTCTGTAGCCTGACTGCATCTTGTGGTGGGATCCAGAAGAGTGTCTGTAGCCTGACTGCATCTTGTGGTGGATCCAGAAGAGCGTCTGTAGCCTGACTGCATCTGTGGTTGGATCCAGAAGAGTGTCTGTAGCCTGACTGCATCTTGTGGTTGGATCCAGAAGAGTGTCTGTAGCCTGACTGCATCTTGTGGTGGGATCCAGAAGAGCGTCTGTAGCCTGACTGCATCTGTGGTTGGATCCAGAAGAGTGTCTGTAGCCTGACTGCATCTTGTGGTTGGATCCAGAAGAGTGTCTGTAGCCTGACTGCATCTTGTGGTGGGATCCAGAAGAGTGTCTGTAGCCTGACTGCATCTTGTGGTGGGATCCAGAAGAGTGTCTGTAGCCTGACTGCATCTTGTGGTGGGATCCAGAAGAGTGTCTGTAGCCTGACTGCATCTTGTGGTGGGATCCAGAAGAGTGTCTGTAGCCTGACTGCATCTTGTGGTGGGATCCAGAAGAGTGTCTGTAGCCTGACTGCATCTTGTGGTGGATCCAGAAGAGTGTCTGTAGCCTGACTGCATCTTGTGGTGGGATCCAGAAGAGTGTCTGTAGCCTGACTGCATCTTGTGGTGGGGTCCAGAATAGTGTCTGTAGCCTGACTGCATCTTGTGGTGGGATCCAGAAGAGTGTTTGTAGCCTGACTGCATCATGTGGTTGGATCCAGAAGAGTGTCTGTAGCCTGACTGCATCTTGTGGTTGGATCCAGAAGAGCGTCTGTAGCCTGACTGCATCTTGTGATTGCATCCAGAAGAGTGTCTGCAGCCTGACTGCATCTGTGGTTGGATCCAGAAGAGTGTCTGTAGCCTGACTGCATCTTGTGGTTGGATCCAGAAGAGTGTCTGTAGCCTGACTGCATCTGTGGTTGGATCCAGAAGAGTGTCTGTAGCCTGACTGCATCTTGTGGTGGGATCCAGAAGAGCGTCTGTAGCCTGACTGCATCTGTGGTTGGATCCAGAAGAGTGTCTGCAGCCTGACTGCATCTGTGGTTGGATCCAGAAGAGTGTCTGTAGCCTGACTGCATCTTGTGGTTGGATCCAGAAGAGTGTCTGTAGCCTGACTGCATCTGTGGTTGGATCCAGAAGAGTGTCTGTAGCCTGACTGCATCTTGTGGTGGGATCCAGAAGAGCGTCTGTAGCCTGACTGCATCTGTGGTTGGATCCAGAAGAGTGTCTGCAGCCTGACTGCATCTGTGGTTGGATCCAGAAGAGTGTCTGTAGCCTGACTGCATCTTGTGGTTGGATCCAGAAGAGTGTCTGTAGCCTGACTGCATCTGTGGTTGGATCCAGAAGAGTGTCTGTAGCCTGACTGCATCTTGTGGTGGGATCCAGAAGAGCGTCTGTAGCCTGACTGCATCTGTGGTTGGATCCAGAAGAGTGTCTAGCCTGACTGCATCTTGTGGTGGATCCAGAAGAGTGTCTGTAGCCTGACTGCATCTTGTGGTTGAATCCAGAAGAGCGTCTGTAGCCTGACTGCATCTGGTTGGATCCAGAAGAGTGTCTGTAGCCTGACTGCATCTTGTGGTGGGATCCAGAAGAGTGTCTGTAGCCTGACTGCATCTTATGATTGCATCCAGAAGAGTGTCTGTAGCCTGACTGCATCTTGTGGTGGGTTCCAGAAGAGTGTCTGTAGCCTGACTGCATCTTGTGGTGGGATCCAGAAGCGCGTCTGTAGCCTGACTGCATCTTGTGGTGGGATCCAGAAGAGCGTCTGTAGCCTGACTGCATCTGTGGTTGGATCCAGAAGAGTGTCTGTAGCCTAACTGCATCTTGTGGTTGAATCCAGAAGAGCGTCTGTAGCCTGACTGCATCTGGTTGGATCCAGAAGAGCGTCTGTAGCCTGACTGTATCTTGTGGTGGGGTCCAGAATAGTGTCTGTAGCCTGAATGCATCTTGTGGTGGGATCCAGAAGAGTGTCTGTAGCCTGACTGCATCTTGTGGTGGGATCCAGAAGAGCGTCTGTAGCCTGACTGCATCTTGTTGTGGATCCAGAAGAGCGTCTGTAGCCTGACTGCATCTTGTGGTTGGATCCAGAAGAGTGTCTGTAGCCTGAATGCATCTTGTGGTGGGATCCAGAAGAGTGTCTGTAGCCTGACTGCATCTTGTGGTGGGATCCAGAAGAGTGTATGTAGCCTGACTGTATCATGTGGTGGGATCCAGAAGAGTGTCTGTAGCCTGACTGTATCATGTGGTGGGATCCAGAAGAGCGTCTGTAGCCTGACTGCATCTTGTGGTGGGATCCAGAAGAGTGTCTGTAGCCTGACTGCATTTTGTGGTTGGATCCAGAAGAGCGTCTGTAGCCTGACTGCATCTGTGGTTGGATCCAGAAGAGTGTCTGTAGACTGACTGCATCTTGTGGTTGGATCCAGAAGAGTGTCTGTAGCCTGACTGCATCTTGTGGTGGGATCCAGAAGAGTGTCTGTAGCCTGACTGCATCTTGTGGTGGGATCCAGAAGAGTGTCTGTAGCCTGACTGCATCTTGTGGTGGGATCCAGAAGAGTGTCTGTAGCCTGACTGCATCTTGTGGTGGATCCAGAAGAGCGTCTGTAGCCTGACTGCATCTTGTGGTGGATCCAGAAGAGTGTCTGTAGCCTGACTGCATCTTGTGGTGGGATCCAGAAGAGCGTCTGTAGCCTGACTGCATCTGTGGTTGGATCCAGAAGAGTGTCTGTAGCCTGACTGCATCTTGTGGTGGGATCCAGAAGAGCGTCTGTAGCCTGACTGCATCTTGTGGTGGGATCCAGAAGAGTGTCTGTAGCCTGACTGCATCTTGTGGTGGGATCCAGAAGAGTGTCTGTAGCCTGACTGCATCTTGTGGTGGGATCCAGAAGAGTGTCTGTAGCCTGACTGCATCTTGTGGTGGATCCAGAAGAGTGTCTGTAGCCTGACTGCATCTTGTGGTGGGATCCAGAAGAGTGTCTGTAGCCTGACTGCATCTTGTGGTGGGGTCCAGAATAGTGTCTGTAGCCTGACTGCATCTTGTGGTGGGATCCAGAAGAGTGTCTGTAGACTGACTGCATCTTGTGGTTGGATCCAGAAGAGTGTCTGTAGCCTGACTGCATCTTGTGGTGGGATCCAGAAGAGTGTCTGTAGCCTGACTGCATCTTGTGGTGGATCCAGAAGAGCGTCTGTAGCCTGACTGCATCTGTGGTTGGATCCAGAAGAGCGTCTGTAGCCTGACTGCATCTTGTGGTTGGATCCAGAAGAGTGTCTGTAGCCTGACTGCATCTTGTGGTGGGATCCAGAAGAGCGTCTGTAGCCTGACTGCATCTGTGGTGGGATCCAGAAGAGCGTCTGTAGCCTGACTGCATCTTGTGGTTGGATCCAGAAGAGTGTCTGTAGCCTGACTGCATCTTGTGGTGGGATCCAGAAGAGTGTCTGTAGCCTGACTGCATCTTGTGGTGGGATCCAGAAGAGTGTCTGTAGCCTGACTGCATCTTGTGGTGGGATCCAGAAGAGTGTCTGTAGCCTGACTGCATCTTGTGGTGGGATCCAGAAGAGTGTCTGTAGCCTGACTGCATCTTGTGGTGGGATCCAGAAGAGTGTCTGTAGCCTGACTGCATCTTGTGGTGGATCCAGAAGAGTGTCTGTAGCCTGACTGCATCTTGTGGTGGGATCCAGAAGAGTGTCTGTAGCCTGACTGCATCTTGTGGTGGGGTCCAGAATAGTGTCTGTAGCCTGACTGCATCTTGTGGTGGGATCCAGAAGAGTGTCTGTAGCCTGACTGCATCTGTGATTGAATCCAGAAGAGCATCTGTAGCCTGACTGCATCTGTGGTTGGATCCAGAAGAGTGTCTGTAGCCTGACTGCATCTTGTGGTTGGATCCAGAAGAGCGTCTGTAGCCTGACTGCATCTGTGGTTGGATCCAGAAGAGCGTCTGTAGCCTGACTGCATCTTACGATGGGATCCAGAAGCGTGTCTTTAGCCTGACTTGTTTGCTGTCACTGCATTCGTACAATTTGAAGTCGTTCCAGCCCCATTTCCTGCATTAGGGATTTGGATATCATGTGGATTCCACTCAGTGTGTTTTTTCATAAATTTTTTTACTTGCTTCTTTTTTGGGGATTAGAACAAAAATAATTGCTACAATGGCATCAGGAGGAGCCCACCCTGAACACAGATCCCTGAAGATAAGGAGGAGGGAAGCAGAGCCTCTCCCTGATCAGTAGTTTGGGAGTCTTTTAAGGTACCACGTGTCTAGAAGAAGATATCCGTGAATAAAGTCCCTTTCAGAATCTGTGACAAGGAGTTCAGCAGAGGACTTGGGACAAGGGGCTCCGTTGATGCTTCTGGGGTGCATAAGCCTCTCGCTGCATGGCCTACCCGCCAATGTAATGTTGCAAATAGAAGAAGACAGGAGGAACAGGAGACATCTACGTCTGCTGCTGCCACCAGCATGTGCAGCCTCCTGGAGGGACACTTGTCTTACAAGAGCAGGGATCAGAGCAGGACTCTGATCCCTGCTTTACCAGAACTTGACTGTGCCGTTGCGACTGCGGCGCGACCATATCTCCAACCAGCAGAATGCCACTGCTCAGAAGGACCTGCTGGTACCTCACCAGACCACTTGCAATAAGGGCTTATTCTGCCCAAGTTCGGGCACCCTGTTTTTCAGTAACTTTTAGTTTAATCCTCCAAAAAAAGAATGCATGTCATTTCTTTCCCTAACTTTCATAGTATGTTTGTATGGACCTGGGAACAGAAGTACTAATACTTGGTTTGGAAAAAGGGGTCGCAAAATGGACACAAACTGTTTGGAAATCCAATGATGCTTTGCGAAGTGACCTGTGTACTAATGGGTTGGTTAAAAAAATACTGTATACTTCAAAGTGGGTTGCAATCCTTCCACCATCATGAATATTTATGAGATAGGTTGAAAATTGCAACCTACTATGATTGACTGCCATCACACAGCTGATAACCGGCTGAGATCCGCATGCCACCCTGTCTGTGATTGCTTTGCCAAGGGCACATCCCACACACAAACCCCTGTGGGCATCTAGTCCTCACTGTGCCCTGCTACGCCCTGTGCCCCATCCACCTGCGATCATCTAATCCCCACTTCGCACAGCTACGGCCAGGCCCTGTATATAATCCACATGTGATCATCCAATCGGCACTGTGCACAGCTACGGCCAGGCCCTGTGCCCCATCCACCTATGTTCATCCAATCCCCACTGTGCCCTGTGCCCATCCCCGGGCGATCATCCAATTACCACTGTGCACTGCTACGGCAAGGCCCTGAGCCCTATCTACGTGTGATCATTCAATCCCCACTGTGCACTGCTACCGCCAGGCCGTGTCCGATCTACCTGTGATCTTCCAATCCCCACTGTGCATGCTACGGCCGGGCCCTGTGTCCAGTCCTGTATGGGTAGCTGCACACAGTTAAAGGCCTACAGCCAGTCCATTCGCTTAACCCTACGTGGGGCGGGAAACTACTTTATTCATTTAATTACATTTTTTTGGTAATTGTTAGTACAGTGGTTTCCACAATGATACCTGAACTTTTAGCATCTTAGGTTAAAATCAGAGACTCCTGCACAGCATCAACTATCTCCAAATGGAAAAAAACATGCTACTACGAAGCCTCTACCCTTACCAGATCCTCTCTATGCTTTGCCCAGAAAGCAAGGAGTGGCGCCTACTTCTGAAACAGCTGTCCACATCATACTTGACTCCCTTTCGCTTCACGCTTCATCTCCACTCTCAAGCTCTTATGCAGATGGATGAAGCTGTTTTGCGGACAAGATGACTGTAATGCATGGAAAGATGTGTCAGCAACTCTTCTGCTGAGAAGATGCATTAACGACTCTTCCGCCGAGGTGATGTATAGCAACCCTTCTGCTTAGATGTGTTAGCATCTCTTCTGCTAATAAGATGCATCAGCAACTCTTCTGTTGAGAAGACGCATCAGCATCTCTTCTGCTAATAAGATGCATCAGCAACTCTTCTGTTGAGAAGACGCATCAGCATCTCTTCTGCTAATAAGATGCATCAGCAACTCTTCTGTTGAGAAGACGCATCAGCAACTCTTCTGCTAATAAGATGCATCAGCAACTCTTCTGCTGAGAAGATGCATCAGCAACTCTTCTGTTGAGAAGACGCATCACCAACTCTTCTACTGAGAAGACGCATCAGCAAATCTTCTGCTGAGAAGACGCATCACCAACTCTTCTACTGAGAAGACGCATCAGCAACTCTTCTGCTGAGATGACGCATCAGCAACTCTTCTGCTGAGATGACGCATCAGCAACTCTTCTACTGAGAAGACGCATCAGCAACTCTTCTGCTGAGAAGACGCATCACCAACTCTTCTACTGAGAAGACGCATCAGCAACTCTTCTGCTGAGAAGACGCATCAGCAACATTTCTGCTGAGAAGATGCATCAGCAACACTTCTGTTGAGAAGACGCATCACCAACTCTTCTACTGAGAAGACGCATCAGCAACTCTTCTGCTGAGATGACGCATCAGCAACTCTTCTGCTGAGATGACGCATCAGCAACTCTTCTACTGAGAAGACGCATCAGCAACTCTTCTGCTGAGAAGACGCATCACCAACTCTTCTACTGAGAAGACGCATCAGCAACTCTTCTGCTGAGAAGACGCATCAGCAACATTTCTGCTGTGAACATGCATCAGCATCTCTTCTGCTAATAAGATGCATCAGCAACTCTTCTGCTGAGAAGACGCATCAGCAACTCTTCTGCTGAGATGACGCATCAGCAACTCTTCTGCTGAGATGACGCATCAGCAACTCTTCTACTGAGAAGACGCATCAGCAACTCTTCTGCTGAGAAGACGCATCACCAACTCTTCTACTGAGAAGACGCATCAGCAACTCTTCTGCTGAGAAGACGCATTAGCAAATCTTTTGCTGGGAAGATGCCTCAACTACTCTTCTGCAGAGAAAAGGCACTAAAAACTCTTGCTGAGAAAACGGCAACACTTCACCAACTCTTCTGCTGAGAAGACGCATGAAGAATTCTTCTGGTGATAAGATCCATTAACAACTCTTCTGCTGAGATGATGCATCAACAACTCTTCTGCTGAAGGGATACATCAGCAAATCTTCTGCTGAGAATATGCCTCAACAACTCTTTTGCCAAGAAGATGCATCAACGACTTTTCTGTTGAGAAAACAGCAACACTTCACCAACTCTTCTGCTGAGAAGATGCATCAACAGCTATTCTGCTGAGAACATGCACAACGACTCTTCTGCTGAGAAGATGCATTAACAACTCTTCTGCTGATCAGATGCCTCAACAACTCTTCTTCTGAGAAGATGCCTCAACAACTCTTCTGCTGAGAAGATGCATCAACAACTCTTCTTTTGAGAAGATGCCTCAACAACTCTTCTGCTGAGAAGATGCATCAACAGCTATTCTGCTGAGAACATGCACAACGACTCTTCTGCTGAGAAGATGCATTAACAACTCTTCTGCTGATCAGATGCCTCAACAACTCTTCTTCTGAGAAGATGCCTCAACGACTCTTCTGCTGAGAAGATGCATCAACAACTCTTCTGCTGAGAAGATGCATCAACAGCTATTCTGCTGAGAACATGCACAACAACTCTTCTTCTGAGAAGATGCCTCAACAACTCTTCTGCTGAGAAGATGCATCAACAACTCTTCTTCTGAGAAGATGCCTCAACAACTCTTCTGCTGAGAAGATGCATCAACAACTCTTCTTTTGAGAAGATGCCTCAACAACTCTTCTGCTGAGAAGATGTATCAACAACACCTATGCTGAGATGGTACATCATCAACTCTTCTGCTGAGAAGATGCATCTAAAAGTCTTCTGCTGAGAAGATGCATCACCAAATCTTCTGCTGAGATGATGCATCAACAAATCTTCTGCTGAGATGATGCATCAACAAGACATGCTTAGATGATGCATCAACTAGACTTATGCTGAGAAGATCCATCAACAACTCTTCTGCTGAACCCAATAGTAAGGCAATTTAACAATGCAGCAAGAGATAAAAAGCCTAGCTGGTCCCCAAAGAAGCTGCGGTTTGATATGGAGTGCTTGCAGGCTAGGAAGTAGCCAAGGAAAGCAGGAAGGGCTAGGCACCCAAGGGACCCTATAATTACCTGTGAGAGTTACAATTCTAAAACAAGCATTGGCATAGCCAATAGGTCTCGCTTTTGGGACCTTATAAGTATTTGGTTATGCAGCACAATATCCTTGGTGCAACAACATCAACTATTGCATGGCTAAACACTAATAAGATCCCAAAGGCGAGACCTATTGGCTATGCCAGTGCTTGCTCTGCTGTGGTTTCGCCTTCTCTTTAATGAAAGTGCTGGGTTCTGTCTAGTTATCAATACGTTTAACCAACTTTACAAGGCACTTTACCGGTTCCTCCAGCGGGTCCCTGCTGCCTGTGAGAAAGAACTATTTAATGAACGCGTTGCGCTGAGATCATGTACACAAAGAGCTCGTCTTTTTTTTTGAGCGCACATCTGTTTGTGCTCGCTGCTCCGCCGTGACTATCCTGGTGGCGTAACCTCGGGGTGACAGGAAAACATGTTTGCAAGGCTAAGTCAACATTCCAAATGCAATCACACTTAGCATTTAATGTAACCAACCAAAATGTGTTTACTCATTACCCGTGACAAAGGTTATCTGACACGGGACGCTGTTTCTGTTTAAGGAATGTGGACAGTTGAGTGGCAGCGGGAGGCTAAAGGGCAGGAGGAAAACGAAAACAAGCAATAAAAGCTGTAAAATCATTAGTAAGTGGAGCGATGCCGGAAATCCATTGACAGCATTTACCTTGTGGGACCGAGCAGTAACAGGCGCGATAATTAAAAGTAGATGGCGCCGCTGCTCGCTCCTTCACGGTAAATGCTATACATACATGAGTACTGATTGGAAACAATGCAGTACGTGCACAAGTTTCCAAAAATTACGGAGCAATGGCAAGATGTCCCTCCTAAGCAGCGCTTGCGCGCTGTGTAGACGAGACCTAAAAAGGGCATGTGAGACTGGTTAGGGCTAAGAAACAGGTTCATTATCGATCCAATTGGAACCTCATGATTAGTATCCTTCATGGAATGGACATGAGGAAATTTAGGCAATTAGTAAAGAAGGGATGCAGGAATGCGTCACGTCCACCAAGATGCATGGTTCCAGAAACAGTTTAGGTAAACTTTTTAAGTGATATTTACAAGCCCAGAGAGGATGTTGTGAGGGAGAACTGGCCCGAGTTGGAGGAAGAGGCATTGCAGTCCCTTTCCGTCCAACCGATGGTCAAGTTAATATCCTCCTTAAAGTTGACTAAAGCAGCCAGGCCAGATAATCTCCCAGCATTTGCGATAAAGAATAACTCCCTGTGGTGACCAACTTTCTAATGAAAGGTTTTTATAGCCATAACCAAGGCTGGCATATTCCCGCTTAGTTGGAAGGGTGCAGTAATCAAACCGATCCATAAAAAAAGGTGCGTAGGATGCCCCTGGTAATTATCGGTTGATACGCCTATTAAATGTCGGTGCAAAATTGTATTCCAAGGTCGTACTCATCTCTTTAAAGAACTGGATTGATTGTAATGGTAGAATATCAATGGATCAAGGGGAATTTAAATGCTGGCACTCTACGATAGATCTCTGCTTTAGTTTGTGGGCCTTGGGCAAGAAGGCTGTGTAAGGAATCCACAGGGAGTTTGTTCTGCTGTTTCATAGATTTTAATTCTGCTTATGATTTGGGAGATCTTAATATGCTTTGGTCAAACTCCGTCAAGACGGCATTCCCCTATGCTTATTGGCAATTCTGCAGGACTTACAGTCCCAAAATTGGGCCCAAGTGGAGCTCGACATGGACAGGGCCCGCTCAGAAAAGATATCTTTAGGCAATGGGTTAAGACAGGGTTGTGTGTTGACCCCTACGTTGTTTTGCTTATTTGTCGCAGACGTCCCAAGGGAACTGCCCAACACACAGTCATTCTCGCCGAAAATGGGGGACAGGCATGTGCCTTGCTTACTTTACCCAGATGACCTGGCAATTCTCAACCTGACCCAGTTGAGCCTACAGAGGAAAGTGACAAAATGTAACAATTATTGTGAGGCAAATAAGTTAAATGTTAATATGGGTCAAACAAAAAAATACCATTGGGGAAAAAAACTTAGGGGCCCATGCATCAAGCATCCAATTTGCGATTCCATAATAGCGATTTTTAAGTAACCGCTATTTGAGATACGCAAAAGCCTATGCATCAAACAAATTGCTATTTTTTTGCGATTCTGTAAAATTTGCAATCGCTAATAGCGATTACGTATTACTGAATCGGAAAAAGTGAATCCGCAAATACGGAATCGCAAATAACGATTGTCTCACATTGGTGCAGCTTGATGACATCACCATCCAGGAAGTGAGTCTGGGATTGCTCACACCTGTTCACTGAGATAGGCAGAGGATGAGGCAGACTGTTGGAGCTGAGCACAAGCAAGCTTTACTGTGAGCTGAATCTGTGGGATTACACCAGCATGGCTTCTGCAACTGGGGACAAGAAGGCTATAGGGCGCAAGAGAAAGCTGAAATTCAGTGACAAAGCACTTGAAATCCTCATTTAGGAAGTTGTGCAGAGTCACGACAAACTGTTAGGCCAGCTATCAATGCAGGTCCCTGAATCCGTGAAAAGGAAGAATTGGCTTGGGATTCAAACAAAGGTCAATGCAGTGGGGGTCACACAGCGCTTTAATCCGACCTGCGCAAGTGCTGGTGTGACCTGCGTTACCGTGCTAAAGAAAGGGTGGCTGCAAGACTTGCCGATGCCCAAAAAACTGGAGAGGGAACATCTACGGAACGTGCCAACACACCCCTGGAGGACGTGGTGGAGCCCACACTGCAGCCGGAAGCAGTTGGTGACATCATACAGATTGACACCACTGAACAGGCTGGTACTTCACAAGGTAAGATCAATTCATAATAACATTATTAGGTTAATATAAAAAATCCTAGCCCCCAATGCAGATCCTGCTTAGTGTAGAAAATCTGACTCCAATCCACATCTTCCTTGCAACACCCAAATGCATTATGGTAGAAGCATACAGAAAAATCTAAGTGAGAGGCAGGGAGGGACCAAAACACAATTAGTGCATCAGAGTACAGCAAGCAACTGATTAAACAAGACTTTGTGCATAACTAAAGAACTTTATTAACCAATGCCATGGGCAATGTGACAAACATGTACACTAAATAATGAAGTGAACTTGCACTGTTTAACATCACAGATGCAGCTGCGCAGGAGACTGACGTTGTTGATGTCCATGACACACCCAGACATGTCGCAGTCAGAAGTGGCTGCATCATCACCGATACCAGCACCCAGTAGACGCAGGGCCAAAGTGCCACCTCTTCCAGATCCAGAAAGTGAGGGGGGACCCAACCTGACACTCCAACCCCACAGGCAAGCCACACACCAACAACAGCACCAGAGGTACCAATGTGGCGCAGATCGGTACATTTCTGCAGGCGAAGGGCAAGGGCTCTCATGGCAGCTGCAGGAGACGATGGGTCTGCTGTCTGGGGTGGGCTGGAGGGACAGATGCTCAAAGTCCAGTGCCTACGGTGCAAAACATACGGTTCATGCACTTGGAACATTGGCCACAAACATTGGAGGAATCAGGGCCTGCGTGAAGGAGCTCAACACTGCTGTTGTTGAAGGACAGAGGGCCACCAATGTTAACTCTGCTAATGTCACCAAAGCAACGCATGACGTGTGCAGGGTGATGCAGGATGGCCATGCATCCCAACGCAGGAGGCATCTCAATTTGATGGTGCCCCTAGATGGTTACACCAGGGCCATCAATCAGTTGAGCACACCCACAGCTCAGCTGTCCTGTCGTGCAGTGGGGTTGCAAGTCGAAATGAGCCATTGCTGTGGGGGTGTGGCCAGGGGCCTCATCCAGGCCACCACTGCAGTGGAGCAACTCCAGACTGAGTGAGGAGGCCTCCAGCCTCAGTAGCCCACTGGCACCAATTACTAATCCCAGGAGGCGCAGTACTCGGAGCAACACTGGCACAGAAGACTCCACAGGGGATGCAGCAGAGCCAACTGAGAGGCCCACGGAAGGGTGTGGCCGCAAAAAGGGAATACCTGGACACTTAGAAATCTGGTGAGGTAACCAGCAGCATGAACATTGTATGGACTGAAAGTTAAGTGCCATTGCAATGTCATTTCTTAATTTTTTTTTAACTACTTGTCTGCACCCTGGTATGTGTGCATTAACATTACCACATTTTGTAACAATAAACAGTTGAGTACATAGTGTGTTGTCTCATCATTACCCACCTTAAAAGAAATGTCGGGTGATTTCAGCACGTCTCTGTCTCCCCTCTGCTGCTCCTTGACCGTATGCCGCTTGCGGTGGCTGTCTCGGCTGATTGTCTTCCTCAGGCTCGCTCTCAGAGAGTTCCAGGGGTATGCCTCTATTGGTAGCAATGTTGTGCAACATGGCACATGTGGCGACAATTTTGCAGCAGATATCTGGCCGGTACGGCAATGCACCACCGTTTTTGTGGAGGCAGCAGAACCTAGACTTTAGTAAACCAAATGTCCTCTCAATCATGTTGCGCGTGGCGATATGTGCCTCATTATATCGCTGCTCACTTGGGGTACTCGGATTTAGGCATGGCGTCAGTATGAATGAGCGCACAGCGTATGTGCTATCACCTACAGGGTGTAAAAGAAATACATTACTCACTGCTGAGTGTCACCATAGCGGAAGAATCTGCAAGATGTATTACATCTGTTTACCAAGCAGGTGTCCTTCTCCAAATTAACCCGCAAGGAGACGTCTGTGTATGCCACTGTGTCTGAAGATGTAGGAGTCATGTGTACTACCAGGGTAACTCGCCACTATGTCCGTGATGATGTGTTTGGAATTGCAGATGACTTGTATGTTCAATGAATGGTATGATATTCTGTACCTGTAAATGTACTCATTCCCTCAGGGGGAACAAATGGCTACATGTGTCCCATCAATGCAACCAGTACGTGGGGAAAATGGGCTATCTGATAGAAGTAAAATTTGGTTTGCTGCAATTCCTGTGGTGTTGTGGGGAGACTTATGTGGTGGTGTATCCTCTGCAACATGGCATCAAGGTATGAGTTAAAAAAGCGCGATAGGGCACTTTGAGAGACTCCTCCAGCTGTAGCTATTACTCCCTGAAAGCTACCTGACGCTGGGAGGTGCCGGGAGCATAGAACCTGCACATGAGTGGGGGTGGCATGTGTCCTGCGAGTCTGACGCTGCAGTAGTGGATCTAATTCAGCTATGAGCTCATAGATTGTCTGCATTCAGCCTACATTTGTCATATATCTCTTCCTCTGTCTGCCCTAACAATGTAACCCAGGCTCTGAAAATGCGCTCCTGTATCCTCCTTCTTCTCTGTGCTGCTGTTTGTAGCCTTGTAACCAGGAAGAGGGCGGTCTGGCAATCATTTATAAGGACTGCTATACCTGCCGTAGCTCTCCTAACTCAATCCCAGACTGCGAAAGTCTTTCTTTTGCTTTTGACTTTCCCCCCACCAGCAGTTTCTCTGGGACACTTATATACCGCCCACCTGGAACCTTAAAACAGTTTCATAATGCTCTCCTTTCCATCATAGCTGACCTAGCTAGTAGACCATCTAATTACACTCTGCTAGGGGACCTTAACATTAATTTTGACGATAACTCAGATCACTCCACCTCGGAATTGATAGCTAGTCTCTCTGCACTACAATTAAAACAACTTGTGCCTACTCCTACCCATACTAAAGGTCACCTTCTAGACCCTGTCTTCAGTAACTGCGCTGATCTCACGGGTGGGCCTCCCCTCACTACTCCCGTGAACCGATCATTTCCTGATTCCCCTTGCCTGGAACATCCAAGCCCCCCTCCCTTCGAACATAACCATACGTAAATCGCGCAATTGGGCAAAACTTCCCCTAGAGAACTGGCTAACAGCATTAGAAACTTCCAGACCCTTAAAAATTCAGGATCCCATTCTAGCTAATGAAAACTACAACAGCTGGATCTCCAACTCACTGGATTCGATACTTCCTATAAGTTGTATCAAGTCTAAGCGTAATTTAAAAACTGCCCCCTGGTACTCCTTCGGACTTCGGGAGATGAAACGCCATTGCAAAAAACTGGAAAGGAAGTGGCGACTAGACTACTCCCCTTCAAGTAAAATCCTCCACAGGGAAGCGATAAGGTCTTATAAAAACGAGATCAAAACCACACAATCATTTTTCTATACAGAAAAAATTAGTGCAGCCGTATCGAAGCCAAGAGAAATATATCAGATTGTAAAAAGCCTCATCAAGCTCCATGAACCCCCCCCCCTCACAACACACAAACTCATTGCAATGACTTGGCGGAATTTTTCTTCCAAAAAATTCAAAGGATTTACATCTCCTTTTCCCCCACTTACAGTGACACCGATCGCATACCCACGCTTGCATTAGAACGTGCAGTACAAAGAAGAATGGGTCCGAGTTATGGTTTAACTAATACATGGAATCAGTTCTGTATTATATCATACAGACATACACCACAATGTTTATTTGCACCAATTGAAAATAAATTGTTAAAGAAGAAAATAATATTCAGATTTCAAATTGCATTTATTTATGCAAAGTCGTTATTCCTGTACTTTTTTCAACAAGTTATGTCTCGTATATTCAAAAACAATACTTCAATGTAATTGTGAAATCATTACATTCAGAGTGCTCTCTGTGAGGAGGGGAAGGGAAGTGCAAAAGTTGGGAGGGACTGGGTAAAGGTGGTGTGACTTTTCAAGAACATCACGTTAAAATCAAAGAACGCCTTTACAATCGAATTAGTGAAGATGGTTCCCAATTTACATCACACATAGGTTAGATTAATTTTTCTTTTGGGTCCTATGGTGTGTTCGTTTGGCGTAGTCTACCTTTCGACCCCCATGTACTCTAAAGGGTTATTCATGCCTCATGTTGGGGTCTTCGTCAGGACAGTGAATAGAGAGCCTATAAGATAATGCGAAGGCTATGGTTAGATTGTTGTGGTGAATTGTCTTTATAATCAAATAGAGAAATAGAAGTTACATACATCAGTGGACGGTCGCCATCTGTGCCGTCAAAAAGTGTGTCTGGGCGTGCTCCTGTAAATTCTGGAATACATAATTTGACGAAGAAGTCTCAGAGGGCTCGGTGAGGCTGTGGGGCCAGACTCTACCAAGTACAGATATATCAATTAAAATACAAGGGAGGACTTACTTGGACAGTATTCCTCGTAGCAGGGTAAACTTCACCGTGTCAAAATGTGGTTTAAAGGATCGCTCCTTGCGTTCAAAAGCGCGGTCTGCGCCGTTCTGGGAATATTAACAAAAAACGCCATTAAATACTAAGCGGGACTGAAGGTTGTGTTACAGTTCCGTAAGAGTAGAATGGGTACGCTAGTCGTAGCCCAGCACAGGGTTCATAGTCAAGGTCTGCTTGGTCTTGGTCACAAAGTCCTACCTCCTCGTGGTTAGGCTGCAGCCGTCCGTACTCCTAGCTGTCTAGATGCATCAGTCGATGCTCGCGGTGCAGCCGCTGAGTGCTGGTAGTGGAAAAAGGGGCTGGTCACTATAGGAACAATCACGGTCGGGTACTGTAGAACTGTCAGCGCGTGACGCGTGAATGAGGGAGCGTCTACCAACGAACCAGGCTACCGGCTAAGGGAGTTGGTGCAAATGGTGGTAGCACTAGTTATTCGAAGGCGAAGTGTTCGCATTTGTAAGGATGGTGTGGTCTAAAGAGTGATTCTGGGGTGTTACTGAATCGACCATAGGTTAACACGTAATGAGTAAAAAATCACAAAGTACAATATCCGTGTCGGACCACATATACAGTAAACTTTTTGACAAACTAACATAATGCATACAGATGTTATTCTCATTCAAAGATTGGCGAGAACATTTGTGGAAGACATGCAGTAAATCTATATATTAAGGACTGAGGAGATACGGGAATTCATAATCAAAGACCACATACTGTAATGAATTAGGTGATTGGGAGGCAATCATGGATACAGAATGTTTATTCAGGGTTTATACCATCCATTTGGGCAAAGTTGGCATCTAGTTCATTGAGCCCTCTGGTGATGGTCTTGAATTTGTCCATCCATTTACATTCCCTGATATTTAGAATAGAGGTCAAATTGCCTCCACGTGGTCCTAGGGAGATCTTTTCAAGTACTAACCATCCGATGGATTCCGGGGTGTGGTTTTTGTCTTTAAAGTGGTCCACTAGTGGTGCCCCCGCTGTCGAGCAACGAATCCTGCTGCAGTGCTGGAATATTCGATTTTTCACCTTTTGTTGTGTTTGTCCAACGTACATCAGGTCACATGGGCACAGAATCGCATAGATCACTCCACTCGTGTTGCAGTTTGTGAAAGACTTCAGATCTACCGTGAGATTGTTATAAACTATTTGTTTAGTTTCCCAGCATGTGGGACATGCTTTGCACATCGTGCATCTGAAATGGCCTACCACCTCTGGTAGATTCCATAGTCTTTGAATCGTTGGTGCCTGCGGCGTATCCAGCAAAGATCGTACCACGTGATCCCTTACGCTTTTTGCCTTTTTAAAGGCATGCATCGGTGGCTCAGGGCTCTCTAGGACGTCCGCAACCAGATTCCAATGTTTATTGACAATTCTACGTATATGATTACTTTTTGTGCAAAACGTTGTTACACAGATCATGCGTTCATGTGATGTTGTACGTGTCTTGGGTGCCAATAAAGTTGATCTATCTTGGAACCACGCTCTTTTTCGAGATCTTTTTACGAGGCGCTTTGGATATCCTCTGTCTATCAAGCGATTGATGAGGTCTTCGGATTCTTTAAAGAAATCTTCTTTAAGAGAACAATTTCTCCGGATGCGGAGAAATTGACCAAAGGGTAAATTGTCCCGTAGTCCTCTTGTGTGATGACTTGTGCTACCACCATTTGCACCCACTCCCTTAGCCGGTAGCCTGGTTCGTTGGTAGACGCTCCCTCATTCACGCGTCGCGCGCTGACAGGGCGTTCTACAGTACCCGACCGTGATTGGTCCTATAGTGACGAGCCCCTTTTCCCACTACCAGCACTCAGCGGCTGCACCGCGAGCATCGACTGATGCATCTAGACAGCTAGTAGTACGGACGGCTGCAGCCTAACCACGAGGAGGTAGGACTTTGTGACCAAGACCAAGCAGACCTTGACTATGAACCCTGTGCTGGGCTACGACTAGCGTACCCATTCTACTCTTACGGAACTGTAACACAACCTTCAGTCCCGCTTAGTATTTAATGGCGTTTTTTGTTAATTTTCCCAGAACGGCGCAGACCGCGCTTTTGAACGCAAGGAGCGATCCTTTAAGCCACATTTTGACACAGTGAAGTTTACCCTGCTACGAGGAATACTGTCCAAGTAAGTCCTCCCCTATATTTTAATTGATATATCTGTACTTGGTAGAGTCTGGCCCCACAGCCTCACCGAGCCCTCTGAGACTTCTTCCTCAAATTATGTATTCTAGAATTTACAGGAGCACGCCCAGGCCCACTTTTTGACGGCACAGATGGCGACCGTCCACTGATGTATGTAACTTCTATTTCTCTATTTGATTATAAAGACAATTCACCACAACAATCTAACCTTAGCCTTCGCATTATGTTATAGGCTCTCTATTCACTGTCCTGACGAAGACCCCAACATGAGGCATGAATAACCCTTTAGCGTACATGGGGGTCGAAACGTAGACTTCGCCAAATGAACACACCTTAGGACCCAAAAGAAAAATTAATCTAACCTATGTGTGATGTAAATTGGGAACCATCTTCACTAATTCGATTGTAAAGGCGTTCTTTGATTTTAACGTGATGTTCTTGAAAAGTCACACCACCTTTACCCAGTCCCTCACAACTTTTGCACTTCCCTTCCCCTCCTCACAGAGAGCACTCTGAATGTAATGATTTCACAATTACCTTGAAGTATTGTTTTTGAATATACGAGACATAACTTGTTGAAAAAAGTACAGAAATAACAACTTTGCATAAATAAATGCAATTTGAAATCTGGATATTATTTTCTTCGTTAACAATTCATTTTCAATTGGTGCAAATAAACATTGTGGTGTATGTCTGTATGATATAATACAGAACTGATTCCATGTATTAGTTAAACCATAACTCGGACCCATTCTTCTTTGTACTGTCTCATGGACCCAGGTCCCCGAGTTTTCAAGGGCCTACCCCTTTACGACTTGCATTGGAACGTGGGCGGCACTCCCCAAACACTCTCGAAGACTTCCCCCCCCCTTGAGACCCAGAGACGCTTGACCTCATTATGCATCAAGTAAAGTCCGGTTCTCCCAATGACCCGGCACCCCCACGCACTCTGGTCTCTGCTATCACCAATATTCTCCCCACCATTCTGGATCTGCTCTACGCCTCCCTCTCCACAGGCACTGTTCCATCCCCTTGGAAACGAGCGATGGTCAGAGCGCTTCTCAAAAAAACAAATCTAGACCCCAATAACCCTAGTAACTATCGCCCCATCTCCCTACTCCCCTGGATGAGTAAAATCTTGGAAAAACACGTCAATAAGATCTTGACAGAGTTCCTCGAGATCAACCATCTACTCGATCCCTCCCAGACGGGTTTCCGTCCCATGCATGGGACCGAAACCGCCCTGGTTGCAGTGACGGAAGCAGCCAGGAGGATCTTGGATCGGGGAGGATCGGTGGCAGTCATCCTCCTCGATCTAAGTGCTGCCTTCGACACGGTGAACCACAAAATTCTACTGCATCGACTCCTTAGCTTAGGAGTCTCAGGGACAGCAATTGCCTGGCTTGAATCCTTTCTGGATGACCATTCATTCCAGGTCTTCGAGGGTGACAACATCTCTCCCAGTAAACCCCTGGGTTGTGGGGTGCCGCAGGGCTCTTCTATGAGCCCTACTCTATTTATATTTACATGAGTCCACTAGCTGAGATAGTCCGTCCGTTCGGGATAAAAATCATCACATATGCTGACGACACTCATCTAGTGGTATCCCTCAAACAGTCAGATACACACAAAGCACAGGTCAACCTGAGGGGCTGTCTAGAAGAAGTTAACAACTGGATGACCTCCTCGTGCCTTAAATTAAATGGAGACAAAACGGAGCTAATGCTCCTTGGCAACCCCCCTGCCTCTACGATTAACTAACCCTGGGCGTAGTGTGCGGAGTGGGGCTCCGCGGAGCTACGCGAAGTGGGCGCACAACTACGCCCACCCGCGCACTCCGCGTAGCCCCACTCCGCGCCGCCCGCCTCCCTCCCGCCCTCCCTAAATACATAAATAAAAGTAAAAAAAGCTTTTAAAAACACTTACCTTGTCTGCCGCGTCCCCGGGGCTCCCTCTCGCCGTCCCGCGATTCGCGCCGCCATCGATTCGGATCCTAATGCGCATGCGCGGGCGGCCGCGCATGCGCATTCCTCATGAGAAATGCGCATGCGCGGCCGCCCGCGCATGCGCATTAGGATCCGAAATGGCGGCGCGAATCGTGGGACGGCGAGAGGGAGCCCCGGGACGCGGCAGACAAGGTAAGTGTTTTTAAAAGCTTTTTATACTTTTATTTATGTATTTAGGGAGGGCGGGAGGGAGGCGGGTGGCGGCCGGCTACGCACCGTCTGCGGAGCGTGCGTAGTGCCGCCTGGCTACGCCCGCTACGCAAAATGCGTAGGAGACGGCACTCCGTGCACTCCGTGCATGGAGCGTAGCTGGCCGCCCACCCTTACGATTAACTCACTCTGGCCCACCTGCATTGGCCCTTCCCTACACCCAAAGACACTATAAAGAGCCTCGGCATTTGGCTGGACAAATCACTTAGCTTCAACTGTCAGGCAGCCAAACTATCAGCCACTTGCTTTGGGCTTCTCAGGTTACTTCGGAAGATCCTCCCCCTCCTGCCCTTTGGGGCAAGATAGACCGTAGTCCAGGGCCTAATTCTGTCCCGTCTCGATTTTGGTAACGCCCTTTACCTGTGAGCCCCCCAAAATACCCTACGGAAGCTCCAGATTATACAAAACTGTGCCGCTCGAACTCTGCTTCAGATCCCCCGCCGTCTCCCAGCCAAGCCTAGTCTGAGAAGCCTTCACTGGCTTCCTGTCAGGGAGAGAATTCATTTTAAGACTCTCTGCATCTCCCATCGAGCGTTCTGGAAAACGGGGGCTGCAATTAATCATCCCCTGATCACCCGCTACCACCCCACCAAACAGCTCCGCTCAGCACACTCCTTCCTCGTCACAGTCCCCAGGATCAAGAGATCCAGATGCGGGGGCCGGCTATTCTCGTACAATGCAGCCAAACTGTGGAACTCCCTCCCTCTTCATCTGAGATCCGAGCCTAACCTACTCCTGTTCCGCAAACACCTAAAAACCGTCCTTTTTAAGAAACCTGAATAAAATTTCTTGTTAGCAGTTTTACCTGAAAGCATCACTCATTTTAGCGCTAGGACGCCTCAGGGCAGCTACCGCGCTTTATAAATTCTCTTTTCATTTCATTTCATTCATTTCATTTCATTTCATCCTCCTCGCCATGACATAGAGCGCTGCCATTGTGAAACATTCTGATGCCTTCTGGGTGTAGTTTGCTGATGACTAGCACCGGATTTGTTCACTTTGAAATGGCTACCACCTGGTTTCAATTGTTCTTAATTTAAGAAATGCAATTTGTAAATAACAGCAGAATCGCAATCTGCACATTTTTCTTGCATATGGTTTGCGATCACTGATTTGCGATTACCTATTATGGAATCGCAAATTTTAAATCGGTACTTAGGTATTCGAATTTACGGACGAATCTGCGAATTTGCTTCATGCATTGCATATGGCTATTTTGTGGTCGCAATTTTACCGATTTGCAACGTTTGCAATCGCAAAATAGCTTGATGCATGTGCCCCTATATCATTTAAGTGGGCTCTGGGGAACAAGATAGTGGAGGTGGTGTCGTCCTATAAATACTTAGGCATGATGTTTACAAAACAGTTGAACTGGGCCCAACATAAAGAAATGGTTGAGACGAGGGCAGCTGCAACCGTAGGGGCCTAGTGCTCTTTAGGAATAGTTTTGGCGGTCTCTCCTTGTCTCCCCTTTTAACTGTATACAGTGCGATGGTTCCCACTCAATGTCTTTATGGGACCGAGGTATCGTCATCGACTGCTAATTTGACAGCACAGCCCAAGTCAACGCCATCACCACCTCATGCTTCACGCCCTGAAGATGCTGAGGTAGATTTTCAAATTACTCCCAATCAATACCAGGAAAAACTTTAAAACCATCTCCCAGACTACAAGAAGACCCTCATACCGGGGTCAACAAGCATCTCATCAGGAGGCTGCACAACATCCAGAGCTCGGTGGCCAGAAGCACTCTCAACCTCAAAGAAGTAAGTGTTGGGCTAACTGGAAGGAATAGGCAGCTAGTCTTCCTGGTGTGAAGATGTCACTTAGCTTGAACCTTAGCTTGAACCACTGTTACAACCTGCCTGGTGTCCAGGGCCTTGCGTTGAAGCCTGGCCTGCTAGAAATGAAGAGAGCTGAGGATGACGACGATAGACAACAGAGTTTACTCTCAAATAACTCTCTCTGTGCACCTGTTAGGAAGACGGTTTAATGTAAAGCTAGGGCTCGTAGGCTACCTCCAGAACTGACAAACATTGGACCCTCCATTGGCCCACTTGACCGCACCCTTGTCCCAACCTTGACCGGGGCATGCCTCGTCTCTACCGGCTCCGTACCAGATCTGCTGCATGACGGCACCCTTTCTGTCCTTAGGCCTGCCTCAGACAAGTGAAGTTGTGATTTAATTATTGTGTTGTGTTTCTTTCTGTCTTCGCATCGTCGCTTGGGCCATGTTTCTCTCTTACCCCTCACCTAACACATATACAGCAACACAGAGAGTCTCTTTTAAGCGCCTCTCACCGATTGGACAATTTAGAACCTTACTACATCACCCACTTGCAGCACTACCACCCTTAACTCATACACCTTCCTCCCTAAACTGACACAAACAAAATAAGCAACATACCACTCCTCACAACTTCGCTTCTTTATGTCTACTGCACAACAAGACTACTTTACAAAACAAGCAGTGGCATAGCCATTAGGTCACGCCTTTGGGAACTTATAAGTGTTTAGCCAGAGAAATTGACTTTATCTATGTCTTTAAGCTGTGCAGTACAGAAGGTTGCAGCATGCTGAAAAGTTATAATAAAGAAGTGTCAGAAGCATTTTTGTTACCTTATATATGACCAAAAAAGCAATATGTACAACTAAACGACCATATTAAAAAAGTATTAAAAATAATGTCTTGAGTTTTTTTTTTGTCCTTTCAATGCTGGCAACTTGTATCTGCCTGTCCCAACGGTTGCTTGTTGTGTTTTTTGTTATGGGGGCATAAATAACAGGAGGGTGAAGGTCAGTGAGTCAGTGAGAGAGAGTGAGAGTCAGTGAGAGAGAGAGAGAGTGAGAGTCAGTGAGAGAGTGAGAGCCAGTGAGAGAGAGAGAGCCAGTGAGAGAGAGAGCCAGTGAGAGAGAGAGAGAGAGAGAGAGAGAGAGAGAGAGAGAGTCAGTGAGAGAGAGACATAGTGAGAGAGTGAGAGTCAGTGACAGAGAGAAAGTGAGAGAGACAGAGAGAGAGGGTGAGAGTCACTGAGAGAGAGAGAGAGAGTGAGAGTCAGTGAGAGAGTGAGAGCCAGTGAGAGAGTGAGAGTCAGTGAGAGAGTGAGAGCCAGTGAGAGAGTGAGAGTCAGTGAGAGAGTGAGAGTCACTGAGAGAGAGTGAGAGAGAGAGAGAGAGAGAGTCAGTGAGAGAGAGAGAGAGAGAGTGAGTCAGTGAGAGAGTGAGAGTCAGTGAGAGAGAGAGAGTGAGAGTCAGAGAGAGAGAGAGTGAGAGTCAGTGAGAGAGTGAGAGTCAGTGAGAGAGAGAGTAAGACTCCTGACCTGTTGTAGCTATGATGTTACTGGTATCATATCTGTATGTAATGACAGAAGCAGCAAAATACATGTCTGACGGCACACTACGCTAAGCCAGAGGCGCAACTAGAGTCAAATTTCGGGGGGGGGTTAAGAAAAATTTTCGGGGGGGTGCTGAATCTTTAGGCAATCGGCAGAGTCGAGCTGCAGGGGCTCTTAGAAGGGGTGAAACAACAACAAAGCCCCATTAACATGCACAAGGTCTTTTAAAGACCTGTGAAGTGCTTGGGTGCGGCTGTGAGCGGGCCCGGGAAGTGTCTCATCCCAGGCTGCCACACACGACGGGGGGGCTGTAGCCCTTTGAGGCCAATGGGTGTTGCGAGCCTGCGCTAAGCACAGATTTTTAGTTTATGAGTATTTAAGCCACACCCTTAATTCTATTTGCCCCGCCCCTTCGGGAGACCACCCAGTTTTTTTATCCCACTCCCTCCACATATCCACTGTATTATTTTCCCTACATTTTACTGTACTAATTTCTTCTCAATATGAACACAAATTAAGCAGGACAGCTAAAAAAAAAATGCAACCGTAAAGATCCGACCCTGCGTCAGAGAACAAGGAAGGCACGCTTCTGGTACAAAGACATTTCAGAATGTAGGGATCCTGCAGCGTTCCTGGTGACTCCCGGCTTCCTAAATATACAACTGAAATCTCCTCGTAAGCACTGCTAAACTAGAGGAACAGGGGATAATGATAGAGGCCTCAAAATAGGCCAGGCCTTAAAAAGGTGTCTGAAGGAACAGGCGCGAGAGCGTTCACAGGCCTCCTCGGTGAGTCTGGGCCTGCACTGCACAAGCGCACAGCACTGGGGGCCTCATTTATGAGAAATGACGCATTGCTGCGTGAAAGCAGCGATGCGTCACTTTTCACTGCGCTCTCCCTGCGTCATATTTATAATATGACGCATCATGTTGCAAGGAGTTACAGATACGTCGGTATTTCTGACGTATCTGTAAGCGCAAAAGTCACGCATTGCTGGAGTGTGTCACAAAAGTGACGCAACTCCATCAATGCGTCCTTTCACATGGGGCAAGCCCCACATGAAAGGGCTTGCGTCAGTCTTACGCCTGCTGTGAGGCAGGCGCAAGATTTTGAGGCTACGGCGTCCTAAAAGAGACGCGTCACTATTACGAGGCTTTTTGCGGGGGAACGCCCCCCTCTGCATACATTATACCTGACGCAGGTATAATGTAGTGCAGGGGTTTACAAAGTGACGCATCTGCTTAGATGCGTCACTTTGTAAATAGTGCGCAACAGGAGGCATGTTTTACGCCGCCGATGCATCACAAAAAGTGACGCATCGGAAGTGCAAAACTGACGCAAGGCCTCATAAATGAGGCCCTAGGCCTCTTCCAGCACGGGCTGGAGTGCGTTTCACACAGGCCTCCTCGGTGTTGCCGAGTCGAACTCACAGCATTAGGCCTCAGCCACCACGTACGGCCTGAGGGAAGGCGACGGGAGAAGTGTGTTGTCAGCAAGGAGAATGCGCCAAGCGCGTTTCAAATGGATTGGGCGGCCATGAGCGCCTCTCCAAACTGCTGCCTCGGATTACCGGCTGATTGTTGGTGATTTATCGTCCACGTGTGCTGCTCGGACACAAATAAACAGGACACAGAGTGCAGGCGGCTTTAGCTTCCCGGCTGGATAACAACCATCCCTGGAGGCTTTTTGTTGGCATAGTGTGAACTGCCACCCGCGCGCTGTACCTTCTCGACCTACTAGTGCTGGGGGCACCCTATGCGAAAGCACGAAGGGATGGGCGAGCTTTGCAGCGTGGGGCAGAAACGAGCACTGTTGGGTCTGGGGTTTTGAAATGTCGTCCCATTCATTTAAGTCGGCAGACAAGCTGAATAGCTTCTGTCATGGTGGAAAATGACAAAGAATGTTATAGCTCAGCGAGTCGGAAAGCTGACACCGAGGGTATGGACTGTGGAAGTTTGCACTCCAAGTCAGAATGAAATGAAAGTGCTGGGATATGAAATGGATGGACACGGCAGACGCAAGGGTCTGCGTGCGGGGACAGGTAGGTGACTCGGGAGGCAACATCGGGTATTTGCCAATATGCTGGCAGGCACAGACAGATGTGAAATGCCCTTCTCATAACGCTCAATCAGCTCGGCTACAGATTTGCAAAAAGAACAACAAAACTAGCTCCTCCGCAATGTAAAACAAGCACAGCAGGTCTGCCGGCAGCAGGAGGAGGCGCGCGCGCGCCTCGCACGACAGACAAGCAAGGGGGAGGGGAGAGAGGAGGGGGTGTTAGAAATGGGATTTCTGGTTGGCCAAGGCTTGCGCCCAAGCCAGGCAGAAACCACCATTACTAAGCTAGGGTAAGGAAGTCACCCGCCAAGACAACCCCTGCTCACCCCCTTGGTAGCTTGGCACGAGCAGTCAGGCCTATCTCAGAGGTGATGTGTAAAGCATTTGCGCACGCACCCACCAGCAACAACATCTAGGGCCCCCCACAAAAGGAATTCCACACAAGGTATATGTAAAAATAGCCTTTGTATTGAAAAACACATTAGATAGGAACACACACTTTACAAGGTGCCAACAGGCATGGGCAGAATTTACAGGGGATTATGTACAGGACAGGGCCATAGGACCACTGCCAGGAATATGCACTTGGTAGGACTAGCATTTAGAACATATAACAACCAGAAGCTTCACACATGAAGCATACAACATTCAGAGGTGAAAGGACAAGGCACATGACGCATCAGAAATACATTCAGAGGTGAAAGGACAAGGCACATGACGCATCAGAAATACATTCAGAGGTGCAGCACAGAATACTTCTCAGAAATCACATTAGCATGAACTCATAACTCTACCTAGGCCAACTGGCCTCTCTGGGGCTAGGACGCTGTAGGAAGGTGGATCCCTGACTATGGTTACCCCTGATTTTTTGCCTTGTGTTTAGCTGGTTTTCAACTTAGTTGGCCTGGGATCCTGCTAATCAGAGTCCCAGGCTATCTGCTCTCTCTTTAAAATGGACTCCATGTACCCTAGGTGCATAACTAATTGGATTGGGTCACCTTATCAGCCCCTGTACAGTGTACTATAGGTACCCAGGGCATAGGTGCATCCAAGGCCTACCAGGGGCTGCAGCATATCTTTTGCCACCCCTGGCTGGCCATCCAAACTGACACAACCGGCTGATCACTCAGCTGGGGCAAGGTCATGTAATCACCCCTTGCTTAGATATAGTATACCTATATCTAAACCTATATCTGGACACATATATACCTATAAGTCACTCCTATGGCAGTCCTTAACAATCCTGGAGGCAGAGTGCTTGATTTTATGTGAGATGGTGCTCTGGCATGAGCTGAGCCTGTCTGCAGCTTTCGGAACCATTTCCTTATAGCTGTTCTGGGATACTGCCATACCATATACTCTTAAGTGCATTATAATCCTCGCGGTTATTGCTAACTTTGGTTTGGCTTTATCAAAACATGTCGTGTAAGGTGTCATACACTTTGGAATACTACCCCCTCGCCAGTTCTGGTGACGGGGGTAGCATTCCACCCTTCTAGATGGCTAAGACATGTGGGTAACAGTAAATGCGGTTAAAACTAACCAGAGCCTCAGCATCACAAAATGGATGCTGCTGCCACAGACACAAGTCTGGCCTCCTGCTGCTGACTGAAACCTGGCAGGGGAGGCTTGGACAAAGGATTTCCTGTCACAGGGAGGTGCTACAATACCCCAGACAGGAGATAGTGGATTGGGGCAGGGAGGGCTGAATGAAACTAGACACTGCCTGGGGCACACAAGGTGTCCCATGCAAAATCCAGTCAGACCGGTTCTGGGGCACTCCAGCCCCAGCACTGGTGTGAAACTGGACAAAGGGAAAGGGGTGTAACCACCCCCTTCCCTGGTCCCACCCATAGGAGGGACCTAGCAGGTAAACCAGCCCCTTGATTTGGAATAAAGGTAGGAGCTGTGCCCATGAGCATTAGATTTATCCTGACTGAAACTTTGATACAGAACTCTGGACCCTTCGACATCCCACTCGACGTGGAAGACTGAAGAATCTCCCTTCTGGTCAAGGAGTGACCACCCTGTGCAGACAGGTACCATCCAGTGCCCAACTGTTTGCTTTGTTGCAGTTCCCGCTGGAACTCGAGCAACAGAGATCGACAAGACCCAGCTTCCCTAACTTCCAACAGCCCGATCCACAGTCCCAGCGAATCTGAGACCCGTGGAGGCGACGTGAAGCGTGGAGCCGGCCATCTTGAAAAGACTGCAAAGTGCTGACCGTGCAGCTCCCGAGGCACCTTCGAAGCTGTCATTAGGTTCTGAGAAGCCCAAACCCCGAGCAGCTTGTGCACGAAGCTCTCCCCTCCACACTCACCGAGTGCTGCGTGGGGCCCTTTTGCATTTTCCTGCTTGACGCGTTGGTCCAGTCGCTTGCCCATTGGCTAGTGGCCCCAGTACCGACGAACCTTTAAATTTGCTCTGCTAGTCTGGTTGCACCAGACTGGCCCTTGCTCCCCTGAAAAGGAGCAACCCCTCTGACCTTGCTGGTCCGAGAAAGAAGCGATCTTCCAATCCTGCGTGGGTTGTCTCTGCCAAGGCCTGTTGACTCCGATCCGGAAACCGTCACCGCCGACAGCGAGAGCCGTCGTGGGACAGCTCGTGATCCACTCCTGGTCATCCTCGATGCCCCAGAGTCCACGTGGCAGCGGAGTCAAGCTTCCCGTCAACCACCTGATTGCGCCCGACATCGCCTGGTTCCTTCCTGGTTCCATCCTAGTCACTGGCTAGTGACCCAGACTCTGTCCCCTCTGCTTTCAGGTACTTACATCTTCGATCCACCCTTGGATCAAACCGGACTCTTCTCTCCTGGCCGCCTGCAGCATCTTCATCTTCAGGCTCCATAGAACTCCACGACGAAACCCGACACACTTTGGCACCTATGCACCCGCTTCCTGTGGGTAAGGTAACGATTGAACACCGGTGCTCCTGTAGTGGTTTACACCTCTAGTGTCCTAGTTTTAAGTGGCTAAGTTCTAGTCTAGTCGGAAGACTTCTAAAACAGTAACTTTGTAACTTTTACGCACCATTGACTTTGCATTGGTGCATGCGTGTGCTTTTAGCGCTGCACCCGATTCCCGCGGGCTACTCCCGTCCTAACTGCTGTTAGTCCAGTGTAGTTCAAGCGATTCCCAAGGCCCTAGGCCTTACCATGGTTCGTAAAGTGATACTTATACCACTTTTTAAATATATGGTTTGAGTGGCCACCGGCCCTATCCATAATTGTGCAACTTGTGTATGTTTAACTGTGCTTTTGTTTAAACGCTTGTGCCTCTGCACTCATAAAGAGTACAGAGGATTATTCTAGTAATAAATACATATATTTTTATAATATATAACTTATGTGGTGTCCTTTCATTTGATATTACAGGATTGCCTATGGTAAAACAGCTGGCTTCACATGCCCTCTTGAGTTTAGCCTGAAGGCTGCTTAGTCCATGCTACCTCTAGGATAGCTTGTCTATAAGGTTGACTTACAACCACCACCATAAGGGATTGTTTGGACTGATACAAGGTGCTCACATAATCGTTGACATCATACATCAGGCCAACTTCTCACAGACGCCCTATGTCGCAGTGTCAGGACAGGCTGCAGGTAGCCAAGAACAAACCTAAACGTGGCAGCTGCCCACTAAGTGCTGGGCAGCTGTAGATGATGGGGCCATCGTGGGAGCCTCGCAGGCTCTGAACAACTGAAATGCCCCCTGAGCCTCGTGGGCTCTTCAAAATAACTGTGGCGCCTGGAGCCTCTCGGGGCTCGAAGAGCACATGGGGCGCCTTGAGCCTCTCTGGGCTCGACAACAAAGATGCTGGGACTGAGCCTCGCAGGCTCGGAAGAACAACTGCCAACTGTTGAGCCTCTCAGGGCTCGAGAACAATGTGGGGCCTTCGTTGGAGTCCCTCCTCTGGGGACTCGAGATCGAGAACTGCCCCCTGAGCCTCTCGGGCTCGTAACTCAAATAGGTGGAGTCCCTCTCGGGGGACTCGGCATCAAGTGAGGCCCCACGGGCCTCTTAGCACCCAGGTGCTCGCACTGGAGGGGAGGGCGGGCACCGGCAATGTGCCCCGATGCCCCTCCTCTCCTTCAATGCACTCACCGGGTCTCGCGGCGACGGTCATGAGAGCTCCCGCTCCTCGGGACTCTCGGGTGTCGCGGCCTCCTCTCACTCTCCGAGGCTCTCCCTCGCTCTTGGGAGCCCCCGGGGGGACGGCGGCTTCTCTGGGGGAAAGGCAGGAGCGTGGAGTAGGCTCCCGCCGCTTCCTGCTTCGTCTCGCTCCGCGGGCGGGACTTGGGAATCTCCTCGGGCCAGCAGCCAATCTGCGCGGCCCAGGGAGTGACGTCACGGAGGAATCCCGGGCCGGCAGCCAATCCCAGCGCGGCCCGGGGAGAACGTCACGAGGGGCCCCGGGCCAGCGGCGATGAACTCGGGGGGACGACGAGGGGTAGGCTCCCTCGAAAATCAGACAATAAGAAATAAAGCAAGGTAGGCACTCACTGGGGGCCCAGAAACCTTCGCATAACCGGGGCAAATGCCGGGTGGGCACCGGCTGCGATCAACAGCGCTCCCAAGCGCTGTGTACACGAAAAGCGCTCTCAAGCGCTAGGGGCCAGAGGAAAGCGCTCCCAGGCGCTAGGGCAACAGAGAGCAACAAAGTCCTTCAGGGGTCCAGGACCTCCGCAGTCCAGGGGCTGGGCAGGGCCCAGGGAGGCAAGACTTCCTCTGGGCCCAAGCAGCAGCATGCCCCTGGTAGATTCGAGTTGAGAACAAGAACATTTTGTAAGGAGACACAGCCCCTTTTTATACATTGAATTCCTTTGTCTAAAAGTGCAGGGTGGGGGAGAAACCAGTCGCAGCTGGTTTTGGAGTACTTTGTTTTCCCCAGCCACCCTTTCCATTCACTAGGCAGGCTAGGGTCATCAGTCGCACCACAGGGGGAGGAGCCAGCATTGTGTGGGGAAAGCCCAGCCCTATTCAGGACCCAGGTGCACCCCTCCCTCACATCAGCATGCTAATCTCTCCATTCACCACCGGGGCAGACCCATACAGACTCCTGGAGCCAGGCTCCCCAGCCAGCTTCAGCCAATCACGCGCCAGCATACTCACTGCACACACACACCCATGTCTAGAAGTTGCCCTTCCCCACTAGACACATACACGCCGCATACATCATTGCGCAGCATTCAATCACACGAGTCTGCACATACCAGACTCGAGCCTGCACACCCCACGCATCAGGATCTATCAGGGACACATACATTCCCCATGCATTCCTAAGGGAGGGCAGGCCTATCTCACCACACGCACTCAGAGTGTGCACGCACTTTCCACTGGGACACAGTGACAGTGCGCAGACACCAAGAATCACCATCCCCAGGTCACATATAACAAGCAAAAACTTCAGGGGTGAACCTGCCAGAAGGGCCAAGTCCAACAGGGGGCTGGCGCGATTCACTCGCGGGAGCGAGGGGCTGGCGCCCAGATAACTGATAACATTTGGTGCCAGCTGCTCGCTCCCGCGAGTGAATAGCCAGACATGCACGCATTGCCATTGGAAGCAATGCATCGCGTGCAGCTTTTTGCCGGGAAAGCTGCATTGATCCCAAGAGGTCTCTTTCCTCTGCAGCGCATGCGTGCTGTGGAGGCGAGACCTAATAATACAGCTCACCAACTCCCTCTCAACCCCTGTCTCCACCAACTACACACGCAGACCCATCAAAATGCCTTTTTAGCCTGCTGGATGAGGAATACACAACAGCTACACTATTACTATCCTCATACAGCTAATACCAGCAGTAAGGGCACACCTGCTAAAAACCCACAAAGCACTGCTCACTCTTCTACAAAGCAAAGTCTCACCATCGCCAAAGCACATTCTCTGAAGCGCCTAGTAATAAATGCTCAATCACTCTCTAAAAACAAACATCACATCTACGACCTTCTCACTAACACAAAACCTGAAATACTCTTCAAAACTGGATCATGGTTGGGAGATGATATGGCTCCAGTCCTGCATGAAGCAGTTCCTCTAGGCTATCAAACAATCACCCAAAATCGTACAGGCAAAAGAGGAGGTGAGCTAGCTGTTGTGTTCAGGCAAACATTAAATATCACTAAAGTTGATGACGTCTCCATACAAGGTTGTGAGGCCCTCTTCACCAGATGCAACCCTACAACGTCTTCCTCCTGTAACTTCCTGCTCCTTTACAGACCTCCACCTAGCAATGCAACATTCCCAGATACACTTCTAGACACGGGTTCAGACCTGATAACACTACACTCCAACCTATGCGTTCTGGGTGAACTCAACACTTGTTTTGACAAACCCGATATGCCCCATCCGAAAACAATCATCGCTGGCCTAGACCCATGGAACCTGCATCAGATAGTCCACAAACCCACACACAGCACTGGACACATCCTAGATGTCATTTTTGCAAATACAGAACTAGTTACCTTTGAAACAATTACTCCACTCACTGAGTAAGACCACCATCTGCTTGCTTTCCAACATAAAACAACACAAAGCAACACACCTTATGGAACTTTAGAGCTAAAAGAGATAAAACAACAAATTATAAAGCTACAATTTGCCTGGCTCAAAACAAATACTAATCAAGACAAACTTAGCCCGCAGAAACTTAACAGATTATACAAGTCAGCTATCAAATAAGCTAATTAAAGATACTATTCACACAGAATTTAAAATGCTAAATGTGCAAATAAAGAATTCTATAACATTCTCACTGAATTACGTAAACCAAATTGCCTAGAAGGAGATCATCCCATTACTCAAGTTTTCACAGACAAACTGGCAAATCATTATACAGCCAAAGCAGGCACCTTGGACTCATACTTAAAACAAAGAAAAAACATCAGCACCGACCCTTTTTCAAAACAACAATCAAAAAATGCGCTACCCCAGCCTCTCCATTCTTTCCAACGAATTTCACACAATGAAATTATTGACCTGGTCAAAGTAAGCATGTCTGCCGTCTGCCCTTTTTACCCGTGTCCACCACAAACCTTCAAGAGAATTCTTCAAACAGCCTCTGCTACCACACCGGTAAGAAGAATCATCTACAATTCCTTAACTACCGGAATATTTGTAGAAAAACTAAAAAAGTCATATATATATATGCCCATTACCGAAGAAAACCGACCTGATCCCCAACAACTACAGACCAATTACAAATGGTCCTTTCCTGGGCAAACTGATAGAAAGAGCAGCGTTCGCCCAGATGTCACAATTCATTGAAGAGAATGCCATACTTTCAGTCTTCCAAATGGGATTCCATCCAGGAAGAGGCACAGACTCTGCCCTCGTTGCCATCTGGGATGACCTGAAGAATACAGTTGACCGCAACGGGGTTGCTTCGCTACTTCTCTTGGACCTCTCAGCTGCCTTTGACACGGTGGGCCATGACACTCTAACACAAAGACGCTACAAAGCCGGCATGGAGGAGACTGCTCTCGACTGGATCACATCCTCCCTTCACAACAGAACTGATGTCATCCATACCTCTCTTTCTCTTCCAAACCGTACTTCACAAAAGCAGGGGTCTCTCAAGGCTCTGCCATCTCACCCATACTTTTCAACATCTACATGAAGTACCATAATTATGCAGATGACACGCAAATACTCCTTCAAAGGGAATGCCCCAAAGACATTGGAAACTGACGAATTTTCAGTTGTCTCAGAGCCATGGATCAATGTATGATGTGGAGCCATCTCAAATTGAACGCTTCCAAAACGGAAATATTCACGTGTGTCAATTGGAAAAATGATGACCCACTCACCTCATGGCCAGATGATCTCGGAACACCGTGAAAAGTACTGAAGGAAGTAAGAAACCTTGGAATTACCATGGACTCAAAGCTAACAATGCTCAAGTTCAAGTTCAAGTTCAAGAATTTGTGTAGCGCGCTACTCACCCAGAGGGTCTCAAGGCGCTTGAGGGAGGGTGGGTGCATTACTTATCGAAAAGCCAGGTTTTTAGTTGCTTTCTGAAGGAGGGGTGGTTCTGTGTAAGGCGGAGGTGAGTGGGGAGAGAGTTCCAGGTTTTGGCCGCTAAGTAGGAGAAGGATCTTCCTCCCATGGTGGATCTATGGATGCGCGGAATTGCGGCGAGGGCTTGATTGGATGATCGTAGTTGGCAGGTGGGTGTGTAGAAGGACAGTCGTGTGTTGAGGCATTCGGGTCCTAGGTCGTAGAGGGGTTGTGTGCGTAGGTGAGGAGACGGAACGTTATTCTCTTGTTGACGGGGAGCCAGTGGAGGTCTTTCAGGTGACCGGAAATGTGAGCTTGACGGGGGATGTCCAGTATGAGTCTGGCTGAGGCGTTGGATGCGTTGGAGTTTTTTCTGTAGTTTGGCTGTGGTTCCAGCGTAAAGGGTGTTTCCGTAGTCCAGTCGGCTTGTGACCAGTGCGTGGGTGACTGTCTTTCTTGTTTCGGTGGGGATCCAACGGAAGATTTTTTTGAGCATGCGTAGGATGTTGAAGCATGAAGATCAGACGGCGTTGACTTGTCTGGTCATCGAGAGGGAGGAGTCTAGGATGAAGCCCAGGTTACATGCGTGATCTGTAGGTATGGGTGCTGTTCCGAGGGCCGGTGGCCACCATGAGTCGTCCCAGGCAGACGGGGATGATCCTAGGATGAGGACTTCCGCTTTGTCTGAATTTAGTTTTAAACGGCTGTTCTTCATCCATTCGGCTACTTCTTTCATTCCTTCATGTAGATTGGTTTTGGCGGTGTTTGGGTCTTTGGTGAGGGAGAGGATCAGCTGGGTGTCGTCTGCGTAGGAGATGATGTTGAGGTTGTGTTGTCGCGCGATGGATGCGAGGGGACTCATGTAAACGTTGAAGAGGGTGGGACTGAGTGATGATCCTTGTGGTACGCCGCAGATGACTTCGGTGGCCTCTGACCTGAATGGGGGGAGGCGGACTCTCTGGGTTCTTCCGGCGAGGAACGAGATGATCCAGTCCAAAGCTTTTCCTTGCATTCCGACGTTGCTGAGGCGTTGTATGAGGGTGCTATGACAGACTGTGTCAAAGGCGGCGGAGAGGTCAAGTAGGATGAGGGCAACTGTTTCTCCGTTGTCCAGTAGCGTTCGGATGTCGTCTGTAGCAGCGATGAGGTCGGTTTCGGTGCTGTGTTTGGCTCGGAAGCCGGACTGTGAGGGGTCGAGGGAGTTGTTGGATTCAAGGAAGGCGGCGAGCTGACTATTGACGGCTTTCTCAATGACTTTGGCAGGGAATGGGAGGAGTGAGATGGGGCGGTAGTTCTTAAGTTCAGAAGGGTCTGCTGTGGGTTTCTTCAGAAGGGCGCTGAGTTCGGCATGTTTCCAGCTTTCCGGGAAGGTGGTGGAATTGAAGGAACAGTTGATGACATCGCGGAGATGGGGTGCGATGATGGAGTCTGCTTTGTTGAAGATGTGGTGGGGACATGGGTCGGTTGGTGAGCCTGAGTGAATGGAGTTCATCAGGCGATGGTGTCTTCAGTAGTGATTGGGTTCCAGGCGTAAAGGTTGTGAGACTGCTGTTTTGGTTCCGAGGTGGGTGGAGTGGTCTGTTCTTCGGCCTGGTTTTCAAAGCTGTTATGTATGTCAGCGATTTTGTTGTGGAAGAAAGAGGATAAAGAGTCGCAGAGGTCTTGGGAGGGAGTGATGTCGTTGGTGCTGGCGGTGGGGTTGGTAAATTCTTTGACGATGTTGAATAGTTCCTTGCTGTTGTGGGCGTTGTTGTCGAGTTGATCCTTGAATGCTGATTTCTTGGTGGATCGGATCAATTGGTGGTGTTTGCGGGTGGCGTCCTTGAAGGTGGTCAGGTTGTCAGTGGTTGGGTTTTTTCTCCAGGTTTTCTCGAGGGTACGACATAACTTCTTGGATTTCTTAAGGTCATCGTTGAACCAGGGGGCCTTTTTGTTACCTTGTTTGATCTGGTGGTTTTTCAGGGGTGCTAATTCGTTAGCGCTGTGGGTGATCCATTGTGTAAGTTTGGTGGCAGCTTGGTTTGGGTCCGATGATATGGTACGAGGGTTTTGGTTAAGTGATGTGAAGAGTTGGTCGGTGGTTATTTTGTTCCACTTTCTTCGAGGAATAGGATGTGGGGGGTTGTGGGTCGTGGTCTTTTTGTAGCTGAAGTGAACGCAGCTGTGGTCCGTCCAATGGAGAGCTGTGGTGTGATTGAAGGAGATGTGTTTGCTGGAGGTGAAGATAGGGTCCAGCGTGTGTCCAGCTAAGTGGGTGGGGGTGTCAACAAGTTGTTTGAGTCCGAGATTGGCCAGGTTGTCCTGAAGGGTGGTGGTGTTGCTGTCGTTTTTCTTTTCCAGGTGGAAGTTGAGGTCTCCCAGTAGAATGTAGTTCTCGGATGTGAGGGCATGTGGGCTGATGAAGTCTGTGATGTCTTCGTTGAATTGTGTGCGGGTTCCTGGTGGTCTGTAGATGAGGGTGCCTCTAAGTGTGGTCCTGGGGTCGGTGTGGATCTGGAAGTGAAGGTGTTCGGTGGTCGCGAGGTTATCGTCGGAGCTGGTCGTGATTCGGATGGTGTTCTTATGGACGATTGCAATGCCTCCTCCTGTTTGGTTGGTGCGGTCTTTTCGGATGATCTTGTAAGCGTCCGGGATGGCTATGGCGATGTCTGGAGCTGATGAGGCGTTCATCCAGGTTTCTGTAAGGAAGGCGACGTCCGGCGATGTAGTGTCTAGTAGGTCCCAGAGTTCAGTGGCGTGTCTGTGGACCGAGCGGTTGTTCAGCAGGATGCACTTCAGGTGGTTAGAGTCGGAGCTGTGTTTGGAGGAAGTGGATTTGGTGTGGGTCCTGATGCAGGTGAATTTGCAGGAATGGCAGGCGAATGGTCCGTGGGTGTGTCCGGGGACTGCTTCGCAGCATTGTGGTGAGCGTCCGGGGTTAAGGGCAAAGAGGGTAGCGGCGTCATACGTTATGCGGGCGGGGAGGGTTTTGCGAGGACCAGGGGGTATGGCGCTGGGCACGGTCCAGGCACGGACGGGCGTAGACGGGCTTACCTTTGGCGCTCCTTCGCGCGACCGATGCGCGTGAACGCTGCACGCTGAGGCCTCTGTCATATGCGGATAGTGGAGGGGGAGGGGCGAGGAAGGGTCAGCTGGTAGGCGGGAGCGGGGTGGAGATCCGGGCAGGGAGGCACAGCAACAACAACAACAAAAACAAAATGGAAGCAAGACAAAAGCGAAACAGGTTTGGGGCACAACCATGAATAACGCGAGGCAAATTGCAGTGGCACCGGTGCAATCAGGCAGCAATCAATTTGACAGGCAGCGCAGCACTATTTAAAATATAATTATAGCGTACTATGGCAATCAGAGCGCTACGATTTAAAAATGCTCAACAAATTGACAAACTATCAGGCAGTCTAGCGCTACAGGGTACTTGCGATATTCGAACAGGCAATGGCAGATGTGGGAGAGAGGCGAGGTAGCAGACAGCAGTCCAGGTGGCAGGCAGAGCGGGGAGCAGCGTGAGGAGCGACCGCTTCTGTAGGTAACAGGACGGTCCACAAGTGTGCAAACTAGCAAGAACAAGCTTCGTTACTATACAAACTCTGAAACACATCTTCCCCCATCTGGGATTTTCACACATGATCCAGTCCACCATTTCCCTTGTTCTGTCCAAACTCGATTATGCCAATAGCTAGCTAGCTAGGCGCCCCAGACAGCGTTGTTTTCCTTTAACCTCCGGACGGAAAAGCGTCTCTGTAAAACGATGGAACGGGGCTGGCACCACTCCCATGCTACACAGCATATAGAGAAATATAGACCTCCTTGGCTCAACATCATAAAAATATAAAAACCGCTAGCAGAGCTCATATTGTTCTGCAACTCAATCAGGCAGGGAATGCCCCTAAAGTTCTCTACCAAATCTTAAAATCCTTCACTCACCCGATGGCTTGCAACAACGAAGCAGCTCCCTCCCAAGCCCTATGGAATAAAATTGCAACTCACTTTACTCAGAAAATGTTGTTGATTTACAACAAAACCACCTCAGTCGGAAACTCTGAGCTGAACCCCATAGTACACTACTCTCCCGATCCGCCCAATTCACAGACGTTAGATAATACGTCCGATGGTGTAGAATCATTACTGAATACTGTAAACCAGGCTCTCCAATGGATATTATCCCGGCTAGGATCACCTCACTGCTCTACAAACAGCTATCCACCCCAATTTGGTTGATCCTCAATCTTTCGATGAGAGAGGTCCAACTCCCCCCTGAATGGAAGGTGGCACAAATAATCCCCATCTGTAAAAACCCTAAGGCTCCCATGGAAGACCTATCCAACTATCGCCCAATTTCTTTGTTACCTCTCCTGAGCAAGATACTGAAAAAACACATCAACAAACACCCGTCTGACTATGTCGAAGCCTCAAGCTGCCTTGATCCATCTCAGTCTGGTTTTAGGTCAAGTACAGTACTGCGTCAGCTTTTATTGCTGTCACTGACAATATCAGACAGCCCCTGGACAACGGACAAGCAATACTTCTTGTACTGCTTAATTTGTCGGTTGCCTTCGACACGGTCTCTCAACAGACTCTGCTCAGGAGACTCAAAGAAATTGGGGTATATTTAAGAGCCCCTCGCATCACTTTTGCGCCGTCATTGCGTAACTTTTGTCACGCAGCGGTGGCGTAAAAGTTGCGGCCCATTTACAATGTGACGCATCTAGGGAGATTTGTCACGTTGTAAAGCCATGCGTGACATTATACCTGCGTCAGGTATAATGTATGCAGGGTAGGCGTTCCCACGCAGGAAAGCCTCGTAAAAGTGACGCAGTGAAATCTACAAGATTTCACTGCGTGACTTTTAGGACGCCTCTGCGTCAAAACCTTACGCCTGCTTGAAGCAGGAGTAAGGAGTGGCACAGTGTATTGGGAATATGCTGCAACACGCATTGCTGCAGTTAGGTTGTGCTTGCGACCCCACTTCAGCAATGCGTGACTTTTCCATCGACAGATGCGTCAGAATTTCTGACGCATCTGTCAATCCTTGCGCCGTGGAGCGCAGGATAGTAAATACAGCGCACCCATGGTGACGCAAGGGTTTTGCATGGTGGCGCAGGGAAAGTGACGCATCTCTATCAGATGCAGCACTTTCTTGTAAATCTGCCCCCAGGTGTTCCAAGGGCTAGCCTCACAATGGATGTCGAGTATTCTCTCTCACCAAACTCAGACTATCAACCTAGGCCCTTTCCGTTCAAAGATCACAGGATTAACAAAGGCTTTACCTCAGGGATCCTGTCTCAGTCCCACCTCATTTAACATGTATGTTGCCCCTAGTGGGATTACTCAGGAAACTAGGATTCGTAGCATTCTCATATGCTGAAGATCTGCAACTCCTACTTTCCTTTGACAAACACCCCCCCGATGCTCAGTCTACCTTTTCGGATGGCAAGGTGGCAATCTCTAGCTGGATGAGGAAAAATGTCCTACAGCTTAATGCAGGGAAAACTGAGATTATTCTGTTTGGAGATTCCCCCCTTGATGTGGTCCCCAGCTGGTGGCCATAAGAACTGGGGCGCTGCTCCGGCTCCCAAGACTGTGGTCAAAAACCTGGGCGTCCGTCTGGACCAGAAACCGATAATGAAGGAGCGCGCTGCCACTACCATCGGCTCTTGCTTCCACATGCTAAGTCTCCTACGTAGGGTATTCCTTTTCCTCCCTCTGTCTACTCGGAAAACACTCATTCAGGCATTAATGCTGCTACGCCTTGACAACTGCAATGCCCTATTGATTTCTGCTAACGAATCCACACTGAACAGACTACAAGTAGTCCAAAATACTGCAGCTCGCCTGGTCTGGAACGTTCCTCCCTGAACTGTCTCCCTTCCACTCCACCAACTCCACCAACTGCACTGGCTTCCAGTGCATAAACCGATCAGATTCAAGATGTGTTGCATTGTACAGAAATCATTGAAAGGTAAAGGTCCAAGTTACCTGGTAGAAAAATTCACTAACTATCTGCCATCTAGGCCTCTACGTTCAGGGTCTAAGTCCCTACTCCTTAGTCCACGCTGCAAAAAAACGCATCTAGGTGGAAAAGCTTTCTTCCACCTAGCCCCCTTCTACTGGAACCAACTCCCTATCCGTTTACAGCAATGCCCAGATCACCTGCAGTTCAGAAGGCCCCTTGTTTTAACCTGCATCCTTTCTCCGGCCGGCCGCAAAAATGCCTATAGCGCGGAGAAACCCCTTGGGGGGTGATTTGGGCGCTTTATAAATGAATAAATATCAAATAGCCTCTGCCATGGATAACCTTTAACTACCATGAAAAGACTACAACGGACTCAGAACTCTGCTGCCAGACTCCTCTTACAAATGAAGCTGCAAGTCCATATCTCCCCTGCCTTGAGAGCCCTGCATTGGTTACCGGTTGCCAGAAGATCCGTGTTCAAGCTGCTTTGTATCACCCACAAAGCGATACATGGAACAGGACCGCTCTTCATTAAGAGTAAAATCACAAAATACATTCAACAAAGGAACCTACACACCAAAATCCCAAAGTACAATAAAAAAACATGGGTGGCACATCCTTCTCCGTTCGAGCAGCCAAACTAAGGAACTCTTTACCGTCAACATAAGATCCACAGATAACCACCTTATCTTCATAAGACTACTCAAGAGTTGGCTCTCCCCCACATAACCACCATACTCAAACATAAATATACAGCATATCTCCCTGTATATAAGCATTTATTTGGACTATAGATATGTACCTATGTATGTGTATTGCTTATTATAAATGTGTGTAATAATTATGTTTTTAAAGATTTAGATATTCTTTAGTTTCTGCTTAAAAATTTACATGTTACTTATAGTTACATTATTCTGTGATTAACATGTGTATAAGTGGCTGCATATATAAGTAAATCTTTTATCATAACTCTGTATCTGCAATTATTTCACTATTAAATTACAAAAAAAAATAATTTAAAGTACTACAACACTTGAAAGTCTGAGTTTATTAAATGCATCTAGATATATTACCTTCCTTAGGCATATATATACCTTCCACGTACTTACATGTCTTTATTTTTATGACTTTGCTTCCAATTCAGCATCTCCAATGCATTACCCTATATCTCACCCTATACCTCTCTCAATATATCCTCTACCTCCACTCTTTGACTCATCTCCAACCTCATTCTGTGGAAAAGTAAATTTTGCCATGTTCTGTGTCCCTACGCGTCCTCCATCATATGTTATGTGCGCATGATTAATATGCATATGCATTCCCTATGTTCGATTAATGACGCAATTACAGTTGTGTCCATCTCTAGTATGTCAGTTTCCAGTTCTCGTGAATAATACGAATATCAGGCCTATGTAAAGTTACGTTGCCACGTTTCTCAGTGTGCACGTTATTCCATTGTAAAGTCCCCGTTTCTAGGCCTCAAAAGGGCCCGGACACCAGATTCAGCTCCTGTCTCCTGAAGCCTCGCTGAAGAGCGATACAGCCCCCACCTGTATCCTCGACCCTTCACTTACTTCCTGCCTCGCAGTGCCCGGTTCAACCTGGCTCTGCCTCTGAGTCTGCCAAGAGTATGTTATGATTCCAGTTATCAGTTCAGCCCTCCTCCTCTGCATTCCTAAAGCTACTGAATCGCATCAATAGTTACCGTCATTGTCTAGCCTTTACGTCTCCACGTTAGAGAAATACTGCATTTAATGGTCATTTAATATTCTTCATCACGCACTACATGTAGAATAATGCATGCTCCAGTCTTAGAGTCTGTTAGCTTTTCCCCTCCTGACTTCTAGTTTATATCAACATGTTCCCTAAACATCAGATACTAGATACTGTTTAGGTACATGTCGCCCTGACTCTCCAGACTTCAGTCTCTGCTCCTAGCACAGAGTTCATAGCCCCCAGTTTCTCCTAGTAACACGTCATTGCCAGTTTGCGCGCACCATTAGGTCAGAGGTCCCGGCTTCTCAGGTAGCCCCCTCCATGGTTTCCGCCCCATTCATGACATATTCTGTTACGTTTGCATCACATGTCTATGTATACGCCCTGTTACACCTCTTTTCACCCTTATCTTTCGCGACTGCTACGCGTCACGCCTATTGCTCCACCCACTGCTACGCCTATTGCAATGTAATGCTATGTGCTTGCGCTATGTATATATGCTCATGTACTGTTATTAAAAAGTTATCCTTCCTAGCCTTCTTGTCCAGATCCTGGCAGCGCTGCCAGGGCTTACCATTCTGTTCCCGTGCAGGTTGTCCTGTTCCTGTCCTTTATGCTGTAATAAACCTGCAAACTCCTACTACCTCGAATCTAGACTCTTATTTATTGAGCTATCTGTTATTCATTTATGCATTCAAAAAGAGAGGTATTATTTATTTATTTACCACATAATGGCGCCCGAACAGGGACTTGCCCTTTCCCCACGCGTCGGTGAAGCCACGCCGACCCCCTGACCCTCTGCAGTCGTGACGGAACTCTTCTGCGCACCGGCAGATATTTCTGCTTCAAGTATCCCTCAGGCCCACGGAGGAGACGGAGGAGGCGGTCCAGCATCCAGACGAGACGGTGGAGGAACGCGGCGAGTCCCGACCAGAGCCCAAGCCGAGAGTCCAAGGTCCGAGGTATCCGGAGGCCCACCCGTAACAGAAGTCCGAAGTTCGTCCGTCCGGCGTCCAAGCAGTCCCGTCCAGTCTGAGGCCTTCCGTTCTTGCTGCCCGGTGAGTACCGTTACTGGGGTAGTATCTAGACAGGGTCAATCTGATTGACTCTGGTCCGTGGGTTGGTGGTACACAGACCCACAAACGAAGTGTCCACTTCGGTGGATGCGGGTCCTGACGTGTCTCTTTATGAGACCGGTAAGTTTCGTACTGTTTCAGCAGTGCATCTAGTTTCTGTTCCAGTCAGTTCTGTTCTCGAGAAAATTCATGTATTCTGTGTTCCGTATTCCAGGTAGTATTCTGTTCGAATTGTTATTTTAAATGTTCTTCATGTATTTTAATGTCGTGGTATGAATGGGGAATAAGTATCGTGTTCATTGTGTATTGTATTGTGTCTAGATTACAGTCCAGTCATGCCCTTGTTTTCTAAGTTACGTCAGTTAAAAACTAGAAAGGGTCTGCTGGAAGCAGCAGTTCCAGTTCCGCCTAGGGACAGTCCAGGTCATTTTATGTATCAGAAGCATGGCATAAGCGCCATATTGTATCTAGATTTATGGGTAGAGTATACCAAACAGTTAGAAGAAAAATATAGATGGCCCGTATCGGGTACATGGGATGCCGAGTGCATCATGAGAGTAGAAGAAGCATTATGGAAAAAGAAAGCCAGACAGTCACAGAAAGATGCCATCGAGTTATGGCGCAAAGAATCTCATAAAAGAACCGAAAAAGAAATCAGAAAGTCAGAATTAAGTAGAGAATCCTTAGAACGAGCACAAGAAAAAGAACTAATCGAGATAGGTGAACAAGTTAAAGCCGAACAGTCAGACAGACAGAGGCATGCTCTTATTAAGGGTATGTATCCTCTTCTTGCCAAGGGCCTGCCAAAAGCGACCCCGGAGGCATCCAGTAACTTTCCGCCACCATTAGTTCCGACCAAGCTACGTCACAAACAGACCGCAGCTGATATTTTTATTTCGTCCTATTTGGACGACACAGTCCCAGAATATGCAAATCCTGTTCGCGCTCCGCCAGTCCCTGTAAATCAGGCACTTCCCGTTCCTCCAGACACCGGGGTACCCCTTGCAGTACCTGCTACGGTCCCCCAGGTCCAGCCCGCCATACCAGTTCAGCCCGCATTTCAATTTCCTGCCACACTAGTACGAAGAGGATCAGTTGACGATTCTAGTTTAGGGGCCGCAGGAGGAGGTCCTCCTCAGACCCCGCCGCCACATAAGCGTTTAACGTCAGCCGAATTACATGCACAAGCGTCACAGCGTACGCCCAGACATCAGTCTGTAGCAGAAATAAGAAAAGCCCTTAATGAATGCGGCTATGATCCAGTCCCAGGCGAGGATAATATGGTTTTATATTCATTCCGCGTAAGAAAGGTGGCCGAGTATCTAGTCACCCTACCGAATATGAAAGAAGATCTAGACAGAATATATCGTTTCATCCGTACAGGGGATGATCCAGAAAGCATTGGCGAAGCCATGTCTCAAAGGAAAGCCGAGATCCAGCTTATGATATTAAAGTTTCTGATTAATTGTCTAATACGAGAACAAGATTATCCGACCAAAGATCAAGCCGAAATGAGAACCCTGACAAGGTGGAGTGATAATATAGCCGAGGGTAAGCACAAGACCATCAGTAGTATAGAGAGTATGTACAAGAAAATCCGTAAAGAAATAATAAAGTTACACGAGCAGCGTAAAGCAGCACAAGTAAGCGAGAAAGAAAATAACTCTGATACTGAAGAGGTAGACGACGAGAATCCCGCCAGAATAGCGTATGTAGGAAAATCTAGATTTCCAGATCGCCATTTACGCCTAGAACACAAGTCTACTTTCCATCATCCAGCACCAGAACAAGGTTCTCTAGAACAAGTGTTTCAAGCTACCGATCACATTCTGAAATCACGAATCGGTTATAGCGAGTTAAGTACCATGCATGAACAAGAACTAGTCCGATCAGCAGTCCGATGGACTACTGATTCTACCACCTTTCCAGACGAAATAGTGGCACAAATGTTTCTGAAAATGCCCCCAGCCGAGCAACGACTGGCGGGTATGTATATGATCCAGCACCTCATTACATTGTATGAGGGTCAGCACTCTGATCCAGGCCCGTTACATGATATCCTGAACGAGTTACTCCAGTATAGATGGAAAGGTTTAGGTACTGATTTAATTAGTGTCATTCTAGAACAGCGTCACAAATATAGAACGTTTCTGAACCCGCATTTTGTTCATGTCTCACCCCCAGAAAGTAAACCATTTTACATGGAGAGACAGAATCCGTTACGAGAAGTCCACCCAGTTAGAGGAACGGGTGGCGAACTAGAACGAGTGTTTGTTTACACCCCGATCACAAAGATGGAACTCTTAGAGATGAAAAAATTAATTCCCTGCCACGATAAAGATCCAGCAGGGTTCCATCGAGAATTAAAAGACATGCTCCGTATGGGAGAATACACGTATCCAGATATAATTAAAATGTTAAAGGTTCTGCTGCCCGCAGGGGTGTATGAAAAGCTCAAGGAAAAAGAATGGGAGGTGGGAGAGAAAAAGATAGATTGGGCAGTTCTAGAAGCTGAAGATAAGGCACGAGTACCAGGTACCGGTCTTGGAGCGAAATGTAAAGAATTACCAGAATTGTTAATACAAATTTTACCCAGATTATTGACAACTAGAAAGGAAGACTGGGATGCAATCTCAGCCTGTAAACAGAAACAAGACGAAGACATTAGTGATTTTTATTCTAGATTTGAGAAATGTTTTAGCATCAACAGTGGCCTCAAGACAAGTAGTGAGTCATACCCTCATCTTTTTGTTACTAAATTAGTCGAGAATTCAAGTCAACAAATTAAGAATCGAGTTTTGAAAGTCGAAAGTACCTGGCAAGCTAATACCCCGTCCCAGATGTTACAGATGCTCCAATACCACCAGAATAGAATTAGAGAAGAGCAAGAACACGAGAGAAAACGTATGAAAGACACGAAAATGAAAGTACTAGTTGCACAATCCGTTCCTCAAGACAGTCAGAAGAGGGGTCCGACTCAAGCCAGTCATCCTGCAGCTCCCGTTAAAGGGAACTGCAATTATTGTAAACAGCCAGGTCATTTTATAAACGAGTGTGCAGTTCTGAAACACAACATAGCTACTGGTAAGACTAAAGAAAGACCACGTCCGCCTAGACAAGAACAAGTTTCACAGATTCCTCAGCCACAGAATGCACCACAGACAGTTACAGCACCGCAGCCCATCGCTGCAACACAGCATGTTACACAGCAAATGTATCAGTATGCACAGTCTGAGTATCCAGAGTATCAGCCATATTCATGAAACAGCCTAGAGAGGGAGGTAGGCTTGCCTCTCATCGAGATACCTGTAGATCAAGAAGGTCCCTATGTTCACAGTCAAGTATTAGGGAAAGACAGAAAGTTTTTGATTGATACAGGGGCAAGTAGGACCACAATTAGCCACGCCGAAGTTCCAGGGGCTCCGCTCTCAGGCTCAAGAAATGTTTCCCTTGGATTTTCAGGAAAACCTATCGTAAATGAGATATCAAAGCCAGTTACTCTAGAAGTAGGTCCATTGTCCCGTACTACTGATCTGTTACTTACTAAGTCATGTCCAGAAAATCTATTAGGCATTAAAACACTGAAAGAGTTAGGTGCAGTTATATGCTGTTCCCCAGAGGGAATACGTCTGTTCCTACGTGACTTTAAGGGTCACTATGTATTACGAGATTTTGATCCCAGATTGTCTAATGTTCCGCAGCATTTATGGGCGCAAGGTCCAACTGATGTAGGTTACATGCAAATCACACCCCATCGTGTGACTCTCAAGCCAGGTGTAGTGTTACCACGAATCAGACAGTACAGATTGCCACCTGAGGCTGTAGCAGCCTTATCCGAAATTATTGACGAGCTCATCGCTCAAGGAGTGGTTGTAGAAACTGACTCCAATGTATGCAATTCTCCGATCATTCCAGTCATGAAACGTACTGATCCGAATGCACCTCCAGTATATCGATTAGTGATTGATCTCCGAGAACTTAATAAATGTATTATTCCTCAGTACCCAGTTGTCCCAGATATCTCTTCCCTATTAACAGCCATTGATTCCGAAGCCATGTTCTTTACTGTAATCGACCTCAAGAACGCGTTTTTCAGTGTTCCCATTCATCCAGACAGCCAGTTTCTTTTCGGATTTTGTTTAAATGGAAGGAGCTATATGTTCACACGAGCTCCTCAAGGTTTCACAGAAAGCCCTAGTATTTATAGTCAAGCACTCAAGAGACAACTAGACAACATTCACATGCCAACTGACACTGCCCTGCTCCAGTATGTCGATGATCTACTGATCACAGCCCGTTCTGAACGTGCTTGCGAGCGAGCATCCCTTACAGTCTTGTATTTCCTAGCCGAGATGGGACACAAGGTGTCCCCTTCGAAGCTTCAATTCTGTGTCCAGCAAGTGGTATACTTAGGACACTTACTGTCCAAGAGGGGTAGGCAGTTGACACCAGACCGTATCCAGTTAATAGCGAGTCTTCCCCAGCCCAAGACCCAGAAGGAGGTACGTGCTTTTATCGGCCTCACTTCTTACTGCCGACAATGGATTCCTCAGTATGCATTTCTAGCCAAGCCACTGATACAGTTAACGACACAGGAGGCAGCCGTATCGACTGTCCTCCCTTGGACATCTGAACATACACTCAGTTTCAATGAGTTAAAGAAAGCTTTATGTCAAGCTCCAGTTCTAGCTACACCGAACTACAGTAAGTCTTTTACACTTTTCGTCACTGAACGCGAAGGTACAGCATTATCTGTTCTCACACAAGATCAAGCAGGACAATACAAGCCATGTGCTTATTTTTCGAGCACATTAGATCCTGTAGCCCAGGCTCTGCCTGCGTGCCTCAAGTCAGTTGCAGCCACAGCACTAGCTATCAGACAAAGTGATTCCATAGTATTAGGACACTCCCTGACAGTACAAGTTCCACACTCCGTGGAAGTTCTTTTAAACCGAACACAGACTCAGCACTTGACAATTGCACGTTTAACAGGTTATGAATTGACACTGTTTCAGCCACACATAGAAATCAGACGCTGCAACGTTCTCAATCCTGCTACACTGTTACCATCAGTTACTTTAAGTCCGGACACACACGACTGTGTGGAAGTAGTTAACATCATGACAAAGCCAAGACAAGATCTGACAGATATTCCATTACCAGATCCCGACCTGACACTTTATGTGGATGGTTCATGTATGAGAACAAGTACAGGAGAACTAGTCGCCGCGTATGCAGTGACTACCGACACCGAAGTTATTGAGACACACCGTATTGACACCCTGTCTGCTCAAGCAGTGTAGTGTAGTTCCTATTTTCCCAATAGGCTCTGCGCATTGGAATAGTACCTACAGCAGTAAAGGCCTAGACCAGACGTTAACTAGGTCTACTACTGTCGATACTAGACTTAATTTTTGGGTTTGCCAGCTAAGCTCAGAGTTCGCTAGAAACTTTCTCGAATGTTCAAGGAAGGATTAACTTCCCTGATTAGACAAGAAGGGATTTAGTTTCTGACAACCATAGAACATGACAACTTTGCTCTCCCCTAATCAAGAGTCAATCTCAAGAGTCGTGTGAGCACAAGGCAATTATTTTACTCAGTCAGTACGTGCATTCTTAGTCTCATCAGAATGTAGAGAAAAGGAAGAGACGGGCGTGTTCAATAAAAAGGTGTTATTTATTGATCAGTCTCTTTTCTCGTACAAGAGAAATGGATCGATATTATTGCAATACTTATAGTTAAGTAAAGTGCATACATTAGAAGCAATAGTATAAAATAATACTGTAAAAACATTGATATGGTTTCTGAGCCATATGATGTTTAAAATGATTAAAATATATTTACATACACATATACATTTGACTAAACGTACTCAACTGGTGTTTCTAAATACGCCTACCCCGTGTACCTGACCTAAGTCTAATGCGTGGGCGGGAATAGAAAGTTACAGTTTAAGTTAAGTTTGTTTTTGCCAAGTGAATAACTAAAGAATTCTCTGGGAGGGGTTATTCAGTTCTGTACCTGGAATTTAGGATGAATGAGGAATGGTATCTCTTTCTCTGCTCTCGATATTCCAGGCTGCCTGCGAGGGCTACCCGGAAGCGCCGGTGCTGGGTCTCTCGGCTTGAGATAGCAGCGCGTCTCTCAGCGCGTCAGGAAGGCGGGGCTGCTGCCAGCGGGGTCTGCTTCTGCTCTCGGCTTCGGCAAGTGTGGCTGCTCCGTCTTGTCACCACGCGTGTGTTTTGCATAGGGCAAGATCGGCAATATTTATACCTTAAAGGTGCCGGGATTGACGTAAGGATGGACATAGGTACGTCAATAAAGATGTCATACGACTTGCTCGTTAGCACATTCTTTACTAAAGTTCTCTGTGAAATCAAAACAATGGCCGCACGGATTATCCAGGTTGTCATAGGTTTGATTTGTTATGAGAACGTCGTATGCCTTATCAGGGGCTGGAGGAATATCGCTTGTCTAATTAGATCTCAAGCGTTATGACCTAATCAGATAACACGTTCCTGTGCCGTAGTGTGACTGCGTCAGATAACGGTATCTGCATCATGGGGAATTTCTTGCCTCATGGGCTGACTGTTAGTTAACTAGCTAGGTAGTTTAACCAGAATAGGGTCAGGAATAGGGGGATCGATTCAGAACCTATAGAAATACACGACACCCACTCCACGCTAACTATGGTCATATCTACTAATCTATGCATAGTATAACATAGTACAACATACTGTAGAGTATAGTGTATACCTTACCACCCCAAAATACATAAATGCATTTTGAAATTTTCAAATATACTGAAAAATTGCAGTCATATATATCGTATGCACTTAAGCTATGAATCAAATGCAAAAGTAAACACGCATTGTTATGCATTATTGTTTGTTGGTATATGAGAAATACACATGAAATGGCTCTTAATATGGCTATACAGAAAAAAAGTCGAAACCATTTCATCACATAAAATATATTGTGAACATACCAGTGGGCAGCTAAAGTCTATATAAAGTCTATAAAGAATCTAAAAAAATAGAAATCTTAGTTCTCTAGGAATAGTTTCTTACTTTAAGCAGAAGATCAGTGTCCCGGGAAAAAATATATAGAAAAATATTTTAGGGGCTTGCTGAAAAAAGTTGCTGTCCGTGAACTGGATTGTAATTGTTCATGTGACTTTATTATTAAAGTTGAAGGCCGAATTCAGGGAACGCCGCGTGCGAGTTTACTCAAAAGTCTCTATTTCTGTTCCGGAGAGAACATCATATCATTCAGGCTTTCGAAAAAACTGTCAACAGCTTCATGGGAAAGTTCCACTAAGTCGGAAATAGGGGTAACCATGCATTCATGCGCATGATTGTCTCCATTGACATTCTGATTTGCATTGCTGACAGAAGGTCGTACCTGTTCGATGCTGCTTTCATCTCGTACTTCACTACTCTTCAATCGCAGTGGTGAAGATTCCAGGAATGCCGTCATCAGAATTGGCAGCCTTTGAGGGCAGCACAGTGCGTGAACCTTGGTAGGAACCAACAGTGTATCTGCATCCACTGGCGCATCCGATTGTAGCGTCAGACAGGTGTCTAACACGCATTCTTCTCCGCATAGCAGACACCTTAGTACAGGTAAAACACACCTTTGCCACATTGGTCGAAATGATAGAAACCAAGTCATGTTTAGGTCTCTAAGCCGGGAGAGTCCCAGGATTTTTGATATCCGGTCCCGGTATCCAATGGCTAGGATCGTATCTTCCATTGTCGTGAGATTTTGTTCTGTGACATGGGTTGCCATAACGAAAAATAAGGACCAGGAATAGGATTCCTGCAATTAGTCCTAGGATCAGGGGAAGTCCGCCAAAAATCGAATGGACGAAGTCTGGAAAAATACCCAGTATGGCTTTGAATGGTGTTAATGCCATCGAAAATACTGTCTTAAATACCTTTGAGACCCCTGTGGTATCAGAAATATTTAAGATTTCGCTCAGGATTTCCGCGAAATGTACGGGGGAATTGGTTGATAATAATGTATGTATCTCTGCAGTCGTCCTTGCGACTTGTAGATCATACGTTTCTTTAAATGACGTGAGCCTTGTAGGCGTCTGAAGAAGCACTGTTTTCATTCTGCTTAAAGTGTCTATTCGAATAGAAGTAATTTTCAGACCGGGCCATGCCCTTGCCTCCCTGTCTGGAAAGGAGCTGGGGAACAAAGAACGTCCACAGCACTTGACCTTCGCCGTCGTAGTGACGAGATAAGGAGTCCCGGGCATAAGACTACAGCATCTGCGGTCTACAATAAGAATGTAACTCCCATTATAGAGTCTTTGAAAGAATGGTTCTATTTCAGTTGCAGGTGCGCCTTGCTGGTGACATGAAAGGTTGTATGAATTCCCTTCACAGGCTCCGTGCAAACTAATACCGTTACACAGAAGCGTGCCGCTCAGTGACATAGCACAATTGTTGCCACTAAGAAACACTTTCTGTCCTTTGTTACTGACACATGCATGTGAATAGGGCAGGTTCCAAGTTGTTTTAAGGTACCCTTTTCCCAATTTCTCGTACATGCCAGCCTGTATATATTTTTGGCAGTATTGAAACCTGAAGGTTGAGATTGGAATATTTATGATTCCGTGTATTATCCATTCACTGACAGGTCGTTCTGACATTGTCATTGGTAATCTTTCTAGTTTTTCAATGCTCAAGATTGTATAATCAGCACCCTTCTGCGCCATACCGATTTGTCTATCAGTAAGGTTAAAGATTTGGAATAGTGACGTTGTGTTGATTAAACGCCAAGGCACGTAGCCTGAACGCAGATTTTGTAACGTCCAGCCAAGCTGTACAATAGAACGCAATTGTGACTGACCATGTTGTAATAATAGTAAGTCTTGCGATAATATATCGATTGCTGAAGACACAATGCTGTCCAATGAAAAAATTCTGGAGGACAGAGTCATTAACCCATTGTCCACTACAGAAAGTGATTTTTCCAAATTGATACGGTCAATTTCCCGTATTCTTTCTGCTGTCTCAATTTGAGTAACCTTCCAGGCCTCATTGTATGCTGCATATACAGAGGCTGCTATGAAACGCTTATGACGCTGTTTGCGTGGTCCCAGTATGAAATCACGCAAGTCAGCACCATCAGTAAGTAAAGTTAGGTGTTGCTTAATTTCAGGCAGTGTGGAATACTGTAGCCATTGAAGGCATAATTTGCCCACACTGTAGGTTGTTATTATCCCTGGGTGATGTCTTTGGGGATATCTAGGGTCTGGCCTGGTCATTTTGAAACCCTGTGTTTTATTCAGGAATCTATCTTGACAGTTATTTGTATCTGTGGGCCAGATCAACCATTGTTTCCAATCAGGATGTGTTCTGTTTTGGTTAAGTATATGGTTTATGTCTATTCCTTCATCTGTATCAGAGTTATTGCTAAACATTGTTGGCTTTGGAATAGACAGGTTATTTAAATCTTTGATTTTTGCTAGGCCAAGACAGGTGGTTTGTTGGACGGTGTCATTTAAAAATATCATTTGTTCTGGGATCATGCAGGCTCTAAACAAAGCTTCTAAACCCTGTACTTGCCATTCTTTTGTACCCCAAACACTTTTCAAATCAACATGTTTGTCCCAATAATCAAATCCAAAAGTATTCATTTTTTCAAAGAAAGAATCTGAATATATCAATTTTGTGTTGGTTATCATGGTTTTCATCCCTGTCTTGTTTGACAATTTGTAATAAAATGTTTCAGCATTAGTTATGTTAAAACCTGAAAAATATGAATATTTGTCATATACGGTTCTAGAGCTCCCTTTTGGAGGTGTAGCACAATGTTCCCATTGATTATAACTTAAAACATTTCTAGGTTGTGCAGATTTATGCAAGAAATGGTTACCATAGTGGTTATAGCAATACATACTATCATAATTTGTAGAACCCTGCAAATAATCATGTTTTGTAAATTTAGCAGACATTACTAAGTCAGACATCATATTGTTAATACTTTCAAAGTCCCAATCATCAGCAAATGAGTTTGGTTTTGCAAAGTCACTGAAAGAGATCTTGATTTGGTGTGGATATTTCAGGATCTCGACCGGACCATAAATTTCATAGTCAGTGTTGTCCCAGGCTACCCCACCAGGTATTGGAATTGCTGTGAAGTTGGCTGAAGAAAGTTCTGAAGAAAGTTCTCGTTTCTCGACGTGTGAAGATGTGTGTGGTTTGAGGACCAAGTTGATGTTCTGACTTGCTGTGTCCATTTTAGCATATTTTCCCTCAATGAAGCGTCCCAAGGTAAATACCATGATGAGCCAAAGTATGAGGATAAATGCACCAAAACCCACCCAAAATTCAATCCATGGAGAAATCAGATATGTTTCTTTCAGTTGTTTCAAAAGTTCCTTTGCTTTGTCTTTAAAGGATTTTGATGATGGCTGTGTCTTTTGTTCGCTGAAGCCTTCAGAGGAATCATCGAAGTTGATGAAGTAACCGGATGCAGTTCTGTCAATTGTTCCAATTGGTTCAGGATTTTTGTTTCTTGCATTTTCACTTGGTACTTCTGTATAGATTGGTGTGTCTCTGTTAAATGTCTTTATTTGGGTTTTCAGAGGTCTTAGTTCTATTGCATTGTTGCATAGTCCTTGTTGTTCTTCTGTAGGCGTTTCGAATGTGATGAGCCTCTTTGTTAGGACCTCTGTACTGGTAGCAAACCTTGGTGTTCTGCTACTTATTGGGAGTCCACTTGGCCTACTGTTTGTTATCGGCCACATGTTGTGGTTTTACCAGGTCGATGGATACAACTCGGTTCTCCTTTTTTCCAGCAAGTGGCGGTAGTACAACTGATCTTGTCCCGTTGACAGACAAGACAGGAACTGCTTTTCTGTAAGAAGGCCCAAATTCCTTCTTTACCGCGATCTTTTCCCTGACTAGATCCCCGACTTTTGGAATCCAGACAGGTCTTGCTGGGACAGGTGGTGATTCTTCAGTGGTTGTTGGCTGTTGTTTCAACTGTATGTTGCTCAGGTCTTTTCTTGTTTTGTTTAAGTCCTGCAAAATAGCCAAACGGTCTTTGACATCAAAGGTTTTTTCTATTACCACTGAAGTCTGACTATCAAGGTCAGAGATCAACATCCTAGTTCCGAATAATAATTCGTACGGACTGAATCCCTTCAGAGAATTTCTTGGCAAGTTATTTAGACTACGTTGGACACTTATTAGATGTTTGACCCACCCAGCTCCCGAACCTAATATCCTTTCTATTATAGATTGCTTTCTGTCTTGGTTTTTTCTTTACACCATCCCATACCCTCAGGAAGGAAGTGAGAAGATTCCCGCTGGGCTGTGCTCATTTGGCCATTCCTCCCCCCCCCCAGGCTGGATTGCCTGAGAAAAAGAAAAATTGGTCGAACGTAGCATGCTCTTAGCGTATATGCCATTTAGACTCGCAAATCTTGTATAACAGTCCGGACGTCAGCCGAGTGCTGTGGATCTACATTATAAGTGGAACTAGCCTGTGTATGTTAATCGCAAGCCATTCTTTTTGCTGGTAATATTATCTGCCTTGATACGACAAGGTATTAAACTGCTTCTCTCCCCACTGCGATCTCTGTTACAGTTTGGGCAGTTTTTTACAAACATGGTGTAGTGCAGGCTCATGCCTGGCCACCAGTACCGTGATTGTAATTCTTCCAGATAATCTTTTAATTTAAGGTGTCTGTGACCCTCGCCCATGTGTGCGTCTGCGATTAACAAGTTTCTCCTGTCCATGTTTGGAATCACTCTATCCCCCACTCCAGGGATTCGAGCAAAAGGGACGGAGTTTGCATCGATTATGTATGTATAATTGAGTGGATAGTTGATCGGTAACGCTGAGCAGTCGCCTTTTGATGACGTTTTCACCGCCAGCAATGTTTCGCCGTCAATGTATTTTAATGTACGCTTTTTTCGATCTACGGGAGCCGATTTAGTGGCTGCCGCTGCGGCTGTCTCAGCCAATGAATTCCCCACAACGTGAACGCCATCACGTTGATGACTCAGTGAGTGAGTCACGTGAGTCTTTGGTAGTTCTTTCTTCAAAAGAGCTACTTGTTCCCAGAGAAGTCTCTGCTTTATTGGTGCATCTGTGTCATCTTTGTAACCGTTCTGAATCCATGTCTGCAAATCCTTGTTATATGCTTTGACGCAGAAATATGAATCTGACACTATAAGCGTCGGGAATTCGCGATCCGCATTATCTAGCGCCATTTTCAAAGCTAATATTTCAGTTTGTAGTTCTGAATTAGTTTCTACTGAGTGTGATTTTGTTAATAGAGGTCTTAGTTTACCTCCGTGCCACACTTCTTTTGTAATCTCACATGTGGGATTGTATGCATGTTCTCCCCAAACGGAGGGTTGAGCATGTCCGTCTGTATAGATTACACAGGCGTAATGTCTTAGAGGCAGAATGTCGATTGGCAGAGGATACGTTTTTTCATATTTTAGATTTTTTAATTCTTCTAGTTCTGGATCAAAGAAGTAGTATACTTTGTCCGTTGTGATTGAATTTACCCATTGCAACCAATCTGGATCCAATGTTGTTGTTGGTAAATTACACGGTGTTGTTAATGCCTCGAAGGCTGATTCAGCTGTTCTGACTGTGATATGTCGACCATCAGCTATGTCTTTTTCTCTAGCTATTGCGGTTTGAACTGCTTGAACCATTTTTCCTTTGTTGCTGAATCTCTGTTCAGCTTTTGTGTACAAATGTGATTTGAATGCAATTGGTACCTTTTCTCCCTCATTAGAGGTCAGGTATGTGTATCCGCATTTCCCTGGGATGACTCGGATCACAAGGTTGCGTGTATTATCACGGGTTTCTAATTTTGTTTTAATTAGCATGTCTGTTTGTAAGGATCTCAAAATTTCTGTGTGTGTTTGAGTCCAACTGGATCTTTTAAAGTCTGGTTCAATTAGATCGTAAAGGGGCTTGACCCTTTCTGCGTAATTAGCAATGTAAGTTCTTCCGAAATTTAGGAAGCCTAGAATTGACTGTAGGTTTTTTAGTGTTTTAGGAGCTTGGATTACGGCACATTTCTCTAGGAAATTGTCTGCCAGGCTTTTGCCTTCACTTGATAACTCATATCCTAAGAATAGGACCGTCAGATGGGCAATTCTGGACTTTTTGAAGTTGAATTTGTAACCCTCTGCAGCGAAACCAAGTATTATGGTGTTCACTCTTTTCAAGTGAGTTTCCAAGTCATCATCTGTTAAGTAAATGTCATCGACATAAGATAATGCTTCATCATCATATTGTTGTAGTAATTCTGTTACTCTCGCTGAGAATACCCCCGGGCTATTCTTGTACCCCTGGGCTAACCGACAGAATTGTTTTTGAGTGCCATTTACTGAGAATGCAGTTAAATATCTGCTCTCTGGTGCTATGTTTTGACAAAAGAATCCGTTGGAGATGTCCAAGGTTGTTTTGTATTTTTTGCGCACTATGTTATTCATTAGTGCAGCACTGTGTGAGTTTTGCACTGCAAAAGTTTTGCAACATGTGTTAAGGTGTCGGTAATCCAAAACTAGACGGTAAGAATTGTCTGGTTTGGAGACCGGAAACAAAGGATTGTTCATTTGTGAGGTGCAAGTTTCAATCACCCCTTGGTATTCTAGCTGATCTAGTATTTCATTTACTTGTTTTTTAGCTTCTTGCTTAATTGGGTACTGCCTTTGTGCAGTTGGTTGTGATTTTAACTGGACTTTGTGAGGAGGAGAATCCTCATCCCATCCTACATGATTTTTATATAAAGCAGGTGCTAAGGCCACTGCCCACTTTCTAGCAAGTGTGTATTTTTTATGAATCGGTATTTGATTCGAGAAGGCAGGCATAATTACTTCTTCGCCATGAGGGCACTCCCTGACAAACTCCGGTGGCCAGTCTTTCTCAGCTAGAAGGATGTCATAGCCCTTGGATAGGTTATCCCAAAATAGTCCCCTTATTTTCCTAGTCTTATCTCCCTCTATACGTAATGTTATCTCGTATATTTTGTGGGGCTTGCTAACTCTGGTATCTGCAGTTTCCACTTGAAGGTATTCATTCGTGTCCACTGTCTCCAGATGATTCATAAGGACTTTGCGAGCTATGCTCACCTCTGCTGCGCTGTCTAGCATTGTCTGAGCCCACTCTCCGTTTTTCAGTTGTGTCCTCAGTATTCTCGGCATTGTTAACTACCTTGATACTGGCTACCTTCTTTTTTGGAAATTGTGATTTCTTTTTCAGTTGAGCAGGTTCCTTGTCTTTGGACTTGGCGTGCTCTTCTGATCGTCCTCTTCTTTCCGATTTCTGCGAGGAATTCTGAAAAGATTGAGAGGGACGTGTATCAATGTCTTGATATCTATCAGGTTTTTTAATATTATCCCTATTTCTAAGGTTATATCTATTCCCAGAGGGTTCACTCTGAGGTGACCTTTGTCTCGGGTTTGGAGATTTCTCTCTTCGCCTAGGAGACCTTCCTCTGGACTGGAATTTCTTTTCTTTTGGATTGGATTGTTTGTTTCCATCCCAGTTCTTTTTTGGTGAATTATTATTATTAAAAAATATTTTTTCTGGACTTGTAGTCAGTTGCGGTTTTACCGGTATTCCACCTAGACTATCTCTGCCTAGTTCTTCATAGGATTTTTCTATGATTCTGGCAATTTCAGCTGGTTGGTCTGCTATATCTGTCTCTTTTAACCTCTGGCGGATCGCCACGTTTGCTGCTTCACCTTTTATGTTGGCTAGTAATATAGCCGAGACCTGCTTGAAGTCTTTCAGTAATTTCATACCAAGAGTTAAAGCAGGTTCTGGACCATATTCATCTTGAATTTGTTTTAGCACATCTGGTATTACCGAAATGGATGGAACACCGTGCGTTTTTGTGTAGATGGAAGCAAAGACTGTACCCCAAGTGTCACAGTCCTCAATGTGTGGTGCGATTCCCATTGGGAGACATATAGTCAGAATCCTGTGTTTTTCTAGCGGGGTGGTGTCAGGAAACACCGCCTCTATTTGGGTGATTTTCTGTGCCAACCAGAATGGTATCTGTTCCCGTTTAGCTGGAACCTTACCTAGGCAGGATTGGATGTTCTGTGGTGTAATTTTATTTGTGTTCCCCTGGTGAGAGGTCAGCTGTGGTAGTTTAATCGCTGGCTGAATTGTAGAAGTCCGCATTACATACTGAACTAATTGTCTGTGAATTTTTAGTAGTTGTTTTAGCTGTATTAATAGCTCTGGTGCAGGCATCTCGTCGATGTCTGGATGTGGTGTGTATCCGGCTAAGACCGGCCACGTTGCTCCTGGTCTTCCTAAAGGACCGAGCCTTGTAATGTGATTATTATGTTTTAGGGCGCCATCAAATAAGAGCAAATGCTCTTGGAATTTGAGTGGTACTTCCACCTCCTCGAAAGGAGTGTACGTTTCAGGAGGTTCCTCTACTTTGTAATAGTGGAAGTACTTTGTTACAGCATTTGCTGCTGGAAAATGTATCCATGTATAGTATACCTCTGTCTGCCGATATTCGTGTGCCTCAATTACGAATATGACTGTGCCACCTCTAGGTGTCAGTCCATTTTCTATAAGTTTTAAGGTTATAGATCTCCTTTTAATGACCGGAATGAGTATTATATCCGCGTCTGCTGCTTGCATGGTAGCATCAGCATCTGTTATTTCAGTAGCTAATCTAATTGCCTCTCTTTCTCCATCACTGTCTCCCATTTTACTGACAGGATGGTATTATTTTTATTTGCAGATCAGGTTTCTTTATGGAAACAGAGATTAGATGCACAATATTCTGGAACTGTTTTATCCTTCAACGTTGACTAGACCAAAAACCATACATAGGAGTTCCCTCCTGCGAGGTTTTGGAGGATATAATAACCTTTCACCCACTCCAGACGTCTTTGGAGTATTTGGGAAAAGGGGTCTGAGTGAGAAAGCACGACTGAGTTACTCTAAATGTCTTACGTTAGTTTTATCGCCCTTTCCAAACGCGTTGGGCGCCATGTAGTGTAGTTCCTATTTTCCCAATAGGCTCTGCGCATTGGAATAGTACCTACAGCAGTAAAGGCCTAGACCAGACGTTAACTAGGTCTACTACTGTCGATACTAGACTTAATTTTTGGGTTTGCCAGCTAAGCTCAGAGTTCGCTAGAAACTTTCTCGAATGTTCAAGGAAGGATTAACTTCCCTGATTAGACAAGAAGGGATTTAGTTTCTGACAACCATAGAACATGACAACTTTGCTCTCCCCTAATCAAGAGTCAATCTCAAGAGTCGTGTGAGCACAAGGCAATTATTTTACTCAGTCAGTACGTGCATTCTTAGTCTCATCAGAATGTAGAGAAAAGGAAGAGACGGGCGTGTTCAATAAAAAGGTGTTATTTATTGATCAGTCTCTTTTCTCGTACAAGAGAAATGGATCGATATTATTGCAATACTTATAGTTAAGTAAAGTGCATACATTAGAAGCAATAGTATAAAATAATACTGTAAAAACATTGATATGGTTTCTGAGCCATATGATGTTTAAAATGATTAAAATATATTTACATACACATATACATTTGACTAAACGTACTCAACTGGTGTTTCTAAATACGCCTACCCCGTGTACCTGACCTAAGTCTAATGCGTGGGCGGGAATAGAAAGTTACAGTTTAAGTTAAGTTTGTTTTTGCCAAGTGAATAACTAAAGAATTCTCTGGGAGGGGTTATTCAGTTCTGTACCTGGAATTTAGGATGAATGAGGAATGGTATCTCTTTCTCTGCTCTCGATATTCCAGGCTGCCTGCGAGGGCTACCCGGAAGCGCCGGTGCTGGGTCTCTCGGCTTGAGATAGCAGCGCGTCTCTCAGCGCGCCAGGAAGGCGGGGCTGCTGCCAGCGGGGTCTGCTTCTGCTCTCGGCTTCGGCAAGTGTGGCTGCTCCGTCTTGTCACCACGCGTGTGTTTTGCATAGGGCAAGATCGGCAATATTTATACCTTAAAGGTGCCGGGATTGACGTAAGGATGGACATAGGTACGTCAATAAAGATGTCATACGACTTGCTCGTTAGCACATTCTTTACTAAAGTTCTCTGTGAAATCAAAACAATGGCCGCACGGATTATCCAGGTTGTCATAGGTTTGATTTGTTATGAGAACGTCGTATGCCTTATCATGGGCTGGAGGAATATCGCTTGTCTAATTAGATCTCAAGCGTTATGACCTAATCAGATAACACGTTCCTGTGCCGTAGTGTGACTGCGTCAGATAACGGTATCTGCATCATGGGGAATTTCTTGCCTCATGGGCTGACTGTTAGTTAACTAGCTAGGTAGTTTAACCAGAATAGGGTCAGGAATAGGGGGATCGATTCAGAACCTATAGAAATACACGACAGCAGCAGAGCTAGTTGCTCTGACACAAGCCTGCACACACGCTAAGAACCGGAAAGTTAATGTTTACACAGATTCACGCTACGCATTTGGAGTTGTACACGACTTCGGAGTGCTCTGGCAAGAGAGAGGTTTCATGACTTCTCATGGAACCAAGATTCAGCATGGTCTCCTTATTCAAGCTCTGTTAGATGCCATACATTTACCGACATCCATTGCTATCATGAAATGCAAAGCACATACGAAAGTTACTGACATTATTTCCCAGGGTAACGATCTAGCAGATCGCACAGCCAAGCTTACAGCACAGACTCCAGACATTCCAGTTAACATGACACACACTCCAGATCCGACTACATGTATGACAGTTAAGGACCCTACTCAAGATGTCATAGATATCCAGTTACATGCTACTCCCGAAGAAATCAAGAAATGGTCCGAACAAGGAGGGGTCCAGACAGATCAAGGATGGTTAACGAAAGGAAAAGCCACTTGGTTTCTCCCCGACTCTATGGTTCAAGTCATTATTAATACCGCACATAGTCCAGCACATTTAGGGGAAAAAGCAATGTTAGACAGTATCCAGAACATTTGGTTCAACAAGCATCTACGAGCTGCAGCCAAGCAGAAAGTCCGTACCTGTATGATATGTTGTCAGTTTAATCCAGGTAAAAGTGTCCCGGTGGAACAAGGTGGATTCCAACCTCCTGACCACCCTTTTGAAGTCCTCCAGATGGATTACATTCAGATGGAGCGATGTCGAGGTTTCAAGTATGTCCTCGTAGTTGTATGCGCTTTGTCCAGGTGGACAGAAGCATATCCAGTCCCAGATTACACAGCCGCGACCACTGCCAAGCAGTTGGTTCGTGAGTTCTTCCCCCGTTATGGACTCCCTAGAGTCGTATATTCTGACAACGGCCAGCCATTCTCCTCAGAGTTAATGAAGCATGTTTCCCTTTTGTTAGGGTACCAGTGGAAGTTCCATTGTGTACGCCATCCTGAAGCAGCCGGTCTCGTAGAGAGACATAACCAGACCCTGAAAATCCGCATCGCCAAAGTATGTAAAGAGAAAGGTGTGGACTGGCTAGTAGCTCTGCCAGTTGCTCTATTTTATATGCGCATGGTCGCGCATTCCAGATCAGGTCTGTCCCCGTATGAGGTCGTTTTCGGCCGCCCCCCTAACATGTGGGGTACACCCAGACCCCGAAGTATTACCGATGTTTCAAGTAATATGCTGACAGATTACCTAGCTTCCTTGATGTCTGCCCTCAACTCTTGTCGTTCACAGGTTGCCGCCGCATTTCCAGACAATACCGAGGTGGCACCGCATGAAATCGTTCCAGGATCCATGGTTCTTGTCCGGAATTTTGACCGCTCAAGTCCGCTGGAGCCACGCTGGAAGGAGCCCCGACAGGTCCTCCTCGCCACACGTACAGCCGTGAAGTTGGAGGGTCGCAAAGGCTGGGTGCACCTTTCGCACGTAAAGAAGTTTTATGGACTGAAACCCGTCTCAAAGAACATTTCCCAGGATTTGAAGGATTGCCAAAGTACTATTCTCAAGGACTGTCCCGCAAAGAACAATGATACTGCACCCTCCCTGTTAGAGAAAACTCCACAGCAGGAGTATAAGTTGAAACTCCGGTCTAGTAAAATAAGTCAGCCAGTTTGATTGTCTAAGTCCTCCCCTAGGTGAAACGGTTAGACTGTTTCTGACATGTATAAAATAGACCCCCATAGTGAGAGAGTTAGTCAAAACTCAATCCGATGTATCGTTTTTCTATGTTTCGTTTTATTTCTCAGTATTATGATTTCCTGCACCAGTTATGCATTCTACTTGTATTTTCCAGTTTCTCATGTAAATAAGTCTTCTAATGTTACAGTAGAACACATGTTTAGTGATCTGCCTCCTCATGAACTCTCTTACCGCCTCGCTATGCGAAATAATTCTTTCATCCGCATGTTACATTATTCACACCAGACCAGCAATGCCACTAATTGTTGGGTGTGTGGTCGACTCCCCCCTTTCCAGACACCGAAGGGAGTTCTGCCACTCTTTCCTTACCCTTTTTCACATAATGGTTCGTGTGGAGCATGGTCCACGTTAACGTCATCCTCAACAGATATGTCTTTTCTTAACAGTACATGTTTTCCAGACAAGCAAGGTCCCCCCCATAGAACCGGGTTAGATCTAGAAAATGAAGTGTATAATTTAGGTAATTATTCTTCGAATTACATGGTCCTGAATGTTCAGTCTGATACTACTCCAGACTTACCTGCTATTTCAGTACTACCAGTCAAAGGCGAATTATGTGTCCGAAATAATGGTTCTGTACATGTAGGACATAGTGATTGTACTACTATTGTCAAGTATAGTGACAGTAGGAAATCTATTTTCAAAGCTTCACGCCATTCTTATTTTATTTGTGGTCAAACTGCATATGTTCGTCTGCCCCTCGATTGGGAGGGAACCTGTTACATTGCCTTCCTACTGCCACCAGTTTTCCTAGCCCCATCTGATTATCATAGGAATTCCCACCTAGTACATACAAGACACAAGAGAAACCTCCCGATTGTCGATTATACTGAAACTACTCTAGAACAATATATAGATATCAATAAAGGTGTCTTTCCTTATTTAGGTACAGTTGTGAATAGTAAACTGATACGTAGATTAACCAGAACACTCGAAGCAGTAGTAATTGAGACTACTTCTGCTCTAAGTAATTTAACCGAAGAACAATCCTTTATGAGAATTGTCGTTTTACAGAATCGTCTCGTCCTTGACGTCATATTGGCCGATAGGGGCGGGGCCTGTAGAGTCATCGGATCTAGTTGCTGCATTTTCATTCCAAATAACGCGCCGTCTGTTTATTCAGCTATAACCAGACTCCATAAAATTGCCCATCTGTTACACCAAGATCCAGGCACCTGGACGTGGTCCGGTTGGTTCTGGAACATAGTTTCCGCCTGGGGATGGAAAGTATTGTCATTTCTAGGTATTGCAGTAGCGATCATATTCAGCTGCTGCCTCTGTATACAATGTGGCCCTGCGATTTGCGGCATTTGTGCTACCTCTTGTATTCCTAGTCCCAAGCCCCGTTCTAAAACACGTTCCCAGAAAATTCGAGACGAGCAAATGATACTGTATGAAATGATAGATGGTATCATGAATATTGATGTTTCCTGAAGGAAACGTAGTGACAAGGAGGGAATGTGGAAAAGTAAATTTTGCCATGTTCTGTGTCCCTACGCGTCCTCCATCATATGTTATGTGCGCATGATTAATATGCATATGCATTCCCTATGTTCGATTAATGACGCAATTACAGTTGTGTCCATCTCTAGTATGTCAGTTTCCAGTTCTCGTGAATAATACGAATATCAGGCCTATGTAAAGTTACGTTGCCACGTTTCTCAGTGTGCACGTTATTCCATTGTAAAGTCCCCGTTTCTAGGCCTCAAAAGGGCCCGGACACCAGATTCAGCTCCTGTCTCCTGAAGCCTCGCTGAAGAGCGATACAGCCCCCACCTGTATCCTCGACCTTTCACTTACTTCCTGCCTCGCAGTGCCCGGTTCAACCTGGCTCTGCCTCTGAGTCTGCCAAGAGTATGTTATGATTCCAGTTATCAGTTCAGCCCTCCTCCTCTGCATTCCTAAAGCTACTGAATCGCATCAATAGTTACCGTCATTGTCTAGCCTTTACGTCTCCACGTTAGAGAAATACTGCATTTAATGGTCATTTAATATTCTTCATCACGCACTACATGTAGAATAATGCATGCTCCAGTCTTAGAGTCTGTTAGCTTTTCCCCTCCTGACTTCTAGTTTATATCAACATGTTCCCTAAACATCAGATACTAGATACTGTTTAGGTACATGTCGCCCTGACTCTCCAGACTTCAGTCTCTGCTCCTAGCACAGAGTTCATAGCCCCCAGTTTCTCCTAGTAACACGTCATTGCCAGTTTGCGCGCACCATTAGGTCAGAGGTCCCGGCTCCTCAGGTAGCCCCCTCCATGGTTTCCGCCCCATTCATGACATATTCTGTTACGTTTGCATCACATGTCTATGTATACGCCCTGTTACACCTCTTTTCACCCTTATCTTTCGCGACTGCTACGCGTCACGCCTATTGCTCCACCCACTGCTACGCCTATTGCAATGTAATGCTATGTGCTTGCGCTATGTATATATGCTCATGTACTGTTATTAAAAAGTTATCCTTCCTAGCCTTCTTGTCCAGATCCTGGCAGCGCTGCCAGGGCTTACCATTCTGTTCCCGTGCAGGTTGTCCTGTTCCTGTCCTTTATGCTGTAATAAACCTGCAAACTCCTACTACCTCGAATCTAGACTCTTATTTATTGAGCTATCTGTTATTCATTTATGCATTCAAAAAGAGAGGTATTATTTATTTATTTACCACAATTCTACTACTCTTCCCAATGCACTACCCTATTTTTCACCCTATATCTCTCTCAATATATCCTCTACCTATACTCCCTTATTCACCCCAAAACCCCATTCTGCTTCTATGGTCCTGAAAAGAACCCTTTCTAGACTCTTCCCTCCTCTACCCCTCTGTGCATCATCTCATACCTCTTGATTCAGATCTCCAAAACAAGCCTCTCTAAACCCTTCCCTCTGACTCTTACTCCTCCACCTCCCCTTTACTCCCCTTCTTCTGCTATAAAATAAAAAAAAAATACAAAAACGTTCTAAATCCTTTCCTCGTCTAGCCCCACACTATCCTTTTCAATCCGAATAACAGGTTCACATGTCCACCGCTCAAATTAATTTCATATTTCCCTATACTAATTACCCACTAATCGTCCTTGGGTTCTGGGGTAGTGTGATACTCGCCGAAAAAGTGCTTCGACACCTCGTCAGGGATAGCAAGCGCTATATAAATGCAAACCCTTCCCTTCCATCCCCCCACTATCCTTTTCCATAGAAATTACAGACTAACGTCCACCTCGCACATTACTTTCTTATTCGCTATACTAATTCACCACTAATCCTTCTTGGGTTCCGGAGTAGTATGCTACTTGCCAAAAAGCACTTTATTTAACAGCTCCCAGGGGTAGCAAGCGTTATATAAATGCAAACTTTCCCACCACTATCCTTCTCCATCTAAATAATAGTCTAACATATCCACCACTCAAATTTATTTAAAATTTCATTATACTAATTCACCACTAATACTTTTGAGTTCCGCAGTGACGTTCTTCTCGCCGTAAAAGCACTTTGAGGCCTCCTATGGGGTACTAAGCGCTATACATATGCAATTAAACTACAATTTGTGCTGTGGGAAAATCTTAAATTAATAAATAAAATGCAGCTTGTTGGCTCAGAAAAGTTAGCTCGTTGGGGTAGAGACTCCTCTGAAGGCCACTGGGGGGCGCTGCACCGCTGGGAGTGAGGGCCCAGGAGCCTCCATGCATCCCTCCGCCAGGGTGAAACCGCAGATGTCAGGTTTCAGGAACTTGTGGTGAGACAGCGAGGAACCAGGAAGAGACAGGGCGGGTCTGTCAGCAGCTGCAGGGACTCTCTGCGGAAGGAGACATCTGTGTGTGAAGAGGACAGAGCGAGAGAGAGAGGGTCTCCGCGCCCCCACCCATCTCAGGTGAGTGAGGCATGGTGTGTATTTACACCACACCGAGTCCTCGTGCACATCACACTCAGGTCTGACACCACATCACACACACCAGAGCACATCACACTCAGGTCTGACACCACATCACACAAACCAGAGCACATCACACTCAGGTCTGACACCACATCACACACAGCAGAGCACATCACACTCAGGTCTGACACCACATCACACACAGCAGAGCACATCACACTCAGGTCTGACACCACATCACACAAACCAGAGCACATCACACTCAGGTCTGACACCACATCACACACACCAGAGCACATCACACTCAGGTCTGACACCACATCACACAAACCAGAGCACATCACACTCAGGTCTGACACCACATCACACACAGCAGAGCACATCACACTCAGGTCTGACACCACATCACACACAGCAGAGCACATCACACTCAGGTCTGACACCACATCACACAAACCAGAGCACATCACACTCAGGTCTGACACCACATCACACACAGCAGAGCACATCACACTCAGGCCTGACACCACATCACACACAGCAGAGCACATCACACTCAGGCCTGACACCACATCACTCACAGCAGAGCACATCACACTCAGGCCTGACACCACATCACACACAGCAGAGCACATCACACTCAGGCCTGACACCACATCACACACAGCAGAGCACATCACACTCATGCCTGACACTACATCACACACAGCAAAGCGTGTCACACTCAGGCCTGACACCACATCACACAAACCAGAGCACATCACACTCAGGTCTGACACCACATCACTCACCATTACCAAGACAGGGTCTGGGCTCACTGGCAATAAGGACAAGCCTCAAATATATAGCTACAAACCAACACGAGCACCACTATTGCCGACCTATTTCTACTGGGATCCTAAGTTATCGCTCGAATTACTGAACAAAACAGTAACTCTCAGGGATTTCTTTTTCCAGAATAAATCCAATGATTTTTATTAATTTTGCATCAGACTCACCAATTAAATGGTCACAAATTTTTCTGTTTTTTGTGCAACACAATAATTTTTTAACTCCACATCACATATAAAAAGACATAATCATCCAACATAACGGCTATCACTCAAAACACTCATACACAACAGCACATCAATATATACAATGATCAATTATCTAGAACTGTACAACATTATTTACAATTTCATGGTTGAAGCGAACGTAGCACTGGAAAGTACAAATACAATGGTTTGTATGATTTAAATTCAATCCAATATTCCTAATGCTTGATAGGGGGGTCTACGCGTTTCGATAACCCCTTGGTGTGGGGAAATCTCATCAGGACCATGTGCCTCTTAGGTGCTCGGTTTTCTATTTTGGAAGATGTAAATAGATTTAAAGAACTACCGACGTTGACTGCAATGGCAGGAAGTGGAGATTTTTTGTGCGTGAAAGTCGACCGGAGGTGGATTCCGGGCTCTTGGCGGCGGTGCTTCCCGCTGCTGTTTGGCTTTGCAATAAAGATGAAGCTGACTAAATCAGGTTATCCACGCTGTCTGGCCTCTGACAGTCAATGCGGGGGCCAGCGCCAAATGTGCAATCTCCACTTCCTGCCATTGCAGTCAACGTCGGTAGTTCTTTAAATCTATTTACATCTTCCAAAATAGAAAACCGAGCACCTAAGAGGCACATGGTCCTGATGAGATTTCCCCACACCAAGGGGTTATCGAAACGCGTAGACCCCCCTATCAAGCATTAGGAATATTGGATTGAATTTAAATCATACAAACCATTGTATTTGTACTTTCCAGTGCTACGTTCGCTTCAACCATGAAATTGTAAATAATGTTGTACAGTTCTAGATAATTGATCATTGTATATATTGATGTGCTGTTGTGTATGAGTGTTTTGAGTGATAGCCGTTATGTTGGATGATTATGTCTTTTTATATGTGATGTGGAGTTAAAAAAGTATTGTGTTGCACAAAAAACAGAAAAATTTGTGACCATTTAATTGGTGAGTCTGATGCAAAATTAATAAAAAATCATTGGATTTATTCTGGAAAAAGAAATCCCTGAGAGTTACTGTTTTGTTCAGTAATTCGAGCGATAACTTAGGATCCCAGTAGAAATAGGTCGGCAATAGTGGTGCTCGTGTTGGTTTGTAACCACATCACACACAGCAGAGCACACCACATTCAGATCTGACACCACATCACACACAGAAGAGAACATCACACTCAGGCCTGACACCACATCACACACAGCAGAGCACACCACACTCAGGTCTGACACCACATCACACACAGCAGAGCACTTCACACTCAGGCCTGACACCACATCACACACAGCAGAGCACACCACATTCAGGTCTGACACCACCTCACACACAGCAGAGCACGTCACACTCAGGCCTGACACCACATCACATACAGCAGAGCACATTACACACAGGCCTGACACCACATCACACACAGCAGAGCACACCACACTCCGGTCTGACACCTCATCACACACAGCAGAGCACATCACACTCAGGCCTGACACCACATCACATACAGCAGAGCACATTACACACAGGCCTGACACCACATCACACACAACGGAGCACATCACACTCAGGCCTGACACCACAACACACACAGCAGAGCACATCACACACAGTAGAGCATATCACACTCATGCCTGACACCACATCACACACAGCAGAGCACATCACACTGGGGTCTGATACCACATCACACACAGCAAAGCACATCACACTCAGGTCTGACACCACACAGCAGAGCACACCACATTCAGGTCTGACACCACATCACACACAGAAGAGAACATCACACTCAGGCCTGACACCACATCACACACAGCAGAGCACACCACACTCAGGTCTGACACCACATCACACACAGCAGAGCACGTCACACTCAGGCCTGACACCACATCACTCACAGCAGAGCACGTCACACTCAGGCCTGACACCACATCACATACAGCAGAGCACATTACACACAGGCCTGACACCACATCACACACAGCAGAGCACGTCACACTCAGGCCTGACACCACATCACTCACAGCAGAGCACGTCACACTCAGGCCTGTCACCACATCACATACAGCAGAGCACATTACACACAGGCCTGACACCACATCACACACAACAGAGCACGTCACACTCAGGCCTGACACCACATCACTCACAGCAGAGCACGTCACACTCAGGCCTGACACCACATCACATACAGCAGAGCACATTACACACAGGCCTGACACCACATCACACACAGCAGAGCACACCACACTCCGGTCTGACAGCACATCACACACAGCAGAGCACGTCACACTCAGGCCTGACACCCCATCACACACAGCAGAGCACGTCACACTCAGGCCTGACACCACATCACACACAGCAGAGCACATTACACTCAGGCCTGACACCACATCACACTCATCAGAGCACACCACACTCATGTCTGACACCACACGCTGCAGAGCACACATCACACTCATACCCATCACAGCACACATCACAGTCATGACTGACACCACAAAAACACCCCTCGGAACACAAATCACTCATACTCCTCATAACACACATAAAACTCATCCAGGTTATATCTGTCACTACACCATACCTATCAGAACACACACTACACATCTCCAGGTCATGTCTGACCCAACACCATACCCATCAGATCACAAATCACACCCCTCCAGGTCATATCTGACACCACACCCTACCCATCAAAGCACATCACCCTCATGTCTGACACAACAACACACCCATCAGAACACATCACACTGATGTCTGACACCACATCACTCCCATCAGAACACACGTCACACCCCTCCAGGTCATGTCTGACACCACACCATACCTATCAGAACACACTCACACTCCTCCAAGTCGTGTCTGACACTACACCATACCCACTGGAACACACGTCACAGCTTGTCGTACACTGCAGTGAAACAATCTGTGCACAATGCACACATTACAGTACACAAACACTACACACTGAAGTGAACAGTACATAAAGCACAGTGCTTGCTACAGGCTGTGGCAGATACCACACGTATGCACTGTTACCATGAGCACATGCGTGACATTAGATCTTACACTGTAGAGTGCATCATGCATAACACCATGCGCTGAAATCTTTAGTACACGCGCTTGAATACCTGCACTATACATTGTAAACATATGTGTATGTACTGCAGGGACACCATTTATTCATTCTTCTTGGGTGGTCACCATCAGCACACACACCACAGTAAATCCCACATACATTACCACTCGCTGCATCATACACTGTGATTAGCAGTACACACATCATAGAGCAGACACCAGGTTTGATCTTTGGCATATACCAGTATACATTGTACAACTGAAGTGCTAATGCCAACCTGTCTGAACACACAAGAGGCACAGTAGTTTTGAATAGGTAGCCGTACATATACCATGCGTTGCAAATACGGACACATGCATATGACATTGGTAGGCTCCGAGGCCGATCCTTATGATCCTACTCCATCCACCGCACTAGTATTCCTAAAGTACGTTTAGCCCGGAGAGGCGGCCGATCCTTTCGGTTCTTGGGGGCCCAGGCTTGGAACAGGCTCCCACTTCCCCTTCGTTCTATTTGAGATCTCCCAGTCTTTAAGAAACACCTGAAAACGTGGCTTTTTAAAATCTAGCAACGTTCTACATCTCTTCTACCGCTTTGGCAGCTCCGGGACACTCATCTGAGTAGCCGTTTTGCGCTATAACAAATGTGTTTCATTCATTCATTCATTACTGTCATCAGCCATGCCTTCAAGCCATGCTGAGAGCGCGTGCCGCAGACACTCAGGGCCCGATTCACAAAGGTAAACTGAGACAAAAGTCTAACTTTACGACTTTCGATATTCACAAAGGGCATTTACGAGCAGTAAAGTTAGCGAGAGCTGCTGTATAAGCTCATTTTGTAAAACTACCATCCCGCTGCCCTCCTGCCTTGGGGTCCTGGGGGTGAAGCCCGGCTAGGGCAGCAGTGGCAGTGTGTCTGCTAGGCGTAGGCATGGGTGCGCCTTCAGGCGCTTTAATGGCAGGAGCATCACTTCTCGAGACGTGCGCCTGGAGTGAGGTTGGTGAGTGAACAGCTAGCTCAGGGATCCCGGATGTTACAGGAACAGAAGGGGTAGCGATCAGCTAACCACGCGAGACCCTGCAGAACGGAGGCAGCAGGGTGAACTGGACTGAAAGGGAAGGGGGGACAAAACAACTCCAGCAGTAGGCAGCGGGAGACTCCCAGGTATAGTCAGTGCTCGAAGTGGGGAAGATCCGAGGGGTACGAGGTGCATATACTTTTATAATTTTAGAAAAATACAACCCTCCCGCGCGGTTAATTCCTAGAGTTGAAATGCTTCAGCTGCAATATAAGGCTGGGGGTCTCCTGTGCTGTTAAACCGAGGAAGGGCAGACAGCTAAACAAGCCTTCCTGCCCTGGTGAAAGAGAGGGAAGGCAGACAGCTAAACAAGCCCTCCTGCCCGGGTGAAACCGAGAGAGGGCAGACAGCTAAACAAGCCCTCCTGCCCGGGTGAAACCGAGGGAGGGTAGACAGCTAAAAAAGCCTTCCTGCCAGGGTGCAGACAGCTAAACAAGCCTTCCTGCCAGGGTGCAGACAGCTAAACAAGCCTTCCTGCCTGGGTGAAACTGAGGGAGGGCAGACAGCTAAACAAGCCTTCCTGCCAGGGTGAAACCGAGGGAGGGCAAACAGCTAAACAAGCCTTCCTGCCCGGGTGAAACCGAGGGAGGACAGGCAGCTAAACAAGCCTTCCTGCCCGGGTGAAACCGAGGGAGGGCAGACAGCTAAACAAGCCTTCCTGCCCGGGTGAAACCAAGGGAGGGCAGACAGCTAAACAAGCCTTCCTGCCCGGGTGAAACCAAGGGAGGGCAGACAGCTAAACAAGCCTTCCTGCCCGGGTGAAACCAAGGGAGGGCAGACAGCTAAACAAGCCTTCCTGCCAGGGAGAAACCGAGGGAGGGCAGACAGCTAAACAAGCCTTCATGCCAGGGAGAAACAGGGAGGGCAGACAGCTAAACAAGCCTTCCTGCCAGGGAGAAATGGAGGGAGGGCAGACAGCTAAATAAGCCCTTCTGCCAGGGAGAAACCGAGAGAGGGCAGACAGCTAAACAAGCCTTCCTGCCCGGGTGAAACAGAGGGAGGGCAGACAGCTAAACAAGCCTTCCTGCCAGGGAGAAACCGAGGGAGGGAAGACAGCTAAACAAGCCTTCCTGCCCGGGTGAAACCGAGGAAGGGCAGACAGCTAAACAAGCCTTCCTGCCAGGGAGAAACCGAGGGAGGGAAGACAGCTAAACAAGCCTTCCTGCCCGGGTGAAACAGAGGGAGGGCAGACAGCTAAACAAGCCTTCCTGCCAGGGAGAAACCGAGGGAGGGCAGACTGCTAAACAAGCCATCCTGCCCGGGTGAAACTGAGGGAGGGCAGACAGCTAAACAAGCCTTCCTTCCAGGGTGAAACCGAGGGAGGGCAGACAGCTAAACAAGCCTTCCTGTCCGGGTGAAACCGGGAGGGCAGACAGCTAAACAAGCCTTCCTGCCCGCGTGAAACTGAGGGAGGGCAGACAGCTAAACAAGCCTTCCTGCCAGGGTGAAACCGAGGGCGGGCAGACAGCTAAAGAAGCCTTCCTGCCCGGGTGAAACCGAGGGAGGGCAGACAGCTAAACAAGCCTTCCTGCCCGGGTGAAACCGAGGGAGGGCAGGCAGCTAAACAAGCCTTCCTGCCCGGGTGAAACCAAGGGAGGGCAGACAGCTAAACAAGCCTTCCTGCCCGGGTGAAACCAAGGGAGGGCAGACAGCTAAACAAGCCTTCCTGCCCGGGTGAAACCAAGGGAGGGCAGACAGCTAAACAAGCCTTCCTGCCAGGGAGAAACCGAGGGAGGGCAGACAGCTAAACAAGCCTTCATGCCAGGGAGAAACAGGGAGGGCAGACAGCTAAACAAGCCTTCCTGCCAGGGAGAAATGGAGGGAGGGCAGACAGCTAAATAAGCCCTTCTGCCAGGGAGAAACCGAGAGAGGGCAGACAGCTAAACAAGCCTTCCTGCCCGGGTGAAACAGAGGGAGGGCAGACAGCTAAACAAGCCTTCCTGCCAGGGAGAAACCGAGGGAGGGAAGACAGCTAAACAAGCCTTCCTGCCCGGGTGAAACCGAGGAAGGGCAGACAGCTAAACAAGCCTTCCTGCCAGGGAGAAACCGAGGGAGGGAAGACAGCTAAACAAGCCTTCCTGCCCGGGTGAAACAGAGGGAGGGCAGACAGCTAAACAAGCCTTCCTGCCAGGGAGAAACCGAGGGAGGGCAGACTGCTAAACAAGCCATCCTGCCCGGGTGAAACTGAGGGAGGGCAGACAGCTAAACAAGCCTTCCTGTCCGGGTGAAACCGGGAGGGCAGACAGTTAAACAAGCCTTCCTGCCCGCGTGAAACTGAGGGAGGGCAGACAGCTAAACAAGCCTTCCTGCCCGGGTGAAACCGAGGGCGGGCAGACAGCTAAAGAAGCCTTCCTGCCCGGGTGAAACCGAGGGCGGGCAGACAGCTAAAGAAGCCTTCCTGCCCGGGTGAAACCGAGGGAGGGCAGACAGCTAAACAAGCCTTCCTGCCCGGGTGAAACCAAGTGCAGATTCCTGGTAATAGTTTACTGTACCGTACAAAAGAACTGACCTAACTGTCACCTGTGGTGCATGATGGGAACAGAGTTCTCTCGTAGAATGAGCCCTAGGTCTACCTGATAAAGACTTGTGGGCTGATAAATATATATGATAAATAAACCATATTTCATCCAACATCATAAAACAGCCACTCACTGCATCATACACTGTGATTAGCAGTACAAACATTATAGAGCAGACGCCAGGTTTGATCTTTGGCATATACCAGTGTACATTGTACAACTGAAGTGCTAATGCCAACCTGTCTGAACACACAAGAGGCACAGTAGTTTTGAATAGGTAGCCGTACATATACCATGCGTTGCAAATACGGACACATGCATATGACATTGGTAGGCTCCGAGGCCGATCCTTATGATCCTACTCCATCCACCACACTAGTATTCCTAAAGTACGTTTAGCCCGGAGAGGCGGCCGATCCTTTCGGTTCTTGGGGGCCCAGGTTTGGAACAGGCTCCCACTTCCCCTTCGTTCTATTTGAGATCTCCCAGTCTTTAAGAAACACCTGAAAACGTGGCTTTTTAAAATCTAGCAACGTTCTACATCTCTTCTACCGCTTTGGCAGCTCCGGGACACTCATCTGAGTAGCCGTTTTGCGCTATAACAAATGTGTTTCATTCATTCATTCATTACTGTCATCAGCCATGCCTTCAAGCCATGCTGAGAGCATGTGCTGCAGACACTCAGGGCCCGATTCACGAAGGTAAACTGAGACAAAAGTCTAACTTTACGACTTTCGATATTCACAAAGGGCATTTACGAGTAGTAAAGTTAGCGAGAGCTGCTGTATAAGCTCATTTTGTAAAACTACCATCCCTCTGCCCTCCTGCCTTGGGGTCCTGGGGGTGAAGCCCGGCTAGGGCAGCGGTGGCAGTGTGTCTGCTAGGCGTAGGCATGGGTGCGCCTTCAGGGCGCTTTATTATTATTATTATTATTATTATTAAGGAGTTTTATACCGCGCCTGGTTACCCTTGGGCATCCCCGCGCTTATCCAGAGAGAGACGCCATGACACGCGACACAGGAATTAAGCAGGAAACAGGTGGGTTTTTAACAGCTTGCGAAAGCGTAAGAAGCTTGTTTCCGAGCGCAAGTGCAGAGGAAGGGAGTTCCACAAGATGGCCACGTTGATGGAAAATCTTCTGCCACCAGTTCTTACCTTCCTTGCCCTCATGACCTGCAACATGTGTTGATGGTCTGAACGGAGGGAACGGGAAGCCTTATAAGATTGAACTATGTCCCGTAGGATAGGTGGGCCTTTCCCCTGCAAGGTTTTATGGGCCATACAAAGTGCCTTGAATTTCACCCTCTCCCTAACCGGGAGCCAGTGCAGCGCCTTCAGCGCAGGTCGGGCAGACTGACGCATGGGAAGGTCCATCAGGAGCCTAGCGGCCGCATTCTGCACTTGCTGCAGTTTATTTAGGGTGGACTCTGGAGCCCCCAGAAACAACGCGTTACTAAAGTCCAGCCAAGAGATGATGAGCCCCTGGATGAGTAACCTCCTAGAGGCCACTGGGAGGAGAGGTAAGATCTTCCGGGCTGATCAGAGCAGACCAAAGCACACGCCTGTGGTCTTTTTAGCGTGTGTCTTAAAAGAAAGGTCCTGCTCCAACCACACCCCCAAGCTCTTGATCTCCTGTTTGGGGGTGGGAGCCGCTCCCAGGCAGCTAGGCCAGCTGCTCGGAGATAAGGAGGGAGGAGAATTCCCCAGCATCATCAGTTCCGTTTTGGAGCCGTTAAGCTTGAGTGCTGAGCTACACATCCACGTGAAGATCCTATCCAAACACGTGTGCAGCCAGTCGGGATGGTAAGCCGACTGGGGAAGCCCTACCACCAGCTGAGTATCATCAGCATAGCTGATAATCTTGATACCCAGGGGCAGTATCACACTCTCCAGGGGGGCCATATAAATGTTAAATAAAGTAGGGCTCAACGATGAGCCCTGTGGCACACCACACTGGAGAGGGACCGATGATGATCTCGTGGCCTTCCCACACCTCAAACGACCGGCCATCCAAAAAGGACGCAAACCACTTCAGGGCCATCCCAGAGACCCCCACCCCCGACAGCCGTTGAAGAAGCACCTGATGGTCTACGGTGTCAAATGCCGCACTGAGGTCCAGGAGGATCACTGCCACCGATCCCCCTGAATCCAAAATGCTCCTGGCATTCTCCACGACTGCCAGCAGGGCAGTATCAGTCCCCTGACCGGGGCGAAAGCCCGTTTGGGAGTCACCCAGAAGGGAGTCGGACTCCAGGAAGCGCGAGAGGCGACGATTCACCAACTTCTCCGCCACCTTGCTAAGACCGGGGAGCAGGGAAATAGGCCTAAAGTTGGCAAGGTCAGCGGGGTCCAAGTTAGGCTTCTTCAAGAGAGCCTTGACAACCGCTCCCTTCCAACTAGGGGGCACCACTCCTTGGGTAAAAGATACATTTATCACATCCGTCACTGGGCCACCGATGGTGGGGGCTACCTGCTTAAGATATTTCATAGGTGCAGGGTCTTTGGGGGAACCACTTTTCATGGTCATTAGAACTGTGAGAACTTCTTCCACAGTGACAGGGCCTAAAGAAACCAACCCCGCTGGCCGCACCCTGGGCTGAGACTCTGGGTTACCACCAGAGGGGGTCTCCTCGGCTAGCCGAGGGAGAGATGCCAAGATGTTATCTATTTTGGTTTTAAAGAAGGAGGCAAGTTCGGAGCATTTCTCACGGGGGTCATCGTGAATGACCTGAGGGTCGGGAGTTTTAAGGAGTTCTTTGATGACCCTAAACGATTCTTTTGAGGAGTTGGCCGCAGAGCCTATTCTCTCCTCAAAGAACACAGATTTAGCTACCCGAATAGCAGATTTGTAGGTACTAAGAGCCGCCCGATATTCTCTCCGGCTCGTTTCGCTCCAATCTTTCCTCCAGGTCCGCTCCAACCGCTTGCAGCCCTTCCTCAAAGTTCTCAGCTCCAATGTGTACCAGGGCGCAGATCCCACTCTCTTACCCCTGGTAAGTTGTTTCTTCTTGGGGAGGAGAGCATCAAGCGAGTTGGTGAGCCAGATGTTTAGTTTCTCATCGGCAACTAACGGGTTGGACCCAAGGGGAGGCCGGGACGCCTCCAGATGTACCGCCCAGGTATCCACTGGGAGCCTGGACCAGGCTCTTTCAACGGTGTATACCCTGGGGGCCGATGCAACTGGGACATCAAACTGCCACTGGGCAGGCACCATAAAATGGTCTGTCCAAGGCAGAGCCAGCGCTGGAAGTGCTTTAAGGCAAGCAGAGTTTGAAAATATGGGATCCAACAAGTGGCCCTTCCCATGTGTAGCACCCGAATTAGCCAAGTTGATCCCAAAAGCTTTGAGATCGCCTTGCAGATCTACTCCCAGGGAGTTGGAAGGGTCATCGAAGTGGATGTTAAGATCCCCCAAAGCTACAAAGTTACCAGTGGAAGAGGCAAGGAGCACAGCTGAATCTAGGAAGGAGTTAAGAAAATTTCCCAAGGTCCCGGGTGGACGATAGATCAGAAGGCCCGTCAAAGACGCAGTGGGTGACAGGCGAAGAGAGAACTGACAGCTCTCGCAGTCGCTCATCCCTCCGTCCTGAATGTTACAAACTAGCGAATCCCTATAAAGGATGGCAATTCCTCCTCCCCTCCCCACAGGCCTATCAAAATGTGTGATAAAAAAACCAGAAGGGAGAGCTCTAACCATATCGGGGCCCGAGCAGGAGGAAATCCAGGTCTCTGTTAAAAATAACACATCCAGCTTGTGGTCCAAAATAAGGGAGTTAATTTCTGTGGCATGACTGGGTAGAGACCGACAATTCAACAAAGCTATAGAAAGCACCAATTTATCAGGGGTCGGACCCCGACCCACAGTACATGTCCCGCAAGGCAGGAACGGTTGTCCACCCTCGTGGACATATCTACATGTGGGGGGTTTCGAAGACCGCCAAGACATAAGTTCCTCCCTCCTATACCCAATACGAGTATAACGCGGTACCAGAGGGGCGGGCATAGCGACCAGCCCTGAGCCCGTCTGGGCCCGGACGGGCACAGACGGGCTAAACTCTGGCGTAACTCCGGCGTCAGTCCGGCGTCCCCGCTGCGCGTGGCCGCTGCGCGTAAGCATGGCTTCCTAAGTAGTCTCCAAACGAAATGGAGAGAGGACTTGCTGGCGCGCTGGGACCCACTCACCCAAGATGGCCGCCGCGAGTCAGGGGCGAAGGACCCGCAAAACGCGGTGAATTCCCACAATTACAGTGCAGGTGTGATGGCAGAGGTGGGGGTATGCGAGGCCAGGCAGGTAAGACCAGGGAATAACTCTTAAAACAAATTTTTAAATCAGATACAAAACGGGTAGTTAAAAACAGAAGCTGCCACAAAACAAGCGCTGCATGGATAGCGCTCGCGCTGGAATAGCTTTAATGGCAGGAGTAGCACTTCTCGGCACGTGCGCCTGGAGTGAGGTTGGTGAGTGAACAGCTAGCTCAGGGATCCCGGATGTTACAGGAACAGAAGGGGTAGCGATCAGCTAACCACGCGAGACTCTGCAGAACGGAGGCAGAAGGGTGAACTGGACTGAAAGGGAAGGGGGGACAAAACAACTCCAGCAGTAGGCAGCAGGAGACTCCCAGGTATAGTCAGTGCTCGAAGTGGGGAGGATCCGAGGGGTACGAGGTGCACATACTTTTATAATTTTAGAAAAACACAACCCTCCCGCGTGGTTAATTCCTAAATGCATTCCAAAATACTTCAGCTGCAGTATAAGGCTGGGGGTCTCCTGTGCTGTGAAACCGAGGGAGGGCAGACAGCTAAACAAGCCTTCCTGCCAGGGAGAGACGGAGGGAGGGTGTGAGAAGTTGGCCTGATATGCAGTGCTCACTATTCTAGTGATCACTATGTATCAGTCCAAACAACCCTTATTGATGATTGGTTGTAAGTCAACCTTATAGACCAGCTATCCTAGTAGCATGGATACGAGCAGTCTAAGGCTAAGACTCTAGAGGGCGTGTTAAGCCAGCTGTTTTACCATCACATTACCCCTTGAACACCAAGTGAAAGGACACCACACAAGTTGTTATCAAAAATAAAGTATATTTATTTATAACAGGACTACCCTGGCTCTTTATGAGACAGGGAGCTAAGCACACAACAAAACTCTTAAAGAATTACTGAAAGTCGCACAATTTACACAAATGCCCGAGGGGCACGAAAAACCATATACACAAGAAGTGGAATGCGAATTAGTAGCAGGTAAGTAACTATTCTCATAGACTTTAGAATCGCTAGGCCTGCAATACTAAACACTTAGATTAGGAGCAGGAGGCCTGTGGACGTCGTGTGCAGAGTGGGAACTCTCACGCGTAAGGCGGGAAAAAGTCTATGGAGGCTAGTAAAAACAAAGTTACTGTTCTCGGGCGAACCCGACTAGGTGGGTCGAAAACGGGAGTGGATCTGAACACTTAGGGTGTTGGACATGCTGGAGCACCGGGGTACTTAGTTTACCTAGCCCAGGGGCTGCGGCTGCATAGGGTTGAAGTTGCGTTGGAAACCCTCGTTGAAGAACCAGGAGCCTGAAGGAAGAAGTTGCTGGCAGGCGGCCAGTGAAGAAAGTTCGTGGAGATCCAAGCCTGGATCAGGGAAGAATAAGACCTGAAAGCAGAGGGGACCAAGTTCTGCATCACTAGCCAGTGATTTAGGTGGGCACCAGGGTGGCACCGGACGAAGTCACCTCGACCAGGTGAGTGGGCGCTGCTGGGCTCTGCAGTCTCTCGGACCAGGAGGCGTTGTCGGCGACCAGGATGGAGGTGCGAGCTGTCCCACGAAGATATCTGCTTCTGACGTTGCTGGACCCAGGATTGGGCAACAAGTCTTGGCAAATGCAAGGCCCACGCGGTGGACCTAAAATGGCGTCTTGAGTGGACCAGGAGGGTCCAGGGTGCTCCTCTGTTGGAGGGGAGCAAGGGCCAGTCTGGATCAACCAGACCAGTGGTGTTTGTCGTCGTGGAGCGTCGTAAAAGGGCCACTAGCCAAGGGCAAGTGACCTGGACAACGCGGTGAGCAGCAAAGAGCAGAAGGGCCCCACGCAGATCTCGTGGATGCAGGGGGGCTGAACTTCGGTGCTGGAGCTGCTCAGGGTCGGGGCTTCTTATACCCCAAAGCACTCGGTCGAGGGTCACTCGGTGGTCGTGCTGAACAAGCGTCGTGCAGTTCTGAAGATGGCCAGTCCCTCGAGGTCTCGTCGCACCCACGGATCACAGCTGGGCTGATGATGTAGGTTGAGGTCAGAGGTGCCAGGGAAGCCGGTTCTCGTCGTGCTGGAGCAGTCTTGATCCGAAGGAGAGACTGGCAACAAACCGCGATGCTTGGTTGGTGCCTGCTGCTGCAGGGTGACTACTCCTTAGTCACAAGGGAGAAATCTTGAGAAGAGTCTTGAGTTCTTCGTGCAGAAGGTCGGTTCAGGATTCAAAGATTGATCTAATTTGGAAGGGGGCCTGCTCCTACCTTTATCCTGCAAAAGGGGGCTGGCACGCGACTAAGTCCTGCCCTATGGGTGGGACTAGGAGGGGGGTGGTTACACCCCTCTCCTTTGGCGGGCTTTCCCCAGCTCAGGGTCTGGTGTGCCCCTGGAACTGGTTCAAGCCGGCCTGTGCACAGTGAGCACCGGGGTGCCACTTGCAGTCACCTTCCTCTAAAGCCCTGCCTACCTAGGATACACAAAATCCTGTCTGGGACGGTGCTGGCACCGCCCCTGACAGGAAACCCTTTGTCCTTGCCTCCTGCGCTGGGAGGACTCCCAGCAGCAGGAGGGCAGACTTGTGTCTCGGTGGCAGCATCCATTTTGTGGAGCTAAGGCTCTGTCTGACTTTAACCGGGGTTACAGGTTACCAACATGTCGTGTCCCTCTAGAAGGGTGGAATGCTAACCCCGTCGGCAGAATTGGCGAGGGGTTAGTATTCCAATTCGTATGCCACCTTACTCGACATGTTTTGATAAAGCGATACCAGAGTTGGCATATAACCGCGAGGATTATATAATGCACTTAAGAGTATATGGTACGCGTTATCATGAAACAGCTATTAGGACTTGGTTCCGCAAGCTGAAAACGGGCTCAGCTCATGCCAGAGCACCATCTCACATTATTCCAAGCACCCTGCCTTCAGGATTGTTAAGGCCTGCCATAGGAGTGACTGATAGGAATATATGTGTCCATTTTAGGGTTAGATATAGGAATACTATATCTAAAGCAAAGGGTGATTACACCACCTTGCCCCAGCTGTCGTGCAGCCAGTTGTGTCAGATTTGGATGGCCAGCCAGGGGTGGCATAATACATGCTGCAGCCCCTGGTAGGCCCTGGGTACACCTATGCCCTGGGTACCTAAGGTACACTGTACAGGGACTGATAAGGTGACTCAGTATCCAATTAGATATGTACCTAAGGTACATGGAATCCATTTTAACAGAGAGAGCAGTGGGCCTGGGGTCCTGAATAGCAGGGCCCCAGGTCAACTAAGTCAGAAAACCAGCAAAACACCAGGCAAAAAGTTGGGGGCAACCATAGTCAGGGATCTACCTTCCTACATAACCCCCCCCCCCCCAAACGAAAGGAGATAAGGCTATCCTTGCCAGGTAAGCCTATATTTCCTGAGTGGCCATATAAGGAAGTACCAGCACTGGCATGGTTACCCCCTCTCTCATGGTCCACTAAGCAATCCCTCACCCTAAGGGTATCTGAGGGTCTCCACCATAGGGAATCTCTACCTGTGGTGTGTTTTGTCAAAGAAAAAGGCTGGTGCTGAAATTAAGTACTGAAGTGAGACTCCACTAATGTTGGGCTCAACTTCCTCCAATCATTATCCACCATAGAGGCCTTTCTTTCCAAGACTGAGTTGTTTTGAGCTCTCAGGGTCAACCTCTGGCTACCTACAGCTGGAGGTTGGGTCCCTCTGTTTGGCTTACTGGAGGGACAGGTCAGGTCTGGGGCCCTCAGGTCCCAAGTTTGGCTGTGCCCAGCAGTGTCCATCTGGGGGAGGTCCCTAACTAATTTTAAGGGGGATCCCTCAGGAGTGTGTTTTATTTTCACTTGGCTAGGTCTGCTAGCTTCAGTGCCCTTAATCTGCTGATTGGGGAATTCTTTTGGACAGGGGGCCCTTTGGGGTCCAACACTGGCCTCCCTGACCTCTACAGCCCTGGGCTGACTGAGGCAGGGTAGAGAGGGGCAGGTTCCCTGCTCCAGACTGGGTCCCACCTTGGAAGGGTCCACTGACATCAGAGGCTCTGCCAGGCTAGGCCTGACTACCTCTGTGGCAGTTTCTTCACAAGGGGTCGGATCAGTTCCCTGAGGAGGCTGATCCTTTCCTAAAGTCTGGTGGGAGGGAGATTTCTCTTCCTCCTCAATGCTCTCTGTCTGAGTGGAGTGATCCATAGTTTCAGGCTTCACAACACTATCATCTGTCTGAGTTTGAGCTGTGGCCATCACAACTCTCCCAACCTTTTCAGGAGGGGGCTCAGTTTGGGTGTGGGCTGTGACCATCACAGCCTTGACAACCTGTTCTGGGAAGGAAGTTGTCTGAGATTGGGTTGTGACTGGCACAACCCTCCTGACCTGTTCAGGGAGGACATCTTGGACTGGGGCTGTGGCTATCACTGCCCCACTAACCTTACCATGGAGGTTTACCATTTTAGAATGGGTTTCTTGCTCTACTTCAGCCCAGGCTGAGAGCTCTAAATCATTCCCCAGTAGGCAATCTACAGGCAGGTTTGGTGACACTGCCACTCTCTTGTGGCCAGTGACACCTCCCCAGCTGAGATTAACCACTGCCATGGGATGATCTCTCTGTACTCCATCAATATTGGTCACCTGGTATGTGGCACCAGGTAAAAGTTGCCTTGAGGGGACTAGGCTCACAGTCACCATGGTGATGCTAGCCCCTGTGTCTCTATAGGCCTCAACTTTTATACCATTGATGAGGGGTTCCTGTCTGTACTTGCCCAAAGTGTTGGGACAAGTTGTGAAGTTGGCAAACCCCATGCCAGTCTCACAGACAAGAGTATCTAAGTTTGGGGACCTGGTTAGGCCAGAGTCCCCAGGAACTCCCAAAGTAAATGCACCCAAATTCTTGGGGGCACTCCCACCACCTGGGGGATTACTACTAGTAGTAACAGGAGGTTTGGGAATGTTACTTGGGGGTATGTTCTCCTTATTGTTGTTCTTTGGGCAACTGCTGTCAGTTTTCAAATGACCCACCTGTTTACAGGGATAACAATAAGGTTTCTTCTGGTTATTAGAAGGATTCTGGGACCCACCCCCCTCAGAGGATTTTTGGGGCCCTGATGTGGTTTGATCTGTAGATTTATTCCCACCCTTCTCTTGAGGCTTGGTTGATTCCTTTTTCTGGTCACCACCTTGGTTCTTGGGCCTAATCCTGCTTCTGACCCATTTGTCTGCCCTCTTACCCAATTCTTGTGGAGAGGTCAGATCAGAGTCTACCAGGTGCTGGTGTAATAACTGGTTCTGACAATTATTTAAGACTTGCTCTCTCATAATTAGATTATACAATCCTTTGAAATCAGTAACCTTACTACCCAGTAGCCAGCCTTCCAAAGCCTTAGTGGCACAATCAACAAAGTCAGACCAGTCCTGAGACTGAGTTTTCTGGGTGTCTCTGAACAGCAACCTGTACTGCTCAGTTGTGTGGTAAATAAATAATTAATTACCGGTACTATTTTTGAATACATTAATAATAACAGATAGCTCAATAAATAAGAGGCAGGATCCGAGGAATCTGAGTCTAACAGGCTTTAATCAGGCATAAGGGAAGGGACAGGATCGGGACAGCCTGAAATAGAATGGCATAGAAGGCAGCTGCAACGTCTCATTAACAGTACAAGGTATATATAGTAAAACATCACAATTACATTACATACAGTAGGCGTAACAAGTGACAAGCGTAAGATAAGAACACATGGGCGTGAAAAGAAGGCGTGCACAGGGCGTGCACGTAGACATGTGATGAGAACGTCACGGAAGTGTCATGAAGTGGGTGGATACATGGAGGGGGCTACCTGAGCAGCTGGAACCTTTAACCTAGTGGTGCACGCAAACGGACAATGACGTGTTACCGGGGAGAACTGGGGGCTCTGACTTCTGCACTAGAAGAGGAGACTAAAGTCTGCGGTGTCAGGACGACATGTACCTATAGCATATCTGGTATCTGGTGTTTGGAGTACATGTTGATAGAATCTAAAAGTTATCAGGGTAAAGGCTACTTGACACTAAGGCTGGTGCATGCATATATTCTACATGTATTGCGTGTGCTATGAATCTTCTATGGATATTAATACAGTAATTCACTTGCATGGAGACAGAAAGACTAGACTATAGCTGAAGCTGTTTATGCGGTTCGTTAGCTTAGGAATGTGAAGACGAAGAGCTGAACTGATAACTGGAGGCATAACATATTCTTGGCAGACAGGCAGGCAGAGCCAGGCCGGGCACCGCGCTGCGCGGCAGGAAGTAAGTGAAGGGTCAGGGATGCAGGTGGGGGCTGCATCGCTCCTCGGAGTGGGTTCAGGAGACAGGAGCTTGAATCTGGTGTCCGGGCCCTTTCGAGGCCTAGAAACGGGGACAATTCAATGAATTAACGTGCACACTGTAAAACGTGGCAACATAGGCCTAATACTCGTTGCTTTCACGAGAACTGGAAACTGGCATACTAGAGTTGGACACAACTATAATTGCGTCTTTAATCGATCATAGGGGGATATATGCATATCGATCATGCACATATAACATAGGATGGGGAACACGTAGGCACATATAACAAGGCAAAATTCAATTTTCCTCATTCCCTCCTTGTGCCCTACGTTTCCATCAGGAAACATCAATATTCATGAGACCATCTATCTGTTCATAGAGCATCATTTGCTCGTCTCGAATTGTCTTGGAACGGGACTTTGGACTTGGAATACAAGAGGTAGCACACAAGCCGCAAATCGCAGGGCCACATTGTAAACAGAGACAGCAACTGAATATGATCATTACTGCTATACCTAGGAATGACAATACTTTCCATCCCCAGGCAGATATTATACTCCAGAGCCAACCGGACCATGTCCAGGTGCCTGGATTCTGGTGTAACTGATGGGCAATCTTATGAAGTCTGGTTATAGCTGAATAAACAGACAGTGCGTTATTAGGAATGAAAATGCAGCAACTAGATCCGATGACTCTACAAGCTCCTCCCCTATCGGCCAGTATGACGTCAAGGACGAGACGATTTTGGAGCACGACAAATCTCATAGCAGATTGTTCTTCAGTTAAGTTACCTAGAGCGGAAGTAGTCTCATTCACTACTGCTTCAAGGGTTCTAGTTAGCCTACGTATTAACTTACTATTCTGGACAGGACCTATGAAGAAGAAGAAACCTTTATTGAAATCTTGATATTGTTCTAAGGCAGTTTCAGTTTGATCGACAATTGGGGACTCGGTCTCCCTTCTATGTCTAACGTGTACTAGATGTGTGTTTCTGTGATAATCGGATGGGGCTAGGAAAACTGGTGGCAGTAGGAAGGCAATGTAACATGTTCCATCCCAATCTAGGGGCAGACGAACATATGCGGTCTGACCACACACAAAATAAGAATGACGTGAGGCTTTGAAAGTAGATTTCCCACTGTCACTATACTCGACCATAGTAGTACAATCACTATGTCCCACATGTATTGTACCATTCTTTCTGACACATAATTCGCCTTTCACTGGTAGAACTGTAATAGCAGGTAAATCTGGAGCAGTCTCGGACTGAACATTCAAAACCATGAAATTCGAGGAATAATTACCTAGATCATATACTTCATTTTCTAGATCTAACCCTGTTCTATGGGAAAGACCTTCCTTGTCTGGGAAACATGTTCTATTCAGAAGGGACATATCATTTGAGGATGACGTTAACGTGGACCATGCTCCACACGAACCATTGTGTGAAAATGGACAAGGAAAGAGTGGCAGCACTCCCTTCGGTGTCTGGAAAGGGGGGAGTCGACCACACACCCAACAATTGGTGGCATTGCTGGTCTGGTGTGAATAGTGTAACATACGGATAAACGTATTATTGCGCATGGCAAGACGATAGGATAACTCGTGAGGAGGCAGGTCACTAAAAGTGTGCTCTACTGTAACATTAGAAGAAAAATGTACATGTGAATTAATAGGAAAACATAAATGTAAGGCATAACTTATGCAGGTAACCATAAGACTCAGAAATGTCATAAATACTAGAGTAATAATGCATCTACTTCGAAGATTCTTTTGATAACGTATTCTCTTAGAGTTTCGACTAACTCTCTCACTGTGTGGGTCTATCTCATACATGTCAGGAACCTGTCTAACCGTTTCACCCGAGAGGGACTTAGACAATTAAACTGGCTGACTTACTAGACCTTAATTTTTCTTTATACTCCTGCTGCGGAGTTTTCTCTAACAGGGGAAGTTTAGATTCAGTGTCTGGGCAGTCCTTGAGAACGGGGCAGTCTTTGAAAAAAGTTTTTGGTCTGAGTCCATGAAATCGCTTTACATGACTGGAGTGCAACCACCCCTTCCGTCCTTCGATCTTGATGGCCGTCCTTGTTGTTAGTAGGACAAGTCTTGGCTCCTTCCAACGGGGCTCCAGCGGACTTGAACGATCAAAATTCCTCACGAGGACTAGGTCGCCTGGTATGACCTCGTGCGGTTTCACTTCGGTGTTGTCTGGAAAAGCAGCGGCAACCTGTGAACGACAAGAGAGTAGTGCAGACATCAAGGAAGCCAGGTAATCTGTCAGCATATTACTGTCAACATCAGTTATTTTACGGGGCCTAGGTGTACCCCACATGTTTGGAGGACGACCGAACACTACCTCATAAGGAGACAGACCTGAACGGGAGTGAGCGACCATTCTCATATAGAAAAGGGCGACTGGCAGTGCTACCATCCAATCTACGCCTTTCTCTGCGCATACTTTGGCAATGCGGATTTTCAGGGTCTGATTATGTCTCTCTACGAGGCCAGCTGCCTCAGGATGTAGTACACAATGGAACTTCCACTGGTACCCTAACAGAAGAGATACTTGTTTCATGAGCTCGGATGAGAATGGCTGGCCGTTATCTGAATACACGACCCTAGGCAATCCATAGCGGGGGAAAAACTCACGAACCAACTGCCTGGCAGTGGTCGCAGCAGTGTAATCTGGAACTGGGTATGCTTCTGTCCACCTGGACAAAGCGCATACAACTACGAGGACATACTTGAAACCTCGACATCGATCCATCTGGATATAATCCATCTGGAGGACTTCAAAAGGGTGGTCAGGAGGATGGAATCCACCTTGTTCCACCGGGACACCTTTACCTGGATTGAACTGACAACATATCATGCAGGTACGCACTTTCTGCTTCGCTGCTGCTCGTAAATGCTTGTTAAACCAAAGGTTCTGAATACTGTCTAACATGGCTTTTTCTCCTAGGTGTGCTGGACTATGTGCGGTGTTAATAATGACTTGAACCATAGAGTCGGGGAGAAACCAAGTGGCTTTTCCCTTCGTCAACCATCCTTGATCTGTCTGGACCCCTCCTTGTTCAGACCATTTCTTGATTTCATCGGGAGTAGCGTGTGACTGTATATCTAGTACGTCTTGTGTAGGGTCCTTAACTGTCATACAAGTCGTCTGATCTGGAATGTCTGTCTGTGTCGGGTTAACTGGAATGTCTGGAGTCTGAGCTGTAAGCTTGGCTGTTCGATCTGCTAGATCGTTACCCTGGGAAAATGATGTCAGTGGCTTTCGTATGTGCCTTGCACTTCATGATAGCGATAGCTGTCGGTAAATGTATTGCATCTAACAGAGCTTGAATGAGGGGGCCATGCTGAATCTTGGTTCCATGAGAAGTCATGAAACCTCTTTCTTGCCAGAGTACTCCGAAGTCGTGTACGACTCCGAATGCATAACGTGAATCTGTATATATATTTACTTTCAGGTTCTTAGCTCGTATGCAGGCTTGAGTCAGAGCGACGAGCTCTGCTGCTTGAGCAGACAGGGTGTCAATACGATGTGTTTCTATAACTTCAGTGTCAGTAGTCACTGCATACGCGGCTACTAACTCTCCTGTACTTGTTCTCATACATGAACCATCCACATAAAGTGTCAGGTCAGGATCAGGTAATGCAATGTCTGTCAAGTCTTGTCTTGGCTTTGTCATGGTGTTAACAACTTCCACACAGTCATGTGTGGCAGGATTCAAAGTAACTGAGGGTAACAGTGTAGCGGGATTTAAAATGTTGCAGCGTCTGATTTCTATGTGTGGCTGAAACAATGTCAGTTCATATCCTGTTAAACATGCAATTGTCAAGTGCTGAGTCTGTGTTCGGTTTAAAAGAACTTCCACGGAGTGTGGAACTTGTACTGTCAGGGAGTGTCCTAACACTATGGAATCACTTTGTCTGATAGCTAGAGCTGTGGCTGCAACTGACTTGAGGCACGCAGGCAGAGCCTGGGCCACCGGAACTAATGTGCTAGAGAAATAAGCACAGGGCTTGTATTGTCCTGCTTGATCTTGTGTGAGAACAGATAATGCAGTACCATCACGTTCGGTGACAAAAAGTGTAAAAGGCTTACTGTAGTTCGGTGTCGTTAATACAGGTGCTTGGCATAAAGCTTTCTTTAACTCATTGAAAACAAGTGTATGTTCCTGGGTCCAAGGGAGGACAGTCAATGTGGCTGCCTCCTGTGTCGTTAACTGTATCAGTGGTTTGGCTAGATATGCATACTGAGGAATCCATTGTCTGCAGTAAGAAGTGAGGCCGATAAAAGCTCGTACCTCCTTCTGAGTCTTGGGCTGTGGAAGATGTGCTATTAACTGGATACGGTCTGGTGTCAACTGCCTACCCCTCTTGGACAGTAAGTGTCCAAGGTAGACCACTTGCTGGACACAGAATTGCAATTTAGAAGGGGACACCTTGTGCCCCATCTCGGCCAGGAAATACAAAACCGTAAGTGACGCACGTTCGCAGTCACGTTCAGAACGGGCTGTGATCAATAGATCATCGACATACTGGAGCAGAGCAGTGTCAGTTGGCATGTGAATATTGTCTAGTTGTCTTTTAAGTGCTTGACTGTAAATACTAGGACTTTCTGTGAAACCTTGAGGAGCTCGTGTAAATTTATAGCTTCTTCCATTTAAACAGAATCCGAAAAGAAACTGGCTGTCTGGATGAATGGGGACACTAAAGAATGCGTTCTTGAGATCAATAACAGTAAAGAACGTGGCTTCAGAATCAATGGCAGTCAATAGGGAAGAAATATCTGGAACCACTGGGTACTGGGGTATGATACATTTATTAAGTTCTCGAAGGTCAATCACTAATCGATAAACTGGAGGTGCATTTGGATCAGTGCGTTTTAGAATCGGAATGATAGGAGAATTACATACATTGGAGTCAGTTTCTACAACCACTCCTTGAGCAATGAGGTCGTCAATAATTTTCGATAAGGCTGCTACAGCCTCAGGTGGCAATTTGTACTGTCGGATTCGTGGTAATACAACACCTTTCTTCAGAGTGACACGATGGGGTGTGATGTGCATACAACCTACATCAGTTGGACCTTGCGCCCATAAATGCTGTGGTACATTCAATAATCGTGGATCAAAATCACGTAATACATAATGACCTTTAAAGTCTCTTAAAAACAGTCGTACTCCTTCTGGGGAACAGCAGATAACTGCTCCTAATTCTTTCAGGGTCTTAATACCTAGTAAGTTTTCTGGACAAGATTTCGTAAGTAACAAGTCTGTAGTTCGGGATAATGGACCAACTTCTAGAGTAACTGGTTTCGATATTTCATTAACAATAGGCTTTCCTGAAAATCCAAGGGAAACATTTCTTGAGCCTGAGAGTGGAGCCCCTGGAACCTCGTCATGACTGATGGTAGTCCTACTTGCCCCTGTATCAATCAGAAACTTTCTGTCTTTCCCTAATACTTGACTGTGTACATAGGGACCCTCTTGATCTACAGGAATCTCGATGAGAGGCAAGCCAACCTCCCTCTCTAGGCTGTTTCATGAATACGGTTGATAATCTGGATACTCTGACTGTGCGTACTGGTACATCTGCTGTGTAACGTGCTGTGTGGCAGCTATAGGCTGCGGCGCTGTAACTGTCTGTTGTGCGTTCTGCGGTGGCTGGGAAGTCTGTGAAACTTGTTCTTGTCTAGGCGGACGGGGTCTCTCTTTCGTTTTACCAGTAGATATGTTGTGTTTCAGAACTGCACATTCGTTTATATAATGACCTGGCTGTTTACAGTAATTGCAGGTCCCTTTAACGGGAGCTGCAGGATGACTAGTTTGACTCGGACCCCTCTTCTGACTGTCTTGCGGAACAGATTGTGCAACTAGCACTTTCATTTTCGTGTCTTTCATACGTCTTCTTTCATGTTCCTGCTCCTCCCTAATTCTGTTCTGGTGGTACTGGAGCATCTGGAGCATCTGTGACGGAGTATTAGCTTGCCAGGTACTTCCGACTTTCAGTACTCGATTTTTAACTTGTGGACTTGAATTCTCAACTAGTTTGGTAACAAAAAGATGTGGATACGATTCACTACTTGTTTTCAGACCACTATTAATAATGAAACATTTCTCAAATCTAGAATAAAAATCACTAGTGTCTTCATCTTGTTTCTGTTTACAGGCTGAGATGGCATCCCAGTCTTCCTTTTTCGTGGCTAGTAATCTTGGCAAAACTTGTATTAACAATTCGGGCAAAGCTTTAGCTTTTACCCCAAGACCGGTACCTGGAACTCGTGTGTTATCTTCAGTCTCTAATGCGGTCCAATCTATCTTTTTCTCTCCCACCTCCCATTCTTTTTCTTTGAGTTTTTCATATATGCCCGCAGGCAACAGGACCTTTAACATTTTAATGATATCAGGATACGTGTATTCTCCCATACGGAGCATGTCCTTTAATTCACGGTGGAACCCTGCTGGATCTTTATCGTGACAGGGTATTAACTTTTTCATTTCCAAGAGTTCTATTTTCGTGATAGGGGTGTAAACAAATACTCGTTCTAGATCACCCCCCGCTCCCTTAACTGGATGTACTTCTCGCAACGGATTCTGTCTGTCTATATAGAATGATTTTCTTTCTGGGGGTGGGACAGGAACAAAATGTGGATTCAGGAACGTTCTGTATTTGTGGCGTTGTTCTAGAATGACACTAATTAAATCGGTACCTAAACCTTTCCATCTGTTTAGGAGTAACTCGTTTAATACATCATGTAAAGGACCTGGATCAGAATGCTGATCCTCATACAGTGTAATGAGGTGTTGGATCATATACGTACCCACCAGACGCTGCTCGGCTGGGGGCAGTTTCAGAAACGTTTGGGCCACTATTTCATCTGGAAACGTGGTAGAATCACTAGTCCATCGGACTGCTGATCGGGCTAGTTCTTGTTCATGCATGTTACTAAGCTCACTATAACCTATTCGTGATTTCAGAATTTGATCGGTGGCCTGGAATACTTGTTCAAGAGAACACTGTTCTGGTACTGGAGGAGGAAAAACTTTCTTGTAATCTAGGCGTGAATGTCTGTCGGAAAATCTGGTTCTACCTACATACGCTATTCTGGAGGGATTCTCGCTGTCTACCTCTTCACTTGAAGAGTCATTCTCTTTCTCGGTTGCTCTTTTTGCTTCCCCTTTCTGGTGTATACTTATAATTTCCTTACGAATTTTCTTGTACATACTTTCTACACTACCTTGTGTCTTGTGTTTTCCCTCGGCTATATTGTCACTCCACCTGATCAGGCCTTTCATCTCGTCTTTGTCTTTATCAGGATAATCTTGCTCTCTTATTAAACAGTTAATCAAGAACTGTAAAATCATATGTTGAATCTCGGCTTTTCTGTGTGCCATATCTTCGTGAGTACTTTCTGAATTCTCCCCTGTACGGATAAAATGATATATTCTGTCTAGATGTTCCTTCATGTCGGGCAGGGTGACCAAAAAGTTGGCAACCCGTCTTAAACGTACTGAATATAATACCATGTGATCTTCGCCTGGAACTGGATCATATATACAGTCATTAAGAAGTCGCTTGAGGTCTGTGTATGTAGCCACTTTTGGCGTACACTGTAACGCTGCTTCTCGCGGCGTCAGTCGTCTTACTTGAGGCGGGGTGATAGGAGCACCTCCCCCCGCGGCTCCTGAACTAGAATCGTCAGTTAATACTGAACGGGCTGGTAAAGTAACTGGCAAAACACGTGGTGTGGGCTGGTCCGGGGGTACTGGCACATTAACTTGGTCCCCGGGACCAGTGGCTGGAGGAACAGGAATTACATTATTTACAGGGTGCTGAGGGTGAGCAGGCGGAATAGGATTTGCATATTCTGGGACAGTATCGTCCAAATAGGACGACAGAAAAATTTCAGCTGCAGTCGGTTTATGACGCAGTTTAGTCGGGACCAAGGGTGGCGGTAATTTACAGGATGCTTCCGGGGTTGCCTTCGGCAAGCCCTCGGCAAGAAGAGGATACATACCTTTAATAAGGGCATTTCTCTGTCTGTCTGACTGTTAATTCTGCTTTTCTGAATTCTTTTTCGGTTCTTCTGTGAGATTCTTTGCGCCATAACTCGATGGCGTCTTTCTGGGACTGTCTGGCTTTCTTTTTCCATAATGCTTCTTCTACTCGCATGATGCACTCGGCATCCCATGTACCTGATACAGGCCATCTATATTTCTCTTCAAGATCCTTCGTGTACTCCGCCCATAAGTCTAGATATAATATGGCATCTAAGCCATGCTTGTGATACATAAAGTGTCCAGGACTGTCCCTAGGAGGGACAGGAACTGCTTCTTCGAGTAACCCTTTTCTAGTTTTTATCTGACGTAATTTCGAAAACAGAGGCATTTTGGAGTCGTACTTGGGCTAAACACAATACACAATAATCACAGTAATGAAATGGCAAACAAATCACTCATACCACGACATAGAAATACATTAATAACAGTTCGAACAGAATACTACCTGATACACTGAAAACATAACACTTGAATTTCTCGAGAACGGACTTACTAGAATTACTGGATGCACTGCTAAAACAGTACAGAACATACCGGTCTCATAAAGAGACACGTCATACCGTATCCACCTAGGTGAATACTTCGGACTGGATCTGTGTACCCAAACCCATCGGACCAGGGACAAACTAATGAACCTGTCTAGATACTTCCCCCGCAACGGTACTCACCGGGAAGCAGAAACTGAAGGCCTCGGACTGGACTGGACTGCTACGACGTCTGGTTACTACGAACTTCGGACTTCAGAAACAGGTGGGCCTCCGGATACCTCGGACCTTGCTCTCTCGGCTTGGGCTCTGGTCGGGACAAACCGCATTCCTCACCGCCTCGTCTGGATGCCGGACCGCAGTTTCCGTCTCCTCCGTGGGCCTGAGGGAGACTTGAAGCAGAAATATCTGCACGTGCACGGTAGAGTTCCGTCACGGCTGTAGAAGGGTCAGGGGGCCTGCGTTACATCGCCGGCGCGTGGGGAAGGGGCTCGTCCCTGTTCGGGCGCCATTATGTGGTAAATAAATAATTAATTACCGGTACTATTTTTGAATACATTAATAATAACAGATAGCTCAATAAATAAGAGGCAGGATCCGAGGAATCTGAGTCTAACAGGCTTTAATCAGGCATAAGGTAAGGGACAGGATCGGGACAGCCTGAAATAGAATGGCATAGAAGGCAGCTGCAACGTCTCATTAACAGTACAAGGTATATATAGTAAAACATCACAATTACATTACATACAGTAGGCGTAACAAGTGACAAGCGTAAGATAAGAACACATGGGCGTGAAAAGAAGGCGTGCACAGGGCGTGCACGTAGACATGTGATGAGAACGTCACGGAAGTGTCATGAAGTGGGTGGATACATGGAGGGGGCTACCTGAGCAGCTGGAACCTTTAACCTAGTGGTGCGCGCAAACGGACAATGACGTGTTACCGGGGAGAACTGGGGGCTCTGACTTCTGCACTAGAAGAGGAGACTAAAGTCTGCGGTGTCAGGACGACATGTACCTATAGCATATCTGGTATCTGGTGTTTGGAGTACATGTTGATAGAATCTAAAAGTTATCAGGGTAAAGGCTACTTGACAGTAAGGCTGGTGCATGCATATATTCTACATGTATTGCGTGTGCTATGAATCTTCTATGGATATTAATACAGTAATTCACTTGCATGGAGACAGAAAGACTAGACTATAGCTGAAGCTGTTTATGCGGTTCGTTAGCTTAGGAATGTGAAGACGAAGAGCTGAACTGATAACTGGAGGCATAACATATTCTTGGCAGACAGGCAGGCAGAGCCAGGCCGGGCACCGCGCTGCGCGGCAGGAAGTAAGTGAAGGGTCAGGGATGCAGGTGGGGGCTGCATCGCTCCTCGGAGTGGGTTCAGGAGACAGGAGCTTGAATATGGTGTCCGGGCCCTTTCGAGGCCTAGAAACGGGGACAATTCAATGAATTAACGTGCACACTGTAAAACGTGGCAACATAGGCCTAATACTCGTTGCTTTCACGAGAACTGGAAACTGGCATACTAGAGTTGGACACAACTATAATTGCGTCTTTAATCGATCATAGGGGGATATATGCATATCGATCATGCACATATAACATAGGATGGGGAACACGTAGGCACATATAACAAGGCAAAATTCAATTTTCCTCAGATGTTAAGCCAAACCCATCAACCAGTGTATTTTTCAGGACCTGGTAATTGTTAGCATCCTCAACTCTAGTAGTGAGGAGCTTATCTCTACCTTTACCATCAAAGGAGAGCCACAGTATAGCTGCCCACTGACTCTGGGGGATGCACTGGACAGTGCAGGCCCTCTCCAAAGCAGCCATCCATTTCTGGATGTCATCCCCTTGTTTAAAGGGAGGCACTATCTTTGTCAGGTGTTTAGTATCTAAACCCTTCTCTTTATCTCTTGGGAGATTGCTGCCACCAGTGGGAACTACCCCACTCATCTGCTGCTCTCTAGCAAAGGCAAGCTTTTCTTTGGCCAGGGCAAGTTCTTCCCTTTCAATCCTCAGAGTAGCCTGTCTCATTCTGGCTTCATGCTCCATTCTCTGAGGGGAAGTCCATCTCCTCTGGGGAGAGTTCCTTCTCCTCTGAGAAGAGGCATTAGAGTGCAGAGATCTATTGGAGTCCCTAGAAGGAGATCTATCTCTCCTAACTCCAATGTTAGGCCTGATCAGGGTCAGTACTGGGGGGGCCCCAGCTCCTTTCCCAAGCAGGTCTAAGTTGGCCCTAGTGAGTCTGCTGACTAGTTCAGGCCTGTCTGCCTCATCCCCAGAGAGTTCCTCTTGATCCTCCTCCTCAACTGCATTTTCAGTGTCAAGGAGGTCTGGATCACCAAGGGTACCCTCTAAGGCTGGCATATTCCCATCTGCCTGGGATGCTTTCCTAGCATCATAAGTCTCCAAGAGACCTATCAGAAAGGGAATGGTGGGGTTAGACCCCTGTTTCAGTTTCCTGGAGGTACACACTTGTCTCATCTCCTGGAAACTGAGAGCTGTATATCTTGAGATGACCTGTGGAGGGTCAATCACCACAAGGGGGGTCTCAGTAGACTCTCCCTGGGTAGACATGCCTTTCTAGTGAGGTGTAAGTGGTGCACTTACCTACACTATATGTTTACCTACTGATCCCTTGATAGAGTTGTAGTTTAGGGTGTGCTAGGCCCTAGAAGCTACAACAGCTGGTTCAGTAGAACTCAGAGTATTCTAAGCTAAGTTATATGTACCTTAGTACTTATGTGATCTTTCAAATGATATTCTTAGGATACGTGTGGTAAAACAACAGCAAGCTCAAATCCCGACCGCTGCTCACCAATGTGAGAAGTTGGCCTGATATGCAGTGCTCACTATTCTAGTGATCACTATGTATCAGTCCAAACAACCCTTATTGATGATTGGTTGTAAGTCAACCTTATAGACCAGCTATCCTAGTAGCATGGATACGAGCAGTCTAAGGCTAAGACTCTAGAGGGCGTGTTAAGCCAGCTGTTTTACCATCACATTACCCCTTGAACACCAAGTGAAAGGACACCACACAAGTTGTTATCAAAAATAAAGTATATTTATTTATAACAGGACTACCCTGGCTCTTTATTAGACAGGGAGCTAAGCACACAACAAAACTCTTAAAGAATTACTGAAAGTCGCACAATTTACACAAATGCCCGAGGGGCACGAAAAACCATATACACAAGAAGTGGAATGCGAATTACTAGCAGGTAAGTAACTATTCTCATAGACTTTAGAATCGCCAGGCCTGCAATACTAAACACTTAGATTAGGAGCAGGAGGCCTGTGGACGTCGTGTGCAGAGTGGGAACTCTCAAGCGTAAGGCGGGAAAAAGTCTATGGAGGCTAGTAAAAACAAAGTTACTGTTCTCGGGCGAACCCGACTAGGTGGGTCGAAAACGGGAGTGGATCCGAACACTTAGGGTGTTGGACTATGCTGGAGCACCGGGGTACTCAGTTTACCTAGCCCAGGGGCTGCGGCTGCATAGGGTTGAAGTTGCGTCGGAAACCCTCGTTGAAGAACCAGGAGCCTGAAGGAAGAAGTTGCTGGCAGGCGGCCAGTGAAGAAAGTTCGTGGAGATCCAAGCCTGGATCAGGGAAGAAGAAGACCTGAAAGCAGAGGGGACCAAGTTCTGAATCACTAGCCAGTGATTTAGGTGGGCACCAGGGTGGCACCGGACGAAGTCACCTCGACCAGGTGAGTGGGCGCTGCTGGGCTCTGCAGTCTCTCGGACCAGGAGGCGTTGTCGGCGACCAGGAGGGAGGTGCGAGCTGTCCCACGAAGATATCTGCTTCTGACGTCGCTGGACCCAGGATTGGGCAACAAGTCTTGGCAAATGCAAGGCCCACGCGGTGGACCTAAAATGGCGTCTTGAGTGGACCAGGAGGGTCCAGGGTGCTCCTCTGTTGGAGGGGAGCAAGGGCCAGTCTGGAGCAACCAGACCAGCGGTGTTTGTCGTCGTGGAGCGTCGTAAAAGGGCCACTAGCCAACGGCAAGTGACCTGGACAACGCGGTGAGCAGCAAAGAGCAGAAGGGCCCCACGCAGATCTCGTGGATGCAGGGGGGCTGAACTTCGGTGCTTGAGCTGCTCAGGGTCGGGGCTTCTCTTACCCCAAAGCACTCTGTCGAGGGTCACTCGGTGGTCGTGCTGGACAAGCGTCGTGCAGTTCTGAAGATGGCCGGTCCCTCGAGGTCTCGTCGCACCCACGGATCACAGCTGGGCTGATGATGTAGGTTGAGGTCAGAGGTGCCAGGGAAGCCGGTTCTCGTCATGCTGGAGCAGTCTTGATCCGAAGGAGAGACTGGCAACAACCTGCGATGCTTGGTTGGTGCCTGCTGCTGCAGGGTGACTACTCCTTAGTCACAAGGGAGAAATCTTGAGAAGAGTCTTGAGTTCTTCGTGCAGAAGGTCGGTTCAGGATTCAAAGATTGATCTAATTTGGAAGGGGGCCTGCTTTTACCTTTATCCTGCAAAAGGGGGCTGGCACGCGACTAAGTCCTGCCCTATGGGTGGGACTAGGAGGGGGGTGGTTACACCCCTTCCTTTGGCGGGCTTTCCCCAGCTCAGGGTCTGGTGTGCCCCTGGAACTGGTTCAAGCCGGCCTATGCACAGTGAGCACCGGGGTGCCACTTGCAGTCACCTTCCTCTAAAGCCCTGCCTACCTAAGATACACAAAATCCTGTCTGGGACGGTGCTGGCACCGCCCCTGACAGGAAACCCTTTGTCCTTGCCTCCTGCGCTGGGAGGACTCCCAGCAGCAGGAGGGCAGACTTGTGTCTCGGTGGCAGCATCCATTTTGTGGAGCTAAGGCTCTGTCTGACTTTAACCGGGGTTACAGGTTACCAACATGTCGTGTCCCTCTAGAAGGGTGGAATGCTAACCCCGTCGCCAGAATTGGCGAGGGGTTAGTATTCCAATTCGTATGACACCTTACTCGACATGTTTTGATAAAGCGATACCAGAGTTGGCATATAACCGCGAGGATTATAATGCACTTAAGAGTATATGGTACGCGTTATCATGGAACAGCTATTAGGACTTGGTTCCGCAAGCTGCAAACGGGCTCAGCTCATGCCAGAGCACCATCTCACATTATTCCAAGCACTCTGCCTTCAGGATTGTTAAGGCCTGCCATAGGAGTGACTGATAGGAATATATGTGTCCATTTTAGGGTTAGATATAGGAATACTATATCTAAAGCAAAGGGTGATTACACCACCTTGCCCCAGCTGTCGTGCAGCCAGTTGTGTCAGATTTGGATGGCCAGCCAGGGGTGGCATAATACATGCTGAATGCAGACAGCTAAACAAGCCTTCCTGCCCGGGTGAAACCGAGGGAGGGCAGACAGCTAAACAAGCCTTCCTGACAGGGAGAAACCAAGGGAGGGCAGACAGCTAAACAAGCCTTCCTGCCAGGGAGAAACCGAGGGATGACAGACAGCTAAACAAGCCTTCCTGCCTGGGTGAAACCGAGGGAGAGGGAGACAGCTAAACAAGCCTTCCTGCCCGGGTGAAACCGAGGGATGGGCAGACAGCTAAACAACCCTTCCTGCCCGGGTGCTGCTGCCTGAAAGAAATTGAAATGTGACAACTCGTCAATCTGCAAATGAAAAGGGTGGTGCTTGGAAGCCAGTATTTCTTTTAATTGATAAAACCATTTGAAGCTTCCTGGTGGCATGGATTTATTCTTTTTGAGTAGAATTGCAAGGGAGTTACCAGCTGAGCCGTGAAGCAGTGTGGGCTTTTCATGGACAGTTGTAAATCAATGCTCACTGCTTGGAGTCTCGTTATTAGCAAATGTCTACATTTTGGAAACACTTTGTTATCTTAAACCTTTTGCATTGTGTAGCAGCCATGTATAATGCGTCCACGGTGTATAATGCACTTTTAAAATAATGCTTTACATATTCACAGCGCTTTCTGTCACAGACTGGGACTTCTTAGCACTAATTCTCCACCGCCCAATCCAGGATTGAGCTCTGTGGCTCTCTGGTTACACACAGCCCCCTGCAGTGCCTTCACTAACAGAGGTGTCATAACATCAGGGCTTTAAGTGGAATGAAAAAACTAAGAGTCTCTCTAAGGGGCGGGGCTGATGGAATTAAGGGCGTGGCTTAAACATATGCACACTAATAATCTGCTTAGCACAGTGCGCCACTCCACTGGTATTTTGCTTTTTGTGACATTGCACACAGATATATAAAACAACAAGTAACAGATAAATCAGCAACAACTTTGGCTTCTTTGTATATAATATTGAAAATGCTTCGGTTCTGAATGTTGAAACTGTGAAAGAACCATAACAGTCTCTTTAAAGTTACATCCCAGCCAGTGAGCAGCGACGCTGCTGCAGAGCTCGGATCTTTTTTCATCCTGATGGCGAGGGCAACAGTGGAGAGCCCGAGAGGGACCCGTCCCAGCACCTGCTGTTTAGAACTGCCGGGGCTCAATGCCGTGCTGAGCACCGGCAGGACCCGGCCCACTTAAAGCACTGCATAACATACAACAGTGTATTTCCCACTGTTTAACCTCCCTTCCATTTATTTTACATTTAAGCTGAGTTTTTTTTTAAATTTAGTTACCTGACGGTGAAAGATCGAAAAAGGTTGCTGAATATTTTTGTCTTTAACCACGCCTTTGACCCCTCCCCTCTCTCCCGCCCCCATGCACGCAGAATCGGTGCTTCCATACGTTTTATTTAATGAACTCCGAGAGCTCGGTCAGGTGTAGGGTGAAGTAGGAGACGCGCTGCTTTGGCAACTTCAGTCCGTACTGCGCCCTCCTGGAGCCCGGACCCGGCCATCGCCAGAGAACCCGGAGCTGTGGAGGCCACCTCGGGACAGAGCGGTGCTGGCTGCTGGGGTGAGTGCTGTGCAGTACTGGCTGCTGGGAGGAGTGCTGTGCAGTACTGGCTGCTGGGAGGAGTGCTGTGCAGTACTGGCTGCGGGGGTGAGTGCTGTGCAGTGAGAGGTGGCGGGCTTTGCAGCACTGGCTGCTGGGGTGAGTGCTGTGCAGTGAGGTGAGTGCTGTGCAGTGAGAGGTGACGAGCTGTGCAGCACTGGCTGCTGGGGCGAGTGCTGTGAAGTGAGAGGTGACGGGCTGTGCAGTACTGCCTGCTGGGGTGAGTGCTGTGCAGTACTGGCTGCTGGGGCGAGTGCTGTGCAGTGAGAGGTGACGGGCTGTGCAGTACTGCCTGCTGGGGCGAGTGCTGTGAAGTGAGAGGTGACGAGCTGTGCAGCACTGGCTGCTGGGGTGAGTGCTGTGCAGTGAGACCATGGGCGGTGTGCAGTACTGGCTGCAGGGGCGAGTGCTGTGCAGTGAGAAGTGGCGGGCTGTGCAGTACTGGCTGCTGGGGCGAGTGCTGTGCAGTGAGAGGTGACGGGCTGTGCAGCACTGGCTGCTGGGGTGAGTGCTGTGCAGTAAAACCGCGGGGGTGTACAGTACTGGCTGCTGGGGCGAGTGCTGTGCAGTGAGACGTGACGGGCTGTGCAGCACTGGCTGCTGGGGTGAGTGCTGTGAAGTGACACCGCAGGGGTGTACAGTGCTGGCTGCTGGGGTGAGTGCTGTGCAGTGAGAGGTGGCGGGCTTTGCAGCACTGGCTGCTGGGGTGAGTGCTGTGCAGAGAGAAGTGACAGGCTGTGCAGTACTGGCTGCTGGAGTGAGTGCTGTGCAGTGAGAAGTGACAGGCTGTGCAGTGCTGGCTGCTGGGGTGACTGCTGTGCAGAGAGAGGTGACGGGCTGTGCAGTGCTGGCTGCTGGGGTGAGTACTGTACAGTGAGAGTGATGGGCTGTGCAGTACTGGCTGCTGGGGTGAGTGCTGTGCAGTGAGAACGCGGGAGTGTACTGTGCTGGCTGCTTGGCTGACTGCTGTGCAGTGAGAGGTGACGGGCTGTGCAGTACTGGCTGCTGGGGTAAGTGCTGTGCAGTGAGAGGTGACAGGCTGTGCAGTACTGGCTGCGGGGGTGAGTGCTGTGCAGTGAGAAGTGACAGGCTGTGCAGTGCTGACTGCTGGGGTGAGTGCTGTGCAGAGAGAAGTGACAGGCTGTGCAGTACTGGCTGCTGGAGTGAGTGCTGTGCAGTGAGAAGTGACAGGCTGTGCAGTGCTGGCTGCTGGGGTGACTGCTGTGCAGAGAGAGGTGACGGGCTGTGCAGTGCTGGCTGCTGGGGTGAGTACTGTACAGTGAGAGTGATGGGCTGTGCAGTACTGGCTGCTGGGGTGAGTGCTGTGCAGTGAGAACGCGGGAGTGTACTGTGCTGGCTGCTGGGCTGACTGCTGTGCAGTGAGAGGTGACGGGCTGTGCAGTACTGGCTGCTGGTGGGAGTGCTGTGCAGTGAGAAGTGACAGGCTGTGCAGTACTGGCTGCGGGGGTGAGTGCTGTGCAGTGAGAAGTGACAGGCTGTGCAGTGCTGACTGCTGGGGTGAGTGCTATGCAGTGAGAGGTGACGGGCTGTGCAGTACTGGCTGTTGGGGTGAGTGCTGTGCAGTGAGAGGTAACGGGCTGTGCAGTACTGGCTGCTGGGGTGAATGCTGTGCAGTGAGAAGTGGCAGGCTGTGCAGTGCTGGCTGCTGGGGTGAGTGCTGTGCAGTACTGGCTGCTGGGGTGAGTGCTGTGCAGTACTGGCTGCTGGGGTGAGTGCTGTGCAGTGAGAGGTGACGGGCTGTGCAGTACTGGCTGCTGGGGTGAGTGCTGTGCAGTGAGAGGTAACGGGCTGTGCAGTACTGGCTGCTGGGGTGAATGCTGTGCAGTGAGAAGTGGCAGGCTGTGCAGTGCTGGCTGCTGGGGTGAGTGCTGTGCAGTACTGGCTGCTGGGGTGAGTGCTGTGCAGTGAGAAGTGACAGGCTGTGCAGTACTGGCTGCTGGGGTGAGTGCTGTGCAGTGAGAAGTGACAGGCTGTGCAGTACTGGCTGCTGTGTGTGTGCTGTGCAGTGAGAGATGACGGGATGTGCAGTGCTGGCTGCTGGGGTGAGTGCTTTGCAGTGAGAAGTGACAGGCTGTGCAGTACTGGCTGCTGGGGTGAGTGCTGTGCTGTGAGAAGTGACAGGCTGGGGAGTGATGGCTTCTGGAGTGAGTGCTGTGCAGTGAGAAGGGACAGGCTGTGCAGTACTGGCTGCTGGGGTGAGTGCTGTGCAGTGAGAGGTGACGGGCTGTGCAGTACTGGCTGCTGGGGTGAGTGCTGTGCTGTGAGAAGTGACAGACTGGGGAGTGATGGCTTCTGGAGTGAGTGCTGTGCAGTGAGAAGGGACAGGCTGTGCAGTACTGGCTGCTGGGGTGAGTGCTGTGCAGTGAGAGGTGAAGGGTTGTGCAGTACTGGCTGCTGGGGTGAGTGCTGTGCAGTGCTGGCTGCTGGGGTGAGTGCTGTGCAGTGCTGGCTGCTGGGGTGAGTGCTGTCTAGCGCTGGCTGCTGAAGTGAGTGCTGTGCAGAGAGAGGTGACGGGCTGTGCAGTACTGGCTGCTGAGGTGAGTGCTGTACAGTGAGAAGTGACCGGGTGACTTCTGCACAGTACTGACCGTGGGGGGTGTTGTACAGTACCGACTGCTAGCATTACGGTTAGGAAAAGGTTTGGAGTTTTTATAAAGTCCCATTAAGTAATCTAATTAAATTGTAACATGTATTATTAAAGGATGCTTAGTGTTAGGATAAACAATTCTTATTGCCTGCATACTCTGAAGTTGTTTAATTTACATATTTAACATTATGTCGAGTGTTAATTATGGCTGGGGAAAAGCTTCCTTGATTATTTTAATTTAATTTAAATGTAATGATGTTATATTACTTAATTAAGGTAATAGGTTAAATAGTTTATGGGTAAGTGCGTAGAGTAGAGAAAAGATAATGGAATGATGAAAAATGCATTAATACAACAAAATAAAATGAACATATGTTCTGCTGCCCCTGGCGAGAGCTGGTGGTAGGATGAGAGGTATGGACGGCCCTGCGGTGGGCGTGAGAGAGAAGGTGGGAGGCGACAGGCGAGGGCGGGGGGCACCAGAAGGAGAACGGGCGTGGCCTGTGTCTGGTGTGGTTGTGAGAAGTTGGCCTGGCATATGCTGTCCACTATTCTAGTGGGCACCTTGCACCAGTCTAAACGACCCTTATTGATGGTAGGTTAAAGACAACCTAATGTGAAAGCTATCCCAGTGGAAGCTGTGGAGAGCAGCCTTCAGGCTAAGTCTTGAAGGAATGTAAAGCAGCTTGTTTTACCAGATTGTAACCTCCTGAATAGCCAAAGGAAAGGAGATCCGCACAAGTGTTATTATAAGAATATGTATTTGTCACTAAACACTCTCTACTGATCTCTTTATGAGATTAGAGCAGGAAGCACACAATCACTAGAACAACAGTAAATAGCACAATACACAGCGGGCCCCAGGAAAGTGATATAACAACCACGCTGGGACCCGAAAGAACCGCCCAAGGTAGTGACACAGGGGACCCACGGGGGACGTGTGCAGTGTGAGAACACAGCCGCGAGCTCCGTACAACTCTATGGGAAAGTCGCAGTTGGAATTTTAAAGATTAAGGACACTTAGGAGAGGACTTTGAGCAAACCCTTTCAAACTTAGAAGGTTCTAAGGCCAGCACCCATGTGAGCACTGGAGTACTCGTGTTACCTCACCCAGGGAAGCCGGGTGCATAGGTGTTAAATGGTTTCGGGAATTTTCGTCGTTTTCAATGGCGAGTTGCTGCAAAGTGCTGCTACCGTGAAGAGGAAAAGTGTCCGGTGTGATCCAAGCCTGGATCAGAGCTGAGAAGAGCCTGAAAGCAGAGGGAGCAGAGTCTGGGTCACTTGCCACCGACCAGGGGCACAATAGACGAATGCCCAACGATGTCGGGTGCTTCAGGTGAGAAGAGGTGAAGCTTGACTCTGCAGCCATGGGGACCAGGAGACGTCGAGGATGACCAAAGTCTGCAGGCGAACTGTCCCACAAAGGATGTCGAGTGCTGGGCGATCAGTGTACGGATTGAAGAGCAACAAGCCTTGGCAACTGCAACCCACACGGTCAGAGAAAAGATGCTTCGGTGAGGACCAGTAAGGTCCTGGTGAAACCCCAAGCAATGGAGAGTCGGGGCACTTCTGGAGTAACCAGGTAAGCCCACTGAAAGTTCAAGTTGCCATCACAGGGACCCACAGGCTAACGGACCAGGGATCGCGAAGGGACCTTGAGAGGAATCTCAAAATACCAGCCCACGGAACAGTTGTGGAGTGTAGGCCGGTAATCTTCGGTGGAATCACTGCTCGGGGTCTGGACTACAAGTAGCCCAAAGCACAGCTTCAGGGGTTGCCAGAAAGCATATGCTGCTGCAAATGGACACGGTACCCAGGGGTTCGGGTTGCTTGGTCCCCACGAGGGATACGGGTCTCAGGTTTGCTGAGCACACTAGTCGTCCTCGGGGACACTTGAAAACCCACCTCCTGTGTTGCAAAAGTCTTCAGAGTCCTCAGGAGCTTTGGAGTTGTAAACCGGTCAGATGCGTCTTTGGTGCCTGCTTATCAGGGGAGTAACTACTTTACTCCAAGGTAGATTCTTTAGTCATCTAGCACAGTGTAGATCATCGAAGTACTTGGTTTCTGTAGCAGAGTTTCGTCCAGGTAAATCTAAAGTCCTGTAGTCAGGGGTTCCTACTTTATACCCAAGGTAGGGGTGGTACAAACTCTGGAGACCCACATGGGAAAGTTAGGACAGAGGTGTGGTTACACCCATTTCCTTTGTCCAGTTTTGCACCAGAGCAGGGGCTGAGTGCCCCTGCAACCGGTTTGAACTGGACTATGCACAGGGACACCAAATGTGCCCCCAATGCAGACACCAAAGCACTCTCAGAGTGCACTCACCCAGCCCCAGTACTCTAAAGCCTGTCTGGGAGGTGGTCACACCTCCCTGTGACAGGAAACCTATTATCCAGCCTCCCCTGCCGGGGTTTCGTCCGGCAGCAGGAGGGCAGACTCTCTGTCTGTGGCTGACAGCATCCATCTTGTGATGCCAGGGTTCTGTAAAGCTGGTACCGGATGTACCGGTGAAGTCATATTTCTCCCTCTAGGAGGGTGGAATCATAGCTCCCTCACCAGGTACTGGTGTGGAGGTATGATTCCAAGGTGTTTGACACCAAACACGACATGTTTCTGTGCAGCTGTTTTAAAGTTAGCATTTACCGCTAGGTTATAATGCACTTAAGAGTATATGGTATGGCTGCATTACAGAACAGCCCCGGAGAATAGATTCCGAAGGCTGCAGAAGGGCTCTGCTCATGTACGGGCATCCTCTCACATAAAACCAAGCACTCTGCCTACAGGATTGATAAGGCCTGCCATAGGGTTGACTGATAGGTTTATATCTACAGTGATAAGGAAAGATATAGTGAACCTATATTTAAGTAAAGGGTGCATGCACCACCTTACACAGGCTGCAGTAGCAGACCTGTGGTGCCAGTTTGAATGGTCTCGAAGGGGTGGCATAATACATGCTGCATCCCCTGGGAGGCCTCTGGGGTACCTATGCCCTGGGTACATAGTATACCATATACTATGGACTGATAAGGGTACCCCAGAATCCAATCTGGAGTGTACGGTAAGTACATGCAATCAATTTAGGGAGAAAGCAGATAGACTGGGGTCTTGATTAGCTGGATCCCAGTCAAACTAAGTCGAAAACCAGCAAAACACCAGGAAAGAAATGGGGGTAACCATGCAGTCAGATTCCACCTTCCTACAGTGGTCAGCCACCGGGAGGGGCTGTCACCTGGTGTAGTCAGTCGGCAGGAGGAGGGCCATCACCTGGTGTGCTCAGCTGGTGGGAGTGACTGTGGCTTGGTGTCTGGTGTGGTCAGCCGGCAGGACGGGCCGTGGTCTGGTGTTTGGTGTAATCAGCTGGCAGGAGGGGCCGTGGCCTGTTGTTTGGTCATCTGGCAGGAGGGGCCATGGTCTGGTGTTTGGTATGGTCATCCAGCAAGAGGACGGTCGTGGACTGGTGTCTGGTGTGGTCATCTGGTAGGAGGGCAGCCGTGGACTGATGTCTAGTGCGGTCAGCCAGCAGGAAGGTGGCCAGGGCCTGGTGTCTGGTGCGATCAGCCGGTTGTAGGGTGGCTATGAGCTGCTGTATGATGAGGTCAGTCGGGAAGGGGGGCAGTGGCCTGGTATCTGAAAGAGACTATTAGTTATATATTCCTTACCTTAGAGTTACCCCCAGTTGTCAGACTGGATCTGGATAATTTTTCTTCAGCAGTATCCCTGCGCGTCAGTAGGTGGCATCGGTCGACTCCACGTTCGTCGTTGGCGTAGTGATCGACAGAATGACATTGAGGTCTCTACTTAGACGCCGCCCCAGCGGGCTGACTTCAGTCCTTTCTTTTTCTGCGCCAGCTAGCGCAGATCCAGAGAGAGCGGTACTCTTTGTAATGTTTTGACTAGTCTTTTTTGACTTTTTGTCAACACCTTTTTTGAGTCACAGAAATGTCACAAGGGTGGACCGGCTTCGAGCCTTGTGACTCTTTTCACATGCTCATGTCAGACACGGATCCGCACCTCGTGTGCCCATGGTGCCTGGAGCGCGACCACAACCCGAAGTCATGCTCCTACTGTCAAGGCCATGAACCCGAAGTCTTTGCGGGAGCGGTCCCGAAAGTTCGAGGTCCTGGTCGAGAGGGAGGTTGCGGGTCTTGTCGTGGAGTCACCACCATCATTCTTCATCAAAGTCTTCCTCTTCGGGTAAGTCGAAGCACAAGAAGAAGGTGAAGAAGCACCATCGCTCTTCGCCTTCTCCCAGTCTGTCGGCCGACGTGACGTGGGACATGGAAGGTCGTTGTCCTTCGACTCCGCCCGCGGAACCTACTGGGACGGCTCTGAGCTTCACTCCCTGCCCGGGAGCCGGAGCGTCCCCTACACAGCTTCGTGCCTTTTACGAAACTCTCCACTCCATCTTTGGGCAGCCTGACTCTGCGCCTTCTGGCCCGCATACTCGGCTGGGGGCTCTAGGCCTTCGATTCCGGCTGCTCCGGCATCGGTACCGCAGAGTCCCCTGGGATCCAGGCCTGCATCCGGAACAGTGCCCGACGACCTCAGGACACCTTCTCTGGCACCGATTCCATTGACTGCGTCTTTACCACCTCTGACGCCGGTCGTGTCCCCGTCCGGCATCGACCCCGGCCTCCCTCTCGTCTTGGACACGGAGCTGGCTCGGCATCGACCGACACCGGTACAAGCGCTGACCGGTACATTTGTGCCTCTGTTCTCCCCTGGTGTTCCCGATTGCCCTGAGTGGCAGCCAGAGGAATGTGTGAACTGGGAGGGGTCTGTTGACCCTTTGGCAGAACAGCTGGATGAGCCAGACTGAAGAGAGGAGTAGGGGGAAGCCAGTGGTCTGGATACCTCCCCAGACCGAGACATGCTTTCTCCCACTACCATGGCTATGGTGGAGGGAGCCTCCTATGCTGTGGTGTTGCGTAGGGTGGGTGAGGCCTTGGGCTTGAGCGTCCTACGGTGGCAGTCTGGACTAACCTCCGGACTGAGGTGCTTCAGCCGGCAGCGGTCTCTTCGTAGCCCCTGCTGCCGTTCAATGAGGCCCTCACGGACATCCTTCTGGGCACTTAGTCCAAACCCAGCACAGGGGCTCCTGTGGCTAGGATGATTGCCTGACATCCTACCCCCGAGAGCTTGGTGGTCCAAGCTTCAACATCTAAAGGCATGTTCCCTTCTGCTCCCCCAGATAGGGAATCCAAGAAGTGGACCATCTTGGGAAGAAAATGTTTTCTTCCGCCAGCTTAGGACTGCGGTCGGTGAACACCGCATGTCTCTTGGGCCATTACACCCGCTCTCTGTGAGATACGGTTGCGCAGATGCTGCCGCAGTGTCCGAAGGAGGCCCAGGTCACACTCTCCCATGCAGTTGTGGAGGGGAGAGATGCAGCAAAGTTCGCTATCCGTTGTGGGTTGGACAACGCCGACTCGCTGGGAGAACGATTTCTACGTCAGCCCCACTGGGGATGTCAAATCCACTCTTTTGGACATGCCCTTTTGATGGCTGTCATCTGTTTGGTGACAAGGCACACCATGCACTCAAGTGCTTTTCTGTTTGCCACACAGACTTAATCACCATTACTCCCCTCACATAGACACTGCATGGAGATAGTATTGGGGGAGGAGCACTAACCCTAACCCCCTTGTTTTCCTGAAAGAGTAGTTGTGTTTTTTGTTTTCTTTTGGGTTTCTGCATCCCTCCCGAGGACCCCTCCCAGACGAAGACAAGAACCAAGGAGAAAGAGACCCCAAACATGAGGAGCTTTGACTGAATATATATTGACACTAGAGAGACACACTTAGAAAAGAAAAGGGAGTGAGGACAATACCGGTAACAAGTGTATGAAATTAAGATAAATACACATAAAGGAAAACCAGTATTAGTATCATATTTGTGTTTCAATCGGGGAACGAACGGCCCACGCATCACAGGTCAGTGGGCAGGAGAGTGGCCATGGCCTGGCGTTTGGCGCGGTCCGCCAACGGGAGGACGGCCGTGGGCTAAGTGAGTACAGTAGAGAAAAGATAATGAAATGATAGAAAATGTATTACTAAAACAAAATAAAATGAATACATGTTCAGCTGACCCGGGCAAGGACTGGTGGTTAGATGAGAGGTGATGAACTATGCTTCTGTGGTCTGTGGGGCGTGAAAGAGAAGGAGGGAGGTGACAGGAGAGGGCCGTGAGCACCAGGCGAGCAGGGGGCATCAGCAGAAGGGTGGCCGAGGCTTGGTGTCTGGTGTGGTCAGGTGGCAGGAGGGGCCGTGGTCTGGTGTCTGGTGTGGTCATCCGGAAGGAGGGTGGCCCTGGACTGATGTCCGGTCTGGTCAGCCAGCAGAAAGCCGCTGCTCAGTGAACCTCCACCACATGCCCCCTCTGCCACGTCCTATCACCATGCTTGCATATTAACTTACCCCCATCAGGGGTTTGCATCATGCACTTCTGAGGCCTTAGAGGCAGATAGGGGAGGATCATACATTTGGACAGAGTTTGTGAGCTCCTCCCAGGAACTCCGGGCTCCTTCTATGTGGCTCCGCCCTCGCGGCGAGCAGTTGGAGTGCATGGGAATAAAGAAGTTGTAGCATCCAGATAGACCTGCTGGAAGCCTGAAAGAGGAAGGACACTGGCTGTCCTTGGTCCTTCCGGGGCATCAGGTGTCCTTGTCCCGCTCTCCCTTCTGTCCCTCTCATGGCCCTCTCTCTCTCTCTTCCATTCCTGCAGGTGGCGCTCTTCTTGCCCGGTACCAGGGATGAGGACCCGAGAATGGAGCAGTGCACGCTGTCTCCACTGTAGCCCTGCGGGTGATGATGAACAGCACAGCAGCCCTAGCACTACTGCCTGCATGGTGGCTCCTGGCATGTGGTGAGTGGAGGCCCGATGGCTGCTCTGTGCCTCTTCCTGGTGTGTGTGTGTGTAATGTATTGCGTGTGTATATATGGGGTGGGGGTGTGTGTGTGTGTTGGTGTGTAGTGTTTGTTGGTGTGTATGGTGTGCGTGGGGTGTTGGCATGTTGGTGTGCAATGTTGTGTTGTGCATGGTGTGCATGGTGTATATGGTGTGTTGGTGTGTATGCTGTGCAGAGTGTGTTGGTGTGCATGGTGTGTTAAAGTGTTGGTGTGCACGGTGTGTTAAAGTGTTGGTGTGCATGGTGTGTTGGTGTGTAGCATGTGTTGGTGTGTATGATGGGTTGGTGTGCAGGGTGTGTCGGTAAGTATGGTGTGTTGGTATGTATTGTGCGTATAGTGTGTTGATCTGCATGGTGTGTTGATGTGCATGGTATGTTGATGTGCATGGTGTGTTGGTCTGCAGGGTGTGTTGGTCTGCAGGGTGTGTTGGTCTGCAGGGTGTGTTGGTCTGCAGGGTGTGTTGGTCTGCAAGGTGTGTTTGTGTGCAGGGTGTGTTGGTGTGTATGATGTGTTGGTATGCATGGCGTGTTGTGTGTAGCGTGTGTTAGTGTGTAACATGTGTTGGTGTGTATGGTGTGGTGGTGTGTAGCATGTGTATGGTGTGTGTGGTGTGTTGATGTGTATAGTGAATGGTTTGTTGGTGTGTGTTGGTGTGCATGGTGTGTTGCTGTGCATGGTGTATATGGTGTGTATGGTTTGTTGGTGTGTATGATGTTTTGGTGTCTATGGTGTTTTGGTGTGTATGGTGTTTTGGGGTGCATGGCGTGTTGGTGTGTATGGCATGTTGGTGTGTATGGCGTGTTGGTGTGTTTGGTGTGTATGGAGTGTTGGTGTGTATGGTGTTTTGGTGTCAGTGGGGTGTTAGTGTGTATTTTGTGTTGGTGTGCATGGTGTGTTGATATGTATGGTGTGTATGGTGGTGTGTTGGTGTGTATTATGTTGATGTGCATAGTGTGGTGGTGTGTATGGTGTGTTGTTTGCATGGTGGGTATGGTGTGCATGGTGTGTTTGTGTGCATAGTGTGTTGATTTGCATGGTGTGTTGGTGTGCTGATGTGTATGAGATGTATGGTGTGCTGGTGTGTATGGTATGTTGGTGTGCATGGTGTGTATTGTGATTTCATTTGAATGGTGTATTGATGAGCCTGGGGTGTTTTGTGTATGGTGTGTTGGTGTGCATTCTGCATTGGTGTTTATACTGTGTTGATGCACATGGTCTGTTGTGTGCATGCTCTGCAAAGTGTGCATGGTGTGTTGGTGTGTAGCTTGTGTTGGTTCACTGACAGAATATCGATGTAAAAAATATAGAAAAAAAAATATTGATGAAAAAATATAGAATGGATGAATATCGACTTATACTTAAACAGGTAAGTACAAAAATATTGGAAATAAAATATTGATGTAAAAAAATAGTTGTAAAAAAGATCTTTTTTTATATATATAAAATAAATGTTAAATATGTTCAATAAAATAAAGTAAAAAAAGAAAGTAGATTTAATATAAATTAAAAAAATAACAAATAAACTTAATTACAAAAGTTAAACACACATACATAATAATTAATATATATTTACTTTAAAACAATAAAGTATTAATTTTAATTTATTGTATCATTTAAACATTATATAACTATGTACATATGTATATATGTGTGTGTGTGTGTACCTATAACATAAAACCTAATTAAAAAACATTCTATTCTAAATAAAAACATTATACTATTTGAAAATGTTCAAATTTAAATTTCCCACTCCAGTCAGTGCAATAGTAGGGTAGTAGGGAAAGTGTTGGGTAACGGAGGGATAAAAATTACTATTCCCACTCCAGTGAATGCAACAGTAGGGAAAGTGTTGGATAGCGGAGGGATAACAATTACTATTCCAACTCCAGTGAGTGCAACAGTAGAGAAAGTGTTGGATTGCGGACAGGAAACAATTAATAGTCTCACTCCAGTCAGTTCAAAATTACAAACAAAAAAATAATAACAACAAACATATATAAATACTAGCTGTACCTGGCCACTCGTTGCTGTGGCTCAGTCTGGTTAAATGGCAAAGAAAGAAAAGAGTAAGCGCACGTTTCTAATGTGTTTAATTTCACAATGCTTGTGGGTATACAATATGTTTTTATTGTTCCAATGTGTGTGCAGTTATAGAGATTGTCTGGTTTGCCGACTCTAGAACACGCAACATATAATTGTCCATGTGAGAAGCAATCCGTGTCTAGATTTAAACCGCACAATTCTAAAGGTTGGACCTGAGCTTTGTTATCTTTTTTTTTTTTAACAAACTTTATTGCAAACCACAGTTATTAGTACATGTATCATAGCAAGTACTCAAGGTATTTTCCTTTTTGCTGCTTGTTATCCAGTTTTTCCCGATATCAATTTGATACATATTTAAATCACATCACATCAGTTGATATAAAAGAAACAATCAGTACAGATGGTAGATATTGGACGCATCCTTAATATATAACATGTAATAGAACCGCAGGTCGCGGTTGCATCGTGTTCTTTTAAATTATGTTGCAAACTGAACCAACTCCTCCCCCCTCCCTCCACCCACTTCCTGGTCTGCCATCCTGACACCAACTGTCCATCCTAATATATGTAGACTATTGTCTCTATGCGACCCTTGTAGTTGTTGCGCAGCAACCAAATCGATAGGGTCTGTTCGGGCTTTCGATTAAAAACAAGCGCGTATTGGAATCCAACGTGTGTATATAAAAACACACGCTTAATCGAATGCAACGTTGTGTCAAAATTTCAAAGCAATCGGTGAAGAACTTTCAGAGATGTATTATTTTGAACAAACGAACATTTACATTTTTATGTGTCTGTTCGGGCTTTCGATTAAAAACACGCGTATATTCAACACGCGCGTATTCGAATCCAACGTTGTGTATATAAAAACACGTGCGTATTCGAATCCAACATTGTGTCAAAATTTCAAAGCAATCGGTGAAGAACTTTCGGGGATTTAAGATTTTTAACAAACAAACATTTATATTTATATTCATATAGATGTTACAAATTAAAATACAAATATATTTAATATTAAAATATTTTGTAAAATATTATATTGTTAAATACATATGACAAATACCTACAATTATTACATTCAATAAAATAAAATAAAATTTCCAAACAAATATTTTAATTAGAAATTATTTAGAAAACAACAAACAAAAACATTAAATATTACATAAATGTACTTTTTTATTTCCTACCCTATAACACCACACAATTCACAATGCACATCAAAGTTAAACAAACAAATGTAGTTCCTTAATTAACATAATTAATTACCAATTAAAGAAATATTAATAATTGAAAACATATTAAAACTCATAAATATTAATTGACTTCCCACACTTTACCCCTATAATCCCCACAACCCACAGCTAAAACAAATTACACAATTAAAACTTATTTTCAAATAACAAACTAATAGTAATTAACATCTAATTATAAAGTAAGTACAATTAATGTACTCCCCACACTGAACCCCAATAAGAGCAAAAACCCACACACAATAAAATATAATCAAATACCCTAATTAAATATCAATAAATGTATTAATATTAATGATCAACTAATTATTAATTAATTAAACATAAATAACTTCCCACCCTTTACCCCTTTAAACCTGACAACCCGCCTCTAAAATTAATTATACTATTTTAATAATTAATTTTCAATCAATCAATTAATATGAATTAAAAAAGAATTATTACCTAATCAAAAATAACTTCTCACCCTTTAACCCTATAAACCCCAGAACTCGCACCTGAAATAAATTACACAATTACCATAATTAGTTACTAATTAATCAATTATTATTAATTAACAAATAATTAATAATTAATTACAAATAGATTACTTCCCACCCTTTGCCCCTATAAACCCCACAACCAGCACCTAAAAGAAATTACACAATTATCATAATTAATTACCAATTAATTAATTAATTTTAATTAACAACCAATCAATAATTAATTACAAATAACTTACATCCCACAATTAACACTATAAAAACTCAATTAAATACATATTAATAAACACAAAATAATCATTCATGTATTATAATTAAATTACTTCCCACCCTCTTCCCCTTTAAACCCACTACCGAACTCAAAAATGCAAAATTGGCTTGAAATAAAATTGATAACTACTAAAAATGTAACACATATATTACAAAACATAAACAAAACGTATACAAAAATCATACGTCACGTGCATTTAGAATATAAACTAAAATACATAACACTAATTAAAAATCGAAATTTTAAACAATTATATTTTTGCAAACAATATTACTTACCTTAAGTCGATATTCTTGACCACGTTATTCTTGCTATCTATATTTTTGTGTCAAGATATTCCCAACTCGATCTTTTTTTAAGTCGACATTTCCAACTCGATATTCTGTCTGAATACCGCTTGCTTTGGTGTGTTGGTGTGCATGATGTGTTGGTTGTATGATGCAAATGGTGTGTTGATGTATTGGTGTGTATGGTGCGCATGGTGTGTTGGTGTGTATGGTAGGTTAGTGTATATGGTTTGTTGGTGTGTATTGTGCGTTGGGATGTTGGTGTGTGTGATATGTTGGTGTGTATTGTGTGTTGGTGTGTATAAAATGTTGGTGTGTGTTGGTATGTTCGTGTGTATGGTTTGTTGGTGTGCATTGTGTGTTGGTGTGTTGGTATGATGAGCTGTGTGATATGTTGGTGTGTATTGTGTGTTGGTGTGTATGGTATGTTGGTGTGTATGGTTTGTTGGTGTGTATTGTGTGTTGGTGTGTTGGTATGTTGGTGTATATGGTTTGTTGGTGTGTCTTGTGTGTTGGTATGTTGGTGTGTGTCATATGTTGGTGTGTATTGCGTGTTGGAATGCTGATGTGTATGGTTTGTTGGTGTGTATTGTGTGTGTTGGAATGTTGATGTGTATGGTGATCATGGAAGTTATCTAGGCAGCGGTGGGCATTATGCTTCTAGACTATTGCCCCCAGGTTTTAGTAGAAATAATGAAATAATGTACTTTTGATTTTTTCTACCATTCCTGTGGGAGGTGTAATGTAGATTTCCCTCCTTTTTCACGAACACAGACTCTCCTCCTAATTCTGAGCCCCCGCGCAGCGGTCAAAGTGCATTTAAAAAGTATGGAAATGGCGATGCTTCATACAAAGTGGTGGGGTCAGTGAGCATGGGGGCGAGGTCAAGGGTGTGGCTAAAAAACAAAATATTCTGCACAGATATTTGGCCATTCATCGTCGGGTAGTTACATATGAAATAAAGTGCAGCTTATAGCAAATCATAGCAAAATAACCTGCAGCTTAAATAAATTTAAAAAAATGTTACTCAGTGGGAAATGCACTATAGTACGTTGTTACACCACTATTAGTTAGTGCACTGCAGAGGTCTGGGTGAAATCAGAGAGCCACACAATTACATCTTGGTTGGTGCAGTGGAGAATAGTGGGTTGTATATTTTTTGTGCTACAAGGTCACAGCCTGTGACAGAAAGCACTGTGAATAGGTAAGTCACCATTTTAAACTTGCATTATACACAGTATAGGACAGACTGCTACAAAATGTGCAAAAAAAGTTTTAGATAAAATGGTTCTTCCAAGATATAGATTTTAGTAATACCCAGACTGTATGTAATGCATTTTTATTTTTTACATAACTGCCCCTTCATAACCTTGCCAGTGGTAGTAAGCGCTCTATAAATACAATTACAATGAAAAGCACGCACTTCACACCTCCGCTGTTAACTCTTTGTACTACCACTCAAAAAGCATACATCTTTGTCATCACAAAGCTTTGAATAATCCGATCAATTAAGGTCAGTACCGCTCCCAAGCACTCTTTACAGTTGTAGATTGACCAGTTGTGCACCTTTACATTTCTTTCAGGCAGCAGCAGCCTGGCAGGAAGGTTTGTTTAGCTGTCTGCCCGTCCCTTGGTTTCACCCAGGCAGGAAGGCTTGTTTAGCTGTCTGCCCGTCCCTTGGTTTCACCCAGGCAGGAAGGTTTGTTTAGCTGTCTGCCCTCCCTCGTTTCACCCTGGCAGGAAGGTTTGTTTAGCTGTCTGCCCTCCCTCGTTTCACCCTGGCAGGAAGGTTTGTTTAGCTGTCTGCCCTCCCTCGTTTCACCCTGGCAGGAAGGCTTGTTTAGCTGTCTGCCCTCCCTTGGTTTCAACCGGGCAGGAAGGCTTGTTTAGCTGTCTGCCCTCCATCGGTTTCATCCGGGCAGGAAGGTTTGTTTAGCTGTCTGCCCTCCATCGGTTTCACCCGGGCAGGAAGGTTTGTTTAGCTGTCTGCCCTCCCTCGTTTCACCCTGGCAGGAAGGCTTGTTTAGCTGTCTGCCTGTCCCTCGGTTTCACCCAGGCAGGAAGGTTTGTTTAGCTGTCTGCCCGTCCCTTGGTTTCACCCAGGCAGGAAGGCTTGTTTAGCTGTCTGCCCGTCCCTTGGTTTCACCCAGGCAGGAAGGTTTGTTTAGCTGTCTGCCCTCCCTCGTTTCACCCTGGCAGGAAGGTTTGTTTAGCTGTCTGCCCTCCCTCGTTTCACCCTGGCAGGAAGGTTTGTTTAGCTGTCTGCCCTCCCTCGTTTCACCCTGGCAGGAAGGTTTGTTTAGCTGTCTGCCCTCCCTCGTTTCACCCTGGCAGGAAGGTTTGTTTAGCTGTCTGCCCTCCCTCGGTTCACCCTGGCAGGAAGGTTTGTTTAGCTGTCTGCCCTCCCTCGTTTCACCCTGGCAGGAAGGTTTGTTTAGCTGTCTGCCCTCCCTCGGTTCACCCTGGCAGGAAGGTTTGTTTAGCTGTCTGCCCGTCCCTTGGTTTCACCCAGGCAGGAAGGTTTGTTTAGCTGTCTGCCCTCCCTCGTTTCACCCTGGCAGGAAGGTTTGTTTAGCTGTCTGCCCTCCCTCGTTTCACCCTGGCAGGAAGGCTTGTTTAGCTGTCTGCCCTCCCTCGTTTCACCCTGGCAGGAAGGTTTGTTTAGCTGTCTGCCCTCCCTCGTTTCACCCTGGCAGGAAGGCTTGTTTAGCTGTCTGCCCTCCCTCGTTTCACCCTGGCAGGAAGGCTTGTTTAGCTGTCTGCCCTCCCTCGGTTTCACCCTGGCAGGAAGGTTTGTTTAGCTGTTTGCCCTCCCTTGGTTTCACCCAGGCAGGAAGGCTTGTTTAGCTGTCTGCCCGTCCCTCGGTTTCACAGCACAGTAGACTCCCTCCCTTCCACTTCAGCTGAAGCAGTTCAAGTGTCAGAATTAACTGTCTGTGACGGTTGTCTTTTTACAACAAGCATTGGCATAGCCAATAGGTCTCACCTTTTGGACCTTATAAGTAATTAGCCAGAGCTATTGGCTTTGCCCATGTGTTTCAACTATGTTTGTGGACTTGCTTTAGGGGACTTTTAGTGCGTAGGAGGGTGGGGCGCTAAGGAGAGGCAATCACGTTTGTAGATAAATGAGACGTAGAAGATAAACAGGATACAGGAAATCAGTTATAGAGGAACCGAAATGGACTCTCAGTCGTGTCAGGAATGGGCCTCTTTTAGGGGAATGTGGCAGACTTCGGCGCCCCTTAGGAGCTGCCCAGTCAGCCATTTGTGCCCCAAAAGGTTATAATAATGGTGTATTGTTATTGCACAGCGGAATTCCAGGATCGTGGAATACTGCTTGGAATTCTCAGCATGTTTCCACCTGCTCAAAGCATGGCTTGCATGAAGGGTTTAGATGTGGAAATTGGTGCAGCAATATTGATTTTGTAAAGTTAGTCCCAAATGCATATGACCATATGAGGTATACCTCGGTTCCGGTATTATAGCACAGCGCTGGGATTTGCAAGAATGAGAATAAAAATTAGAGTAAAAAAGAAGAGAGAAAAGGGAAGAGAGAACAAAACAAGCATTTGCAATGCAATAGGACTCGCATTTACATAGAGCCCAACAGGAAATGACAGATTTCAGGTATACAGGGTTACAACACACTCTACAAGGTAGTAGTCATTTGCAACAGTTGCACCAGGGAAGTGGAAACTGGGCTACTCTTTTGATAGCTCAGCAAGAAATCCGATAGGAGTGCCAAAGTTGGTAAGGTGGATATTTACCAGACGAGCAGAACAGACTGGAGATAGCACAGATTCAGGACAAGTTGAGGTACATTGAAAAGAAAGAACTGTCCCAGTCTCAGACTGATCACCTGGCTGGAATGTATCCTAGAAAAGGAGATATTTAGGTTTGTTATAAGTGGCAGGAGCATATGACACTAGTGAGAAAATGTTCTTATTAATTAGAAAATGATGTCTATTTAGCTGTATTTATGTTAGCATAACTAGGACACAGATGGACACTACTGGGCCTCAGCCTACAAGCACTGACAGCAGTTTTAAAGTTGCTGAAGAAAACATTTTGCTTTTATTTTCCTCAAATGAGCTTTCTGTGGGACTCACATGACACCAACATGTGCATCAACTCATTGAACATATAATGTAGGCGAACATATGAATACCTGCAATAAAAATAATGTTCATGAGTTAAAAAAATAAAATAATTTATAGTGATTTGTGATTGGGAGAAATGCAGACAGGGGGGCAGATTTAGTACTTCTGGCGCATCTCTGCTAATCAGCAGGGATGCGCCCCGAAGAGTTGCGACGCATCTGCCCACCCGTGCGCCACCACTGATGCACCGCATTTACAATGCGGCACACCGAGGCGCAAGGAATGGGCAGATGCGTGTCGCATCCCCCAGGGTAGAGGCGGTGCATTGCTGGAGTTGCGTCGCAAGCGCGACGCAGCTCCAGCAAGGCTCGGGGTTCCCCCATCCGTAACATGCTGCGTCAATCCTCACGCCTGCTTCAAGCAGGCGCAGGGTTTTGACGCAGCATGGGCTCAAAAGTGACTGAGTGAAATCTTGTAGATTTCACTCAGCCACTTTTAGGAGGTGTTCCTGCGCCGGAACGCCCCCCCCGCGCAGGAACGCCCACATGTGGCTCAGGGCTTTACAACGTGAGGCATCTCCCAGATGCGTCATGTTGTAAATAGCCCTCAGCATGGTGCTGGCTTTGCGCCGCTGCTGTGTCACAAAAGTGACGCAACGGCGCCGTAAATGTGGCCCAAGGGGCTTGTAAATTGACCCCAGGGAGTCTAGAGGGTAGCGGGTGGGCTGTAAGTGTGACCCTTCTGGAAAGACTGCGGGTCGGTTGTAGGCGGCTTTGTGCATCTTGGACCCCATTACATATAGGGCACAGTTTCCCTGTTTGTGCCATGGCGTACCTTCAAACAGGGGCGCCGTGCCCATACAGAGGAATCACGCCATATTATGTTGAATGCCCTTCCCTCAGGGCAGATGCGAGCTCATGCTGCCCTGGGGGCAGCGCATTCAACTAAAATACGGAGCGGCTTTGAAGCAGCAGCGTGTGTCACTGTCCAGGGGGAAACCCGCCGGCACTTTTAAGAGGGGAAGAGATCCCCTTGCAGGTGGGTGCGGTGAGTGACTTCACCTGTCTGCAAGGGGATGTCTGGGGGGTTTATAGGACCCTATCCCCCCTCCAGAGGGCTGCCATCAGGGGGCGCATTGACAGTGCCCTACCTTTTTGTGACGCACTCTCAGTGCACCCCCTGACTGCTTCTTTGCCTTTGTTCCCGCTTCCATAATACAGCGCGTGTGTTAAGTCAAAGAGAGTCCCTCTTGTCATGTCCCCATGCAAATGAGGGCGCTCCTTCTAATGGAAACGCTGACGCTAATTGTGCGCCAGCGCTACCTGTATTGCAGAGGTGGCGCCCAAGCATCTGCGGCTCCTTCTGAAATACCAAAGTGCCCTGGGGGAGCAAAAAAAGCAAATAAATGCCTTTAGGGACCCCGGGACACTTATATTATATGGCCCCTGGAAGAGTGGCTTGTAGAGTGTAGCTGAGGATTGCAGCCTGGAAGTGCTGCACGTCGGCTGTGAGTGACTCTGGGGGTCTCAAAGGGGTGGCAAGTAGTCTGTGAGTACATCTGGGAGTCTAGAAGGGGAGTGGGTAGGTTGTTGTTTAGTCTGGGAATCTGGCAGGGCAGCAGGTAGGATATGAGTGAGTATGAGATTCAGAAGAGTGACGGGTAGGGTAAAATGAGTCTGAACGTCTGGAAAAGCGGCAGGCAGGCTGTATTTGACCCTAGGAGTCTGAAAGGGTAGCAGGTAAGCTGTAGGTTGAGGTTTGTTGCGATGGGTGGATGAATCTAGGATTCACGCTACAGGGGTTAGGACTCAATGTTAAGAATGGCACGCGCCTCACGGATGGCTACACCCAAGAGCCATTGGTTAGAGGTTTATTTAAGTTACAGATAGAGGTCAGTGCCCGTTGATCAATTGTAGTGAAAGGAATAATAATTTCCAAGACTCAAGTTCTTTTATGCTCTTAAGCAAGATGTGCCATTTTTAATGACTGGTTCCAACAATGCAATCATACAAAAACAGCCGACACGGGTTTCGCCCAATTGGCCAGTTGGCTAAGGGCTTTTTCAAGGCAAAGTAGTCTTGTTGTGGTCCTATAACTAGACAGAGCCGTGATAAAGCGGTCTCTACCTGTAAGGGCACCATGCAGGCTTTAAGTGAGGCTGTGAGTCTGAAAGTGCAGCGTGTAGGCTGCGAGTGAGCCTGTGACTGTGTAAGGGCGCTGTGTAGTCTTCAAGTGCGGCTGTGAGTCTGTAAGGGCACAGTGTAAGCTTCAAGTCAGGCTGTGAGTCTGTAAGGGCACAGTGTAAGCTTCAAGTCAGGCTGTGAGTCTGTAAGGGTGTTGTGTGGGCTTCAAGTCAGGCTGTGAGTCTGTAAGGGCACAGTGTAAGCTTCAAGTCAGGCTGTGAGTCTGTAAGGGTGTTGTGTGGGCTTCAAGTCAGGCTGTGAGTCTGTAAGGGCACAGTGTAAGCTTCAAGTCAAGCTATGAGTCTGTAAGGGCGCTGTGTAGTCTTCAAGTCAGGCTGTGAGTCTGTAAGGGCAGTGGGAAGACTTCAGGTGAGGTTGTGAGTCTGGAAATGCAGCATGTAGTCTGTGAGTTATGTTGTGAGCCCGGAAGAGTGGGAGGTAGTCTGTAGATGACTGTGGAATGGCGGTGGAAAGGCTGTAGGTGTGTCTAGGAGTCTGGAAGGGGGCATGTCGACTATAGGAGAATCTCAGAGACTGGAAGGGCTGTGGGTCGGCTGCAGGTGACTTTGGAAGCAGGACAATGATGCAGGGTGTCGGGTAGTAGAGGTGACATTCAGAGAGTAGTCTGGGAGTTGGCCAGGGATGCGAGTGCATGAGGGGGACTGGTAGTTGTGGTAGGTTTAGTAGCTGCTAGTAGGGCTGTGTTAGAATTGGGGGTCTCTGGTTGGCACAGGTAAGAACTTTTGACAAGCAGGGACCCTCTCCTCTAGTCAGGGCAAAAGGACTCACTCCAGAAAGTAACCCCTGCTTACCCTCAAGGTTGCGTGGCGCGAGCAGACAAGGCTAATCTTGGAGTACTAGTGGTTAAGCACTTGCAATTATACACAGTAACCTATTGACAACCCCACAAATGGACATCACACCAGATTTTTATACAAAATATAGGTATGCTTTATATATACTTTAGAAGACTTAGTACAAGACCAGATGATGTTTCTTTAAATAAGGCCACAACTTAAATAGACAGACAGAGTTCTTAATATGCTTGGTTTCAGAGGCTGTGCGCGGTGTACGCTCTAACTCCGTCCGGCGGGAGGCCGACAGAGTTTGGGGCACCCAGGGGTCGATCCCGTCTAGGGTGCATTAGATGCGGCGTACGGGGCAGGCACAATACCTTCTGGTAGGGGGAAGTCCGGCACAGACGGTGCATTGCTTTGTGTAGCGGGTCACACATCGGTGTTCTCCTCAGGGCGTTGCGGGCCAAGGCTTGGGGGCTCTAGGTCGCGTTGCTGCCAGGGAGCGTTGCTCGGGGCTGGTAGACACTTTGTTGCAGCGTTCGCGCCGTATCTGGAGAGGGGGCGCTGGAGGCTCGGTGCGGAGTGGCAGTACGCTTGATCAGTTCGAGGCGTACTCACCCGCTCAACGCGCTGCAGCCGGGGAAATCAGCAGCAGACGGTGCATCAAAACAGAGTGATGCGAAAAGGGAGAACAAAGGCACAAGCGGAGTCCGGGGTCAGGCGTTGAGAGCTACGGCTCGAAGGGCTGCACAGAGGTCGCGTTGCTGGGGCCAGGCTGGTCCACACGTTGCGAGCTACGGCTCGGTGGGAGACACAGAAGTCGCGTTGCTTGGGGCCAGGCTGGTCCACATGTTGCGAGCTACGGCTCGGGGAGAGACACAGAAGTCGCGTTGCTTGGGGCCAGGCTGGTCCACACGTTGCGAGCTACGGCTCGAGGGGGTGCCCAGAAGTCGCGTTGCTTGGGCCAGACAGCGAGGCACAAGGTTCTCAGAGTGCGCAGGGATTGTCACGAGGTGCACACAGTTTTCTCTCTTAGCGCTGCGGGGAAGGCAGCACCTCAGTAATTCTTCTCCAGGTTGCTTAGAGTCTACTAGTCCTGGGACTCTGTTCCGGGGGCCAGCTCACTTCCAGGCCCTTGGAGATTAGCTTTGAAGCACAAGTTTGTAAAAATAAAAGCACAGTCTTTGAAAAGGGATTTCTTCCTCTCCTTTGGCAGCAAGGTTCCCACTGCAGGTCAGTCCCCCAGGATAGGGACAGCCTCTCTCCCTCAGCTTCCTTGGTTCCTTCTCCTCAAGCAGAGGGGTCATCTTGGTTCACAAGCAGGATCTGATTTGTTAGGAGCAGGGCTCCTACTTTATAGTCAGTTTCTTTTGTCTTTTCAGGCCAAGGGGGCCTTTGCATAGTCCTTTTCAGCACTGGAGCACTTTGTTGTGCAGACTCTGCCTTCTCCTTTCAGTGTGTGGGGCAGGGACAGCAGACGCTCCGCAGGAGATGGAGCCAGCATTGAGATGACAAGTACAGCCAGGAGCACTTTGTTGACAGTCTTCCCTCTTCCTGGGCTAGGTGTCGGGCAGCGACATCAGTCGCTTCCCAGGAGGTGGAGCCAGCATTGTGGTGGTAGAGCACAGCCCTATTCAGAGTCAAGGTTCACTCCCACCACCCACCTTGGTGTAATCCCTCCATTCACCACCTGTCATCCCCAGCCCTGTCACTCACACAACCCAGACAGCAGATACACATCCTGGCAGAGGCGGGCTGAAATCGTTAGGAACAAAACGCTAACTTTCTAAAAGTAGCATTTGCAAACACAGGATATTAAAATAAACTTTACTAAAAGAAGTATTTTATTATTCTGAGTTCAGGCATACTAAACTTGACCTTCTACCATGTTCCCTGAGCCTGCTGGGATTATAGAGTGTAATAATTCCAGCAGCCAATTCTGGCCTATGAGAACAGGTAGCCTTACAATAGTGAAAAACAAAAATGGCTGTAATTCACTATTAGGACATGCCACAGACATCAGGGCTTGTCCCACCTTATGCTTACAATGCACTCTGCCCTAGGGCCTACCAGAGGGGTGACTCACATGAAGTAAAGGGAAGGTTTAGAGGCTGGCAAGTGTGTGCACTTGCCCAGCCAGCATGACAGTACCAGACTGCACGCAGGTTCTGCAATGGCAGACCCTAGACACATTTTAAGGCTGCTTCTGTGGGTGGCGCAACGAGCGCTGCAGGCCCACTATCAGTATTGGCATTTACAAGCCCTGGCACTCCTGGTGCACTTTACTGGGGACTGACAGTAAATCCAATGAGCCAATCATGGAAATCAATTATAGGTACAGTTTACATTGGGAGCACTTGCACTGCGGCACAGATTGGCCGTGGCCCAGTGCCCTGAGCAGCGAACACCAGCAAAACATCTGAGGCACATCAGCAAAAAGTGGAAGGGAGACTCACGTCAAGGTGCCAGGTCTAACAGGCTGGGTCTCGGTCAGCGAGGCTAGGAGTCTGTGAGTGAGTACGTTGATGGGGGAGGGTCAGTGAGTAGGGGTACAGGTCAGTGAATGCGGCTAGGAATTCAAGTGCAGTAGATTTCAGTGAGCATTGTTTGTATTCAGTGTCAGTCAGGAGTCGGTATGCGGGGTTAGGAATTTGTTAGTCAGGGTAGGATTCATTGAGAGAGGCTGAGAGTTAGTGAGTGAGTAAGAAGTGATGAGAATCAGTGAGTGGGGCTGAGAGTGAAAGATCAAGACTGTGATTCTGTGAGAATGGGATTACATCACAATGTCAGTTTTGGCAAATGGAGTGTCAAAGAGTCCGACTGCACAGAATGTTTATCTGCACGGTGTGGATCTGGCGAACGCTCCCTCTGTCCTCATGGATTCCTCTGACAGCAACCTCACTACTCCTGTTTCCCTCAGCTCTAGGTCTACCCCCCGCACCACAGATGGTGAGACTGGTGAGCGAGGATTTCTACTCCAGCTTGTCTTGGATCTTGGATACAACCTCAGCAGCCTCAGAGTTTGAGGTTCAGATCTATGCCAGGTAACTAGTTCCTGTGTCCTCTGTCCTTCCCCCATCACGTCGGTGTCCCTTACTTTATGTGCATTTGAAAATGCTATGCTATGTGTATTTGTGAAGCGCAGTGTTACCCGCAAGGGGGCCTGGCATTGAACAGGTGTGTGTGCTTGAAAAGCCAGGTCTTCAGCTCCTTGTGGAGTTCAAGAAGAGAGGAGGAGGCTCTGATGTGGAGTCGGAGGGCCTTCCATGCTCCAGAAGCAAAGTAGGAGAACACCTGTCCTCCTGATCTGGTTCTGTGTATTGGAGGGATCTGTGACAGTAAGAGTACTGCAGAGCAGAGGTGTCTGGGTGGGTGGTGGAAGGAGCTGCGACTGTTCAGGTAGGTGTGGCCTGAGTTCCAGAGTGCCTTGAATGTGTGTGTGAGGAGTCTGAAATGAGCGTGTCTGTGTATTGGGAGCCAGTGGAACTCCCTGAGGTGTGGTGTGATGTGAGTTCTATGTGGGAGGTTGAGGACGAGTCTGGCTGCCGAGTTCTGGATGGACTGTAGTTTTCGAGTGAATTGCTTGGTGATCCTGCTGTAGAGGGTGTTCCCGTAGCCCAACTTGCTTGAGACTGGGGTGCGAGTGACAGTTTTTCTAGTGTTGCTTGGGAGCCATTTGAAGATGTTCCTCAGCTTCTTCAGAGTGTGGAAGCAGGATGCAGTGACGGTGCTGACTTGTGCGGTCATGTCCAGTTTGCTATCAATGATTATTCTGAGGTTCCTGGCGTGGGTTTGTGGTGTGGGTCTGAGTTTGGCCTGCTACCAGATGGAGTCCAATCGTGAGGTGTTCTTGATGATGATCACTACTTCTGTCTTGTCAGTGTTGAGTTTAAGACAGTGTGCTTTCATCCATTTAGTGAACTCGGTCATGCAAGCGGTGAACTTGTTTCTTCTGTTGGGGGTCTTATCTGGGAGGGAGACTATGAGTTGCTTGTCGTCTGCATAGGAGATGATGTTGATGTGGCCTACGTGAGGAACGTTGGCCAGAGGGATCCTGTATGGGTTGAAGAGGATGGGGCAGAGCGATGAGCTTCGAGGCACTCTGCAGATGAGTGTGAGGCTTACGAGGAGTAAGGTGCCATGCTGACAGCTTGTGTTCTATCCATTAAGGAGTAGAAACAGTGGAGAGCAGGTCGATGGATGCCAGTTCCGCGCAGGCAGCTGATGAGGACGCCATGTGAGACTGTGTCAAATGCTGCAGAGCGGTCCGGTACAATGAGGGCCGCTGTGTCTCCTCTGTGAAGGATCATGCAGATGTCGTTTGTGCCTTTTCTGTGCTGCCGTTGGGTCTGCAACCAGACTGCCTGGTGTCAGGGAGCTGGTGGTTGCTGAGGTGTTCGGTGACGCATTGGTTGATTGGTTTCTATAAGTCCTTTTCCGGGTACGGTAGGAGGATGAGGGGTCTGTAGTTGGAAAGCTTGGCTGGGTCAACAGATGGTGTCTTAAGCATGGGCATCACGGAGCTTGTTTCCAGGTGTCTGTGAATGTGGCTGAGTCGATACAGACAGCCATGCAATGTAATGTGATGTAACATGTTTTTATATAAAGCAAGCTCCCAAATTACTTGGTCTCTCAGCGCTTTGCTCCGTACCTTATCTGAGGTTGTGGACTTGCCATTGAGCAGGAGGCTCTATGTGGTGATGTCTGGAGACATGCTCTCGCCCGATAAGTAAATATGGAGTGAGGTTTTTTCCTGTAGATGACGTGCACATCAGGAGGAGAGCCTTGCGACCTGCAGGAGAGCCTTGTGACCTTGAGCAGAGCCTTGTGACCTGGCAGAGAACCTTATGACCTAAATGAGAGCTTTGCAACCTGGAGGAGAGCCTTGCGACCTGGAGGAGAGCCTTGCGACCTGGAGGAGAGCCGTGTGACCGGTAGAAGAGCCTTATGACCTAGATGAGAGCCTTATGACCTAGATGAGAGCCTTATGACCTAGATGAGAGCCTTATGAGAGCCTTATGACCTAGATGAGAGCCTTATGACCTAGATGAGAGCCTTATGACCTAGATGAGAGCCATTTGACTTGGAGGAGAGCCGTGTGACCGGGAGGAGAGCCTTATGACCTAGCAGGACCTTTCGCTCAAGACACAAGCTAAAAAGACAGCAGGCATCTGTTTCGGTCTACTCCGGTCTGCCCGCAAAGTCCTTCCCCTCCTTCCGCATTACTCTAGGAGGTTATTGATTCAAGGGCTAGTCCTCTCCAGACTAGACTTCAGTAATGCTCTTTTCTTGGGAGCCCCTGAAGCCACGATCAACAAGCTTCAACAAACCCAAAATGCCGCTGCCAGGCTCTTAACGGGTACCCCCCTTAGGTCATCAGCTAAACCTGATCTCAAAGCTCTCCACTGGCTCCCCGTGCGAGAGAGAATCATTTTCAAATCCCTGTGTATCACCCACAAAATCCTGCAAGGCAAAGGACCCCCAATTCTGAGAAGCCTAGTCACTCCCTATAAACCCAACAGACCCTTGCGCTCAGATAAAGGATTTTTGGCCACTGTGCCCAGAATCAAGAAGACACGTACCGGAGGCCGCTGCTTCTCGGTTAATGCGGCTTCACACTGGAACTCTCTCCCACTGAAACTTCGTGCGGAATCCGGCCATCTTCTCTTGTGAAAAACATTGAAAACGTATCTCTTTCCCAAACAATTTTGTTCTTCTCCACGTACCCCCCAGAGTGTGATTCTATCCTAGCGCTGGGATGCCTCCTGGTAACCACGCGCTCTACAAAAACGACATACAATACAATATAATACAGATGAAAGCCTTGTGACCTGGAGGAGAGCCTTACGACCTGGAGGAGAGCCTTATGACCTAGATGAGAGCCTTGCGACCTGGAGGAGAGCCGTGTGACCGGGAGGAGAGCCTTGCGACCTAGAGGAGAACCTTATGATGTAGATGAGAGCCTTGTGACCTGGAGGAGAACCTTATGACCTGGAGAAGAGCTGTGTGACCTTGAGGAGAGCCTGGTGACCTGGAGGAGAGCCTTGCGACCTGGAGGAGAGCCTTGTGAGCTGGAGGAGAGCTTTGCGACCTTGAGGAGAGCCTTGTGACCTGGAGGAGAGCATTGTGACCTGGAGGAGAGCCTTGTGACATGAAGGAGTGGCTTGCGACCTGGAGGAGAGCCTTGAGACCTATAGGAGAGCCTTGCGCCCTGGAGGAGAGCCTTGCGACCTGGAGGAGAGCCGTGCGACCTGGAGGAGCACCTTGCGACCTGGAGGAGAGCCTTGCGACCTGCAGGAGAGCCTTGCGACCTGCAGGAGAGCCTTGCGACCTGCAGGAGAGCCTTGCGACCTGGAGGAGAGCCTTGTGACTCGGAGGAGAGCCTTGCGACCTGGAGGAGGGCCTTATGACCTAGATGAGAGCCTTATGACCTAGATGAGAGCCTTATGACCTAGATGAGAGCCTTATGACCTAGATGAGAGCCTTATGACCTAGATGAGAGCCTTATGACCTAGATGAGAGCCTTGTGACCTGCAGTAGTTAACACCTTTGGTGTTAAACGCTAATATTTTGGCACTGTTCTATGTTGGTCTTTGATCTATGTTGGTCTTTGTATGAGTAGGTTTATGTAAGTATTTTGTAGGAATAGGTCTGTGTTGATGTTTGTAGGATTAGTTCTTTATTAGTTTTTGTAGGATTAGGTCTAGGCTGGTTTTTGTAGGATTAGGTCTGTGTTGGTCTTTGTAGGATTAGGTCTAGGCTGGTCTTTGTAGGATTAGGTCTAGGCTGGTCTTTGTAGGATTAGGCCCATGTTGGGTTATTGTAGGATTAGGTCTGTGTTGGTCTTTGTAGGTTTGGGCCTATGTTGGTGCTGGAGTCTCATTTGCCCTTAATGGTCCAGACTTGGTGGGTCTGACTTTGTCCTTCTCTGGCCTGCTTGTTTTTCTCATGTCTTTAGGATCTTTGTGTGTATGTTATTTTCTCTCAGCCACATTTGAGTCCGTATGTCATAGAAGCGTCTTGTGAGGGGATCAGTATGCCTTTCTTTATGTCTCCGAGCAGCCTGTAAATTGAAGTGCACGTTGTGAATGCCAGATCTCTTGGTTATAGTCTCAGAGAGTCAGAGCACAGGATAAATAGCACCTGTCAGGGCCCACAGTGATCCAGATAAGTAGGTTGGATGGCAAGCACATTGCAGTACTGTGGTGATCCCTCAAGCGTTGAGGGTATCCGTGCCGCATAGAGTGCGGATGTATTATGTCACTACCTGGCTTTCTCGTTTTTTCATGCATGGGCCCCCCGTCTTGGGAGGAAAGCTAGTTAGGCTCTGCAATTTCTGTTATTGTATCGGGCTTGTCACAGGTTGCTTAGTGAGTCTGAGCCCAAGAGTAGTTGTTTCAGTGAGTACATGGACTCGCAAGCGGGTTACAGTGAAGATCTTTTTATTTGGCCTGGCTTCTGCCCACCGAGCAAGGGTTGGGGTAGTCACACTGCACCTCTCACCGCTGGGCTACGGCTCAAATTGTTATTGCCAAAACTGAGACATGTGAAGCTCCTTGTTGCCACGATAAGGAATGTGGCACTATTCACGTCAGTTGCGTCTTTTGTTGTGGAATTTCACTGCTCAGTTTCATTGGTCATATAGTGATTTGCCATTTGATTGACTTGCTCAGCAGCTGTTTCCAGCTGTCATCTTTCAGCATAAAATCTTGGAAAAAATGTACCAAAGTTGGACAAATGCAGACCTGCTAAGGTTGATCGATGGTGAATCAGAATGCCATCGAGGGCTGCTAACTCTCTTGTCTTTCTGCAGAGCTCTTGCCTCAAATGGTCCTAGACAATATTTAATGTGATCAATACATTTATTGATCATATTAAATATTGTCTAGGACCACTTGAATCCTGTACCATTTGTTACCCAGGTCATTTTGACTTTTTGGGTCACTCCATTCTTATTAATGGAGCTCTTGCCTCAGGCCGTATCTTCCTCAGGTGCTAGCCACGCCCTCCTAAGAGAGTTAATTTTTAAAGCAGTTCTTGCCCCTTTCTCTACCCTCTCACCAAGAAGGGATTCTGTCAAAAAGATGCACATAATGATCTGGGCACATCACAATGTTAGAGTTCAGATGAAACAAACCTCTGAGGTTGCACCCTGTGCTGTCTCCAGTCTAATTGGATACCTGTTCACGGCACACATGCTGACATTTGGGAGGGGTCAAGTGGGTGGAAGGTGACTGGACGGCCTGGTACAATATGTGTTCATTGTAGTAACTTCTGGCACTTCTTCTCATTTTTGTAATTGGGCCTCTTTTCTTGAACACTTGAAGAAACCCACACTTGATCCATCCTACCTTGACCCGTCTGCCCTTGAGCTGTTACTCCTTAACCTATCCACCTTTGGACTGTCTTACTTGACCTTTGCCCCCTTGATCCATCTGACTCATAACCCATCCCCATCCCTCCTTGTCCCACCTTCCTCTTGACTCAGCCCTCCTTGATCCACCCTTCCTTGCCCCATCGTTCATTGCCAACCCCATACCTTCTTGACCAGCCCCTCCTTTACCCATTCTTCATTGCCCAACCTATTTCTCCTTGTACAATCTCTCCTTGACCCACCCTTCTTGACCCATTCCTCTTTGGCACATCTCTCCTTTACCCATCACTCCATGACCCACCCCTCCTTGCCCGAATCCCTTTTGACCCATCCCTCTTTGACCCATCCCTCTTTGACCCAACCCCTCTTGACCAATCCCTTGTTGACCGACCCCTCCTTGACCAATCCTTCTTGACCCATCCCTCCCTGACACATCCCTCCTTGCCCCAGCCCCTCTTGACCTATCGCTCCTTGACCAACCCGTCTTGAACCATCGCTCCTTGACCCACCCCTCCTTGACCCAACTCTCTTTGACCCACCCAACCTTGACCCATCACTCCTTGACCCTACCCCTCTTGACCAATCCCCTCCTTGACCCATACCTCCTTGGGTTTCACAAGGAGTGGCATGCATGGGGTCGGTTCCCGTGTGGTCCTGAAGAAGAGGTTTAGGGGATACCTCGAAACATGTCGAACGAATATTAAGGACTGTATGCACATAACAGTTATATCTTTTCCCTACTATTTAACCCCTTTTTATCAACTAGGAGTGAGAATAAAATATTAGCTCACTAGCTAGGTATTTTTAACATCACTTTCACCACCCCACGAACACTGCACTACACATTTCTTCACAAAAAAGTGCTCCTAGGTAGTTCCGCAAGTTGCAGCATGCCCCAAACAGCAGCTTGACCCATCCTTCATTGCCCCACCCATGCCCATCCCTCCTTGACCCACCCTCTCTTGACCCACCCTTCAATGACCCACCCATCCAAATCCCTCCTTGGCCCATCCTCTCTTGACCCATTCCTCCTTGACCCAATTCTTCTGGATCCATCCCTCTTTGACTCACCCTCCTTGACCCATCCCTCCTTGACCCACTTATCCTTCATTGCACCACCCTTCCTCATCCCTTCTTGACCCATCCTTCCTTGGCCCACCCCTCCTTGACTCATCCTTTACTGCCCCATCCCCATCCCTCCTTTACCCACCTCCTCTTGACTCATTTCTGCTTGACCAATCCTTCTTTTACCCACCCCTCTTTGACCCATCCCTCCTTGACCCATCCCTCCTTGACCCACCCAACCTAGAGCCATCCTTCCTTGACTCAATCCCTCTTGACCCATCACTCCTTAACCCAACGTCTCTGGACCCACCCCTTTTGGCCCACCCCTCCTTGACCCCTTGCTCCTTGACCCACCCCTCCCTGGCCCATCCTTCATTTCCCCACTCATCCCAATTTCTCCTAAACCCACCCCTCTTGACCCATCCCTCCTTGACTCATCCATCCTTGCCCCAAACCCTGTTGACCGATTCCTTTTTTACCCACCCCTCCTTGAGCCATTCCTTTTTGACCCACCGCTCATTGACCCACCGCTCATTGACCCACCGCTCATTGACCCATCTCCAATCTCCCCTTGACCCAGCCCCTCTTGACCCATCTCTCCTTGACCCACCCCCTCTTGACCCATCTCTCCTTGACCCACCCCCTCTTGACCTATTCCTTCTTGGCCCATCTCACCATTGCCCATCTCTCCATGACCTACCCCTCCTTGACCAAGCCCATTCATTACCCATCTCCCCTTGACCCAACCTCTCTTGACCACCCCTCCTTGACCTATCCTGCCTTAACCCACCCATCCTACATTGCACGACCCGTCCACATCCCTCCTTGTCCCATCCTTCCTTAGCCCACCACTCCTTGACCCATCTTTCCTTAGCCCACCTCTCCTTGACTAATCCTTTATTGCCCCACCCATCCCCATTCCCATCCCTCCTTTACCCACCTCTTCTTGACCCACTTCCTTTTGACCCATTCCTCCTTGACCAATCCTTCTTTTACCCACCCATCTTTGACCCATCACTCCTTGACCCAACCTCTCTGGACCCACCCCTTTTGACCCACCCCTCTTGACCCATTGCTCCTTGACCCACCCTCCTTAACCCATCCTTCATTGCCCCACTCATCCCAATCTCTCCTTGACCCAACCCCTCTTGACCCATCCCTCATTGACCTACCCCTCCTTTACCAATCCCTCCTGGACCCAACACCTATTGACCCATCTCTCATTTACCCAAACCTCCTTGATCAATCCTTCTTGACCCATCCCACCTTGACTCATCCCTCCTTGATCCATACCTCCTTGACCAACCCCTCTTGAACCATCGCTCCTTGCCCCAACCCTCCTTGACCCAACCCTCCTTGACCCACCCAACCTTGACCCATCACTCCTTGACCCTACTGCTCTTGACCAATCCCCTCCTTGACCCACCGTTTCTTGATTCGCGCCTCCTTGACCCACCCCTTCTTGACCCATCCTTCATTGCCTCACCCATCCCCATCCCTCCTTTACCCATCTCCTCTTGACCCACTTCCTCTTGACCCATCCTCCTTGACCAATCCTTATTTTATCCACCCCTCTGACCCATCCCTCCTTGACCCACAACTCCTTGAACCACTGCCCCTTGACCCATCCCCTCATTGACCAACCCCTATTGACCTCATCCCTCCTTGACCCACCCATCCTTGACCCGACCCTCCTTGACCAATCCCTCCTTCACCCATTCCGTCTTGACCCAACCCCTATTGACTCATCACTCTTTGACTCACCCCTTCTTGATCTATCGCCCCTTGACCCACCCCTCCTTAACCCATCCTTCATTGCCCCACCCATCCCTATTCCTCCTTGATCCACCCCCTCTTTACCCAACTCTCCTTGATCTATCCCTCCTTGACCCAACTCTCCTTGACCCATCCATCATTGCCCCACCCATCCCCATCCCTCTTTGACCCACCCTCTCTTGACCCATCCTCAATGACCCACCCATCCCTATCCCTCCTTTGCCCATCCCCACTTGACCCATTCCTCCTTGACCCAGTTCTTCTTGATCCATTCCTCTTTGACCTAACTCTCCTTGATCCATCCTGCCTTGACACACCCATCCTACATTGCACCACCCGTCCACATCCCTCCTTGTCCCATCCTTCCTTGGCCCACCCCTCCATGACTAAGCCTTTATTGCCCCACCCATCCCTCCTGTACCCACCTCCTCTTGACCCACTTCCTCTTGACCCATTCCTCCTTGACCAATCCTTCTTTTTCCCACCCATCTTTGACCCACCCCACCGTGACCCACCCCACCTCGACCCACCCCACCTTGCCCCATCACTCCTTGACCCAACCACTCTGGACCCACCCCTTTTGACCCACCCCTCTTGACCCATTGCTCCTTGACACCCCCTCCTTTACCCATCCTTCAATGCCCCACTCATCCCAATCTCTCCTTGACCCATCCCTCCTTGACCAATCCATTCTTGACCCAAACCCTCTGGACCCATTCCTTTCTGACCCTACCCTCCTTGAGGCATTCATTTTTTACCCATCCCTCCTTGCCCACCCCTCATTGACCCATCTCCCCTCGACCCACCCCCACTTGACCCATTTCTCCTTGACTCACCTCTCCTTGACCCATCGCTCCTTGACCCATACCCGCTTGACCCATTCCACCTTGGCCCATCTCACCTTTACCCATCTCTCCATGACCCCCCTCCTTGATAAAAACCCATTCATGACCCATCTCCCCTTGACCCAACTTCTCTTAACCATCCCTCCTTGACCCACCCCTCCTTGACCCATCCAACCTTGACCCATCACTCCTTGACGCTACCTCTCTTGCACAATCCCCTCCTTGACCCATCCATCATTGCTCCACTCATCCCAATCTCTGCTTGACCCACCCCCTCCTTGACCCACCCCTCCTTGACCCAACCCTCCTTGACCCAACCCTCCTTGACCCATCCCTTCTTGGCCAACCCCTATTGACACATCCCTCCTTACCCCAGCCTCTCCATGTCCCGACCCTCCTCGACCAACCCCCCTTGACCCACCCCCTATTGACTGATCACTCCTTGACCCACCCCTCCTTGACCCATCCTTCATTGCCTCACCCATCCCTATTCCTCCTTGACCCACTTCCTCTTGACCCATTCCTCCTTGAACCACTGCTCCTTGACCCACCCCTCCTTGAACCACTGCTCCTTGACCCATCCCCTCATTGGCCAACACCTATTGACCTCATCCCTCCTTGACACACCCCTCCTTAACCCATCCTTCACTAAAGCCACCCATCCCCATCCCTCTTTGACCGAACCCCCTTGACCCATTGCTCCTTGACCCAACCCCTCCTGACCCACCCCTCCTTGATCCATCCTTTGTTGCCCCCCATCCCCATCCCTCCTTGACCCACCCCCCCTTGAGCCATCACTCATTGACCCATCCATTCTTGACCCATCTTTCATTGCCCCACCCAACCCAATCTCTCCTTGACGCACCCCCTCTGGACCCATCCATCCTTGACCCACCCTCTCTTGACCCACCCTTCAATGACCCACCCATCCCAATCCCTCCTTGGCCCACCACGACCCATTCCTCCTTGACTCAATTCTTTTTCATCCATCTCTCTTTGACTCACCCTCCTTGACCCACCCCTCCTTGAGCCTCCATTCATTGACCCACCCCTCCTTGAGCCTGCACTCATTGACCCATCCCTCCTTGACCCATCCCTCCTTGAGACTCCACTCATTGACCCATCCCTCCTTGACCCACCCCTCCTTGAGACTCCACTCATTGACCCATCCCTCCTTGACCCACCCCTCCTTGAGACTCCACTCATTGACCCATCCCTCCTTGATCCACCCCTCCTTGAGCCTCCACTCATTGACCCATCCCTCCTTGACCCATCCCTCCTTGAGACTCCACTCATTGACCCATCCCTCCTTGACCCACCCCTCCTTGAGCCTCCATTCATTGACCCATCTCTCCTTGATCCACCCCTCCGTGAGCCTCCACTCATTGACCCACCCCTCCTTGAGCCTCCACTCATTGACCCATCCCTCCTTGACCCACCCCTCCTTGAGACTCCACTCATTGACCCATCCCTCCTTGACCCACCCCTCCTTGAGACTCCACTCATTGACCCATCCCTCCTTGATCCACCCCTCCTTGAGCCTCCACTCATTGACCCACCCCTCCTTGAGCCTCCACTCATTGACCCACCCCTCCTTGAGCCTCCACTCATTGACCCATCCCTCCTTGACCCACCCCTCCTTGAGACTCCACTCATTGACCCATCCCTCCTTGACCCACCCCTCCTTGAGACTCCACTCATTGACCCATCCCTCCTTGATCCACCCCTCCTTGAGCCTCCACTCATTGACCCACCCCTCCTTGAGCCTCCACTCATTGACCCACCCCTCCTTGAGACTCCACTCATTGACCCATCCCTCCTTGATCCACCCCTCCTTGAGCCTCCACTCATTGACCCACCCCTCCTTGAGCCTCCACTCATTGACCCATCCCTCCTTGAGCCTCCACTCATTGACCCACCCCTCCTTGAGCCTCCACTCATTGGCCCATCCCTCCTTGACCCACCCCTCCTTGAGACTGCACTCCTTGACCCATCCCTCCTTGAGCCTCCACTCATTGACCCATCCCTCCTTGACCCACCCCTCCTTGAGACTCCACTCTTTGACCCATCCCTCCTTGATCCACCCCTCCTTGAGCCTCCACTCATTGACCCACCCCTCCTTGAGCCTCCACTCATTGGCCCATCCCTCCTTGACCCACCCCTCCTTGAGCCTGCACTCATTGACCCACCCCTCCTTGAGCCTCCACTCATTGACCCATCCCTCCTTGACCCACCCCTCCTTGAGACTCCACTCATTGACCCATCCCTCCTTGACCCACCCCTCCTTGAGACTCCACTCATTGACCCATCCCTCCTTGACCCACCCCTCCTTGAGCCTCCATTCATTGACCCATCTCTCCTTGATCCACCCCTCCGTGAGCCTCCACTCATTGACCCACCCCTCCTTGAGCCTCCACTCATTGACCCACCCCTCCTTGAGACTCCACTCATTGACCCATCCCTCCTTGAGCCTCCACTCATTGACCCACCCCTCCGTGAGCCTCCACTCATTGATCCACCCCTCCTTGAGCCTCCACTCATTGACCCATCCCTCCTTGATCCACCCCTCCTTGAGCCTCCACTCATTGACCCATCCCTCCTTGATCCACCCCTCCTTGAGCCTCCACTCATTGACCCACCCCTCCTTGAGCCTCCACTCATTGGCCCATCCCTCCTTGACCCACCCCTCCTTGAGCCTGCACTCCTTGACCCATCCCTCCTTGAGCCTCCACTCATTGACCCATCCCTCCTTGACCCACCCCTCCTTGAGACTCCACTCATTGACCCATCCCTCCTTGACCCACCCCTCCTTGAGACTCCACTCATTGACCCATCCCTCCTTGATCCACCCCTCCTTGAGCCTCCACTCATTGACCCACCCCTCCTTGAGCCTCCACTCATTGACCCACCCCTCCTTGAGCCTCCACTCATTGACCCATCCCTCCTTGACCCACCCCTCCTTGAGACTCCACTCATTGACCCATCCCTCCTTGACCCACCCCTCCTTGAGACTCCACTCATTGACCCATCCCTCCTTGATCCACCCCTCCTTGAGCCTCCACTCATTGACCCACCCCTCCTTGAGCCTCCACTCATTGACCCACCCCTCCTTGAGACTCCACTCATTGACCCATCCCTCCTTGATCCACCCCTCCTTGAGCCTCCACTCATTGACCCACCCCTCCTTGAGCCTCCACTCATTGACCCATCCCTCCTTGAGCCTCCACTCATTGACCCACCCCTCCTTGAGCCTCCACTCATTGGCCCATCCCTCCTTGACCCACCCCTCCTTGAGACTGCACTCCTTGACCCATCCCTCCTTGAGCCTCCACTCATTGACCCATCCCTCCTTGACCCACCCCTCCTTGAGACTCCACTCTTTGACCCATCCCTCCTTGATCCACCCCTCCTTGAGCCTCCACTCATTGACCCACCCCTCCTTGAGCCTCCACTCATTGGCCCATCCCTCCTTGACCCACCCCTCCTTGAGCCTGCACTCATTGACCCACCCCTCCTTGAGCCTCCACTCATTGACCCATCCCTCCTTGACCCACCCCTCCTTGAGACTCCACTCATTGACCCATCCCTCCTTGACCCACCCCTCCTTGAGACTCCACTCATTGACCCATCCCTCCTTGACCCACCCCTCCTTGAGCCTCCATTCATTGACCCATCTCTCCTTGATCCACCCCTCCGTGAGCCTCCACTCATTGACCCACCCCTCCTTGAGCCTCCACTCATTGACCCACCCCTCCTTGAGACTCCACTCATTGACCCATCCCTCCTTGAGCCTCCACTCATTGACCCACCCCTCCGTGAGCCTCCACTCATTGATCCACCCCTCCTTGAGCCTCCACTCATTGACCCATCCCTCCTTGATCCACCCCTCCTTGAGCCTCCACTCATTGACCCATCCCTCCTTGATCCACCCCTCCTTGAGCCTCCACTCATTGACCCACCCCTCCTTGAGCCTCCACTCATTGGCCCATCCCTCCTTGACCCACCCCTCCTTGAGCCTGCACTCCTTGACCCATCCCTCCTTGAGCCTCCACTCATTGACCCATCCCTCCTTGACCCACCCCTCCTTGAGACTCCACTCATTGACCCATCCCTCCTTGATCCACCCCTCCTTGAGCCTCCACTCATTGACCCACCCCTCCTTGAGCCTCCACTCATTGACCCATCCCTCATTGACCCACGCCCCTTTAGTCCATCCTTTCATGACCCATCCTTCGTTTACCCACCCTTCCTACTAATCTTTCTTTTGTTACTACTCCACTGTCTTTTTGACTCCCCTGAACATCCGAATACTCCCCACTGTCCTCGTATTCCTCTCGCTCCCTGCTCTATCCTGTCCTTTTTGGGTTTTGCTCTTCCCTATCTTGGAACAGTAAAGGGTACTTACTTTTGAGTCAAACAGGTTTGTGGCTTATGGCCATTTGGACTCACATGCTGTGCATTATCCCACCTCCTACTGGTTCGGTCCAGATAAGGAGGACCGGCCACAGCCAGCGACTGCCGTATTCACGATGATATTGACCATGAGCATGACACACTCCGCTGCATCACCGCCATCTAGTCACCCTGTGCTTCCTGAACTCCATGGCATTGAGTACTTCCGGGACAGGTCTCAGCGGCTTCCCTCACAGATTCCTCACACCTCTTTTCCTTTTCAGTGGTTTTGAGGATCCACTAAACTGGACTCCGGTGAACGCGACGTGTAAAGAGATGAATATCTCTTGGAGGTGCGACCTGTCCTCATACTTTCAAGATCTTCACCACCTCTACAGGGCCAGGGTTCGAACTCTCCACAGCGACTCCACCTCCAACTGGACCATGTCCAATGAGCTGAACCCCTACCGTGACGGTAAGACGCCGAAGGGATGCGTAAGGGGCAGTGTTGAAGATTGGGGGATGGGATGGTGAGGGGTGGAATGGAGAAGGATTGGGTACATGTGGAGGGTAGAGAATGGTGGAAGGTGGAAGCATGAAGAGGTAGGACCAATGAGGATGAGGAGAATGGAAGGAAGAAAAGGTGATGAGAGAAGAAATGGAGAAGGAGGAGAGTTTGATTTAAGCTACAATGATACCTCAGTGGATGAGCATGGGGAAAGGAAAACACACAATCCCTTTCTTAACTGCCTTGTCAGACACATTCATCTTCGACCCCAACCCACGTCCGGTCCCCCGATGCACTGAATGTCGCTTCACCAGAATGCCAGGGGTTGTGGAAGTGGCATCACAAACTACTGGACCTCAATGACATCACAGGAAGGGACATCATATGACCTTTGACACTGGATCCTAGGGAGAAGTCTGGCTCAATGCTTAGAGCAGCAGACCCTGATGCAGAGGTCTAGCCCGGGACCAGGGTTCAATTCCCCGCCTCGGCGGGACTTGGGCTAAAAAATTCCACGAACCTGATAATTCTCGCCTCGGTGCCTATTCCAATCATGGAGTCCCACTCTGCAACTCTGGGCAATAGCTTGCTTAATCCCCACAACGGCCCCCACAACGCTAAGGATGCCTAGCCTCCACCTTGGGGGTGCCCAGGAGTGGACACCTCACAGGGAAAGCCAGGATGGGTTCCCAGCGGTATTCGTACAAGCGCTTTGAGACCCTTGCGGGTGAGTAGTGCGCTATACAAGTATCAATTTTTTACATTTACATTAATGCCACAAGAAATGGATCCTTCTAATATCTCAGGGGCCGATTCACAGAACTGACTTCAGACAACATCCTAAACTTACTACTTTTGATATTCACAGAAGTTAGGATTTTGTCTTAAGTTTGTCTTAAGACAGACTTAAGACAGACTTAAGACAAAATCCTAACTTAAGTCTGTTTTATGTCTGTCTTAAGTTTGTCTTAAGACAAACTTAAGACAAAATCCTAACTTCTGTGAATACCAAAAGTAGTAAGTTTAGGATTTTGTCTTAAGTTAGTTCTGTGAATCGGGCCCCCTATAATTAATGTCGCTGAAGCCTCGTGTCTACCTCAAAGGGGAAGCTTATTTGTAAGTCAGAGAGACGCACAAACAAGAGATGATAAACTCAATTGTGTTGAGTCCAACTGATCTGAATAAAATGGACCTCAGTTTGTTTACGCATCTTATTAGCTGCATTTGCTCCTTATCTATGTTGATGGGTTTTGATTTATGATGATTTGTTGGGGACTATCACATTTGCTGAGCACAGAAGTGATGATTCTGGTCAAACACATAATTTTTTATAAATTCACAATAAGGGAACAAGCCAGCAAGCTGAACAAACATTGGCACAGCAGTAGGTCTCGCCTTTGGGTCCAATTGGCTTTTCAAATGGTTTTGCCCTTGCTTAAGTATCAAAAGCAGTGATGGATGGAATGCTCAATTTAATTTCAGCCACTGGTGTTTACTCGGACCACATCCCAATCCATCGTTAGTTTACACATCAGGTAACCTCAGTTTGGACCCAGCTATATGCAAATCAGTCTTGATCCTGCTCCAATTGGAACACTCCAGCCTGAAGCAGCCAGTCAGGTCCTCCCTGAACCAGAGCACAAGCTGTCAGGGTCGGTTTCGCCCTACTTTAGCCAGGCTTCACAGCACAGAAGGTGTCTGATGGCTTCGTGGACTAATGCATCCACTGCAGGGGCCTGTGTTTGACCTCATGGTCACAGGTTCAAATCCCGGCAGGTCCACTCAGCCTTTCATCCATCTGAGGTCCATAAAATGAGTACCATTGAGTTGGGTAAAAATAAACATCTGTTCAGCGCCTTGAGACCCACGGGTGATAAGTGTGCTTTACAGATACACATGTTATGTTATGCTGTGCAGGATGGCTAACAAACCTGACAAAAAGGCCTCTGTGGCCACCTGCATCCTTTGTAGGCACTCAGGAAGCGTGCACGCGTCTACAAAATGGTACACTCTGTTTTTCTGTTTCCCAATCGGAGGAATGTGAGCAGGTGAGGGGAACGATGTGGGTGGGGGAAATCCAGGTGGGGGAAGCAACATGGAGGCAGAATCACAGAGGGGTGGGGGAGCAACAGGAGAGCAGGGAGAAGCGACTCAGAGGTCTGGCAGAAGCTTCACAGGGGAGGGAAACAAACAGAGACTGAGCAACATGGAAAGGAGTTTAATCGAACAAACTAGAGATATGCTACTTGGAGTTAAAGCGCACGGGAGAGTGGATCGAAAGGCAAAGCTGTATAAAACTGAAAGCTTACCTCAGAGCACCTCGAAGGAGAAAGTTGTGAAATTTCCAAATGATTTTTGAAAGCGGAAATCAGACAATACCAACAAACTACAGGCTCATAGCACTGATAGACATAGAGGCAAAGCTCTACGCATCCTGTTTATTTGAGCATCTTAACCCCTTGCATGCTCATGACGTCCCCCGGCCGTCATGCGTCACGGTGGATGTGTGCGGAGGACGTCCCTCGGCCGTCCGAACTCCGGCCACTCAATAAAAGTCCTGCACAGTGCAAAAATTTGCAGCGCACGCAAGGGGTTAAATCATGCACAGAAGACAAGAAGCTCATACTTCGGATCCAAGCAGGGTTTAGGGCCGGCATGGGGACCCTAACACATCTAACAGCACTATCACTCTTAGCAGAAAGGCCAAAAATAGGAAAACTCTGCTTTTTGCTTGCTTTGTAGACTTGTAGACCTCAAGTCTGCATTTGTCGAGTGCCTCGAGGGCGCTTATGGGACAAAATGGCCAAATGGTGCCTCCCAAGCAGCCTATAGAGGGCAATCATGGAGCTACATTCAGCAACCTGGGCTTAGGTCAAGATTGGAGATGGCACTTGAGCGACAAATAACGGATTGAAACAGGGGTGCGTTCTAGCCCCAAGTCTGTGTAACCTATGCCTTGCTGACCTGGTAGACGCCCTCCCGAAGGACTATTCCCACCCACCAACCTTGGCTCAAAAGGAAATAGGACATCTTCAATATGCAGATGACATTGTTCTACGTAGCCAAACGCCAGTAGGATTACAACGCAGTATGAAGACCCTAAATGGTTACATGGATAAAGAAGGGCTAGAACTAAACCAGAAAAAGACAAAAGTAGCACGGCTGGTGGACTCCAAACACAAGTTATACACCTGGTTCTTGGAAGGGAAAGAAGTTGAGGTAGCCGATACATACAAATAGCTGGGATTTATCGTGGAACATCAAATGAACTGTGAACAGCATTTAGTTGCTATGCTGGTAAAAGCTCAATCGTTAACCTATGGCTTTAAACTACTTAAAAAGAAACTGAGCTGCCCATCATTCGGCCATCTGCTGCCCATCATGCATGCCCAGGTAATGCCAACGGAGACGTATGGCACGGAAATATTGCGGGTCCATGAAGCAGCCACCCTAAACAAGATCCAAACGAGAGTATACAAATCTGTGTTTAACATCCAAAAATCTGCCTCCCCAGCCCAGGTTTGCCTGGAGTTTAGATTGATAAACCAAACATTTCAATGCAAGAGCGCATATATCAAACTATGCTGGAGACTGCGCGCATCTGAAAGAGGATCCATCGATAACTTGTGCTGGCAGGAAATTGAGGAGCAAAAACAGATCAACAAAAAGGATCCGGAGGATTCCATCGAAACCAGTCTATCCAGGAACTAGGGGCAAGATGTAGGAAGCCCAATACCGGTCGGTAACGGCCGAAATTACCGAATTTCGGCCGTTACTGACCGGTATTTAGGGTTTGGGATGTAGGAGGCATCTTTTTGGATTCGGTAATTACCGATTCCTTAAGGAATCGGTAAAATACAGATTCCTTACTTTAAGGAATCTGTAATTACCGAATCCAAAAAGCTATGAAGGATGCACTCAAGTGAGTGCCTTCTTGCATTCAGGATTCGTTATTTACCACCAACTACAAGTTGGTGGTAAATATCGAAAACCTTTAAAAAAGGAAATTTGTGCTTTTTTAACTGTGCCATGTGGCAAACATACATACCCTTAGGGCATGTATGTGTGCCAAATGTGCACAAATGCATGATTCAGGGGTGCAACAGGGTGTCAATGTGACACCCTGACACCCTTGAATGTGTTCCCCAAATTACCGAATCGGTATTTACCGATTCGGTAATTCCCATTCATTCTCATGGGCCTCCAGGCCCATAGGAATGAATGGGAATTACCGAATCGGTAAATACCGATTCTTAAATACTGAATCTTACCGATTCGGTAAAATTTACCGAATAATTACCTACATACCATTTACCTATTCTTAAATACCGAATCGGTAAAATTCGGTATTTAAGAATCGGTAAATAGTATTTACCTACATCTGGCCTTAGGTACCCAAGAAGTCTGGAGTGCGAGCATTGGGAAATTTACTTTTTTTCAAGCAATGAAGGCTACAACTAAACATCTGTCTCTTACAACAGAAAAAATTTCCTAACACGAAGCCGAATTTATATATAAAATTGCAACCCCAGGAATACCTTTCAGCTCATTTCTCATTGACTATAAAACACCACTTTATGCAATTCCGTTTTGGCATGTGGGAAACCAAAGACCTTATCCTCACTTGGAAGGACCGGTCGCAAAACCAAGAATGTTGACTGTGTAAATGCACGCAAGAATCTCTAACTCACATTTTTGCGTGCGCCTCAATTTCATGACAGAATGGAAAAAACTTATGACAGCAATTTTTATAAACCTGAAAACCCGATCCTGCAGGTAAGCGGTAATCACCTGGCTAGGTCGTACGTCTATCCCCCTTGTCTGCAGGGGAGTAAAACATGTAAAAGTGAACATAAAGAAATGGAACAATCAAAGGATTAACAACACAAAATCATCATCAGGGGGACCAGATCATTTGAGAACACTCAAGATCACTTGCATCTTAGTAATAAGCGAGCCATGACAGCAACAATAACCTCAAGAGCTCAGGTTGCACAAGGCACTTGGGGCCTGATTCACAAAACTAACTTAAGACAAAATCTTAAACTTACTACCATTTTGGTATTCACAGAAGGCACTTACTCATTTTGGTATTCACAGAAGGCACTTACTCATTTTGGTATTCACAGAAGGCACTTACTCATTTTGGTATTCACAGAAGTTAAGAGTCCTAACTTTAGGACTCCTAAATGCCTTCTGTGAATACCGAAATGAGTAAGTGCCTTCTGTGAATACCGAAATGAGTAAGTGCCTTCTGTGAATACCGAAATGAGTAAGTGCCTTCTGTGAATACCAAAATGAGTAAATGCCTTCTATGAATACCAAAATGAGTAAGTGCCTTCTGTGAATACCGAAATGAGTAAGTGCTTTCTGTGAATACCAAAATGAGTAAGTGCCTTCTGTGAATACCAAAATGAGTAGGGGCCCGATGTAGGTAGGCCGTTACCGATCGGTAACGGCCGAAAATACCGATTTAGGGCCCTTACCGATCGGTATACTGGCATCGAGATGTAGGGCTCAAAAAAAAGTACAAATCGGAGCGAAAACCGAATCGGAATGATTACCGAATGTAAAAGAATCCGATACGTACATACCGAAAATCGGATACTGTACGAATCGGTAACACACCGAATCGGATGCAAACACCGAATCGGTGCATGTACCGAATCGGTAGTGACACCGAATCGGACATAAGCCGAATCGGTGCATGTACCGAATCGGTAGTGACACCGAATCGGACATAAGCCGAATCGGTGCATGTACCGAATCGGTAGTGACACCGAATCGGACATAAGCCGAATCGGTCCATGTACCGAATCGGTAGAGACACCGAATCGGACTGAAGCCAAATCGGAGAACCTACCAATTCGGTAGAATCACCGATCGGGAAAATCCCCGATTCGGACAGATGGGGAGATGTAGGGAGGCACAGAAACACCGATTTTGGCTCAAAATCGGTAGAATCCACTCGGTAATTACCATGGATTACGATCAGGTGGTAACCAACTCCAACCCATAAAAACAGCCCCAAAATGCATTGCAACTTGCAGGATGGCAGCTTTTTATGTCATAGCGAGGCGGCTACGGCTACAGCAGCAAGGAGAGAGGGAATGGCAAAGAGAGGAGCAGGTATACAGACAGCGTATCACCCTGGTCATGCTGACAGATGCAGAGATCCTACAGCGGTACAGGCTGGACTCAGAGACCATCACAGAGCTCATTAGGGACCTCCAACCCCTGTTGCAGCACCCCACCCCAAGGGCACACGCAATCCCTGTGCATGTGCAGGTGCTATGCTGCCTACACCTGCTGGCGTCTGGCAGCTATCAAAGTGTAGTCGCTGTGGCAGGAGGGGTGACCCAGAGCAGCCTGTCAAGGTTCTTCCACAAGTTCCTTGATGCAATGATACTAAGGATGGACCAGTACATTTCCTTCCCTGCAACCCAGGCAGAACTGGTACAGACCAAAGCAGACTTCTACCAGATGGCAAGATTCCCCCACATCATTGGCTGTATAGACGGCACACACATTCCGATTTGCCCACCATCTGACACAGAATACATCTACCGCAATCGGAAGTCCACTCACACCATCAACGTACAGGTGATCTGCAATGCGAAATGCACCATCACAGACCTGGTAGCAAAATTTCCGGGTAGTACCCACGACTCCTACATTTTCCAACAGAGCGGCATCTATGCACGGCTGATGGCTGGGGAATTTGGAGAAGGATACCTCCTAGGTGAGACACATCATCAGACCCCCATAACCAAAAACAGCAAAGTGAAATACATGTATGCATGTAAGTAATTTTACCCCTTTTCCTTCTAGGCGACAGTGCATATGCCCTCCGCTCATTCATTCTCACCCCCTACCTCAACCCCTCTACACCCAGCCAAAGGAGGTATAACCGTGCCCACAAAAGCACCAGGAATGTTGTGGAAAGGACATTCGGCATCTGGAAAAGCAGGTTTAGATGCCTGCACAAGAGTGGAGGTGCAAGGCAGTATACCCCCATCACCTGTTGCAAAATCATAGCTGTCTCTGCAATGTTACACAACCTTGCGGTGAAGAAGGGCACTGAGGTGGAGTTGAGTGACTACGAGGACCATGACGACGACGAAGCTGTGCCACTAACACAGCCAGCTGGGGTGTGTACGCCAAGTGATGGCAGATACAGACGTGAGGAGATAACAGCAAACTATTTCTGAGTGAGTACAAATGCACAGACAGGTGAATGGTTGCGTTGAATAAGCAATTTTTAATACTGTTGCTACACAGTTACTGACTGATGTGCAACAAAAAAAAGGTGTAATAGCAATGAAAACAAAAGTCTAGGGTCCAGGTTGCCTCACCCGCCCTTGCTAGGCTATTTCTTTGAGCGCTTTGCAGCCCCACTGTGGTGTCCCTCACCCCCTTCAGAATGACCAGCGGCATCTGCGGAGCGCCTGGTGCTCCTGCGTGGCTCTGACGCAGCGCTGGCCGGGCTGCTGCGGCTGCTGCTGTCCCCAGCATCCCCCAGGTCCAGGGCAGGATTTGCGGCAGTGTTAGAGATGATCAAGGCCTCCATTGCTGTCGTGATGCGGGCCATTCCCCTTGTCAACTCTGCGGTATTTTGTGCGAGACTAGACTCCATGTTGGCACCGCGCTGACAGAGTTGTGCCGTTGCTGCAGCAAGGCGGCTTATGGAGCGGTTCTGCACCCGGGCATCCCGCCTGCGCACCACCTCTTGCTCCTCCAGTCTGCCACATAACTGTGTGATGGCAGTGGTTAGCCTGCCTAAACCTGCTACTGCCTCCTTGTTGGAAGCCACAAAGGCCTGAAATCCTTTCACCATTTCCCCCATCTGCAGGTTGTGCTGCAGGAGCTGGCGTTGGCATGCCATGATGGATTTCGCCTGCTGCCTTTGGATCTTCACCATATTACCTTCGAGGCCCCGGAACACACTGGCCTCCCGTGCTGGTTCTGCAGTGGTGGGAATGGCACGGCGCCGGGTACTGCTGCTGCCCGCCTGCTGAGTGGGCTGGGGTGCCACTGGTGGGGGTGTGGTGCTGGCCGGGGCCTGAGCCCCTGCTCCCAGGACAGGGTGTACTGGAGCCACAGTGGCAGGAGCTGGTGTAGGTGGAAAGAGCTCCCTTGTCGGGGAGTTCTCTGGGGAGAACAGCAAGGGGGGTGTGCTTTGCATTTGTGGGGAGTGAAGTGCATCAAAGTCAATTGCCAGGTCTCCCTCAATACCCAGCCCTATGGTGTTTTCCTCCTCCTCCTCCTCGGCAGCCTGACTCGTGCTCGGCCCTGCGAGTGCAGTGGTAGATGGTGCTGCTGCCTCCTTTGGCAGTGGTTGTCCGCCTGATGGTGCCCCTAGGTACAAAGAAGCATTTGTAAATAGAGTGCCGATGTATTACAGTCAGTACAATTAAAGCATTCCACATGTCCTAGCATCTCCGTAGAATGTGTTCCACTGTTTCATGTCTTGTGATTCTGCACTGCCATATTTTGATACCTTCTGCTGACTGGATGTACCATGATGCTTGTCTCTTGTATGTTGGTTACAGTACTGTGCTGGGGTTTGGCTATGCATTGTGTCTAATGGGGAGGTGTCTGGTAGGGTGTGTCCTGATGCGCATGCCTCTTACCTGTAGCTGTAGCTCTGGCTGAGCTGTCCAGGGTCCCAATTCCGGTCACGCTCTCCCTCTCAATGGTGCTGGAGACCAGTTCCTCCAGCTCGGTGAGGGGTGGCGCCGGGTTCCTGCCACCACCAGTGACTCCAGCCTGCTTCTGGATCTCTGCCATCTTCCGTTTGGTCAGGCTGCGGATGTCATAGAAGCGCTTCTTCAGCTCATCCAGGGACCTGGGGGTGACACCCACAGCGTTGACCTTTTGGGCGATTTCGCTCCAGAGCCTCCTCTTGGTGCTGTCTGGCACATTGAGGGACAGCTTTCCGAATAGCTGCCGGTGCACCCTCACCACCTCCTCAACCAACACCTGCAGCTCGGTGCTGCTGAACTTAGGCTTCCTCTTCTGGCTGGACTTCTGGCTCTCACTCTGGTTTGCCATCTTGCTCTGAACAGTTCACTACCTCCTACTCCCACTGCTGCTAACTGTGAGTGCTCAGCTCAGGCTGGCTCTCCAGAAAGTTCTTAATTGGCTGCACCTGCCAGGGTTGCCACTCCCTGTTTGGGTGGGGGAGGGGGAGCCACCTCATTGGCTGAATCGGCTTTTACCGAATCGGCTGTATCCGAATCGGATATTACCGAATCGGTGAAATCCGATTCGGTATCATCCGATTCGGATTTTACCGATTCGGTTTCTTCAATGCATTCCTATGGGCTTTTTGGCCATGGGTGTGTTTTCATACCTCCGATTCGGTAATTGCCGATTCTGATTTTACCGACTCGGCTATTTCCGATTCGGTGGTAGCCGATTCGGCTAGTTCCGATTCGGTGGTAGGCGATTCGGTACTTTCCGAATCGGTCCATGCCGATTCGGTACGTACCGATTCACATTACCGATGCCGACCGATTCGCTATTATTTCGCTGTTTGTTTGCTACATCTCGTTTTCCGATTTCAGAATACCGATTCGGCCCGCCTCGGTATTTTGGAATCGGAAATTCCCTTTTACCTACATCGGGCCCCAAGTGCCTTCAGTGAATACCGAAATGAGTAAGAGCCTTCTGTGAATACCGAAATGAGTAAGTGCCTTCTGTGAATACCAAAATGAGTAAGTGCCTTCAGTGAATACCAAAATGAGTAAGTGCCTTCTGTGAATACCGAAATGAGTAAGTGCCTTCTGTGAACACCAAAATGGTAGTAAGTTTAGGATTTTGTCTTAAGTTAGTTCTGTGAATCGGGCCCTTGCACTTTCACAAAGAAGAAATCCTGGGATCATTATCAGCTATAAAGACAAATCTGTCCTCACAGAACAGCAGTTTTAAAGACATTTAAAGAAGAATCACACCCATTAATAACCAGGGAGGCCTTACCTAGACGGGCGTCCACCACTCGAGCCCGGCCAGACTTAGCAGCATGTTTGGACTCTGCTTCGACAGAGCTATTTCAGTCATAAAAAAGTGAACCGCTGGACTCAATGTTATTATACTGTTATAACTCATTTATTAATGGTTTTATTAGCACGAGGTTATTACACAAAAACGTTTGAACTATGAACTTTGAAGGAGTATAAGAGCCCTATGATATCGCCTGTATAAATCTTGATTGCCAGTAACTTTACTGAAAACTTGTAAAGACATCGATTGATAATGCTCTGCCACAGGAGGGACAAGCCTGACACACAAAGTATTTAAAATTAAAAAAAACTCTATCTTGCACAATTTTCTGTGTTTACATTTCAATATGCAAATCTCTGTAAACAAATTGTTTTTTTGAAAATATTTAATGAATGCATGTTAGTGTAATGGTTTTAAAAGACTAAACGCTTGAATAAAAAACTTGAACTTGAAATTGTTATAATGTTATAAAAAAGAATGTGCTGCAAGAAGTGGGAAAATGCAGCGAATGTAGTAAAAGCATTGTAGGAAAATGCCCTTTTCGACATAGTCAACCCCCCCCCACACACACACACTTTTTGCCTGATATGTGATGTGATTTTAACAGGAAGGGAAAACACAACATGTCACACAGCCTGTGTGCCCTGCCTGCCAACACTGTCTGCAGTATAAGTAAGTCACCCCTACAGCAGGCCTTACAGCCATTAGGCAAAGTGCACCATAATACATGTGAGGGCATAACTGCCTGAGCAGATACCCTCCCGTAATAGTCCGTTCCATCACTGTTGGTGCATTTGACCAGGGAAGCCACCTAAAAAGCATTTGCTGGACACTGGTGAAAACGAGTTCCCCATCTATGTGAAGACTTCACTGAAAATAGGGATGTTTGGTATGAAACGTCTCATATTAATAAACCCACACTGATGTCAGTGTCAGATTTAGTAATACATGCTCCCAGAGGGCACCTTAGAGGTGCCCCCTAAAACCCTATCAGCCACTGGTGTGCTGCCTGACTGGTTTTTGCCAGCCTGCCACCAGAGATGAGTTGCTGACCCCCAAAGGTAAAGGTGTTTGCTCTCAAGGTGCCGTAAACCAACCCTGCTCAAGCAGGGGGTGCTTGTACCCCCACCCACAGGATAACCTGCGGAATAGCCTTCCGGGGAGCTTTAAAGATGCCCACTGCATTTGGTATGCGAATCTGGCTTCTCTCACAACAGAGGCAACTGACCCCCTTTGTCCAGAGCCCATTGGCACCTGGACAGGTGGGAAATTGAGCTAGGCAAGACAAGTGTGTCCACTCTCAGGCGAGCACTACCCCTGAACTGGGCTACCTGAAGTGGATGAGACTTTTCAGAAGTGACCATCTTGGGGGTGGCAAATTTAGGATCTCTGGGACAGGGTTATACCCACTTTCCCCTGGAAGTGGTCATATAGGGGTTGTAGTGACCACAGGGGTGAGTAGCCCATGACTACTACCCTATACTCCCATAAAGGCCCTACATTCAATATTTTAGGGGAGCCCCGGCACCAGGAAATTAGATCTTGCTGACCAAAAGAAGAAGAAGTCCTGAAGAGCCTTAAAAGCAAGATCTGCAGAAGAAGCAACTGATTTGGCACCAGCCCTGCTGGACTGTTCACCTATTCTTGACAACTGTGCCAAAGTCATCTTGCCCTGAAAGCTGCTGATCCTCCAAAGCCTGGGAGGGCCGCCAGCGCTTCTCAAAAGACTCAGGAACTCATGTGGGACAGCTGAGCTGTTCCCCTGCATCTTGCAGGTACCACGGACTGAGCTGTGAGGCTCCAAGACCGCGAAAACTCAACACCAGAAAGTACTACTGCACGGAGCCACCTAGCCCAAGCTGAAGTGGGCCAACGGTGTCAGCATGTTCTCCAGATCCTGATGCCCTACTGAAAAAGAGATACAAAAGGGGATGATGGACTGAGCATTTGAAAAAATCAAACACTCACCCCCAGTCAACTGTTCTGGGTTTAATCCATCTCCATTCTTTAGCTCACTCAGCCACCCCAGTTCAGACATGGCCATATGCAAATCAGTCTGACCCTGTGCCTCATGGGAACAGTCCAGCCCGAACTGCCAAGCCATGTCTTCCCTGGACCGGAAACAAGCATCCTGGGACCGGTTTCGGATTCATAATCCTCATCAGCCAGGCTATCTTGAATCCAGTGGCCAAGTGAGCAAGGGACTCACGTCTGAGCATACCCTGCCACACTTAGGGCGAACAAACCGATACAAAAGGGGATGATGGACGGAGCGTTTGAGCAAATCAAAAAAACACCCCCAGTCAACTGATCTGGGTTTAATCCATCACCATTCTTTAGCTCACTCAGCCACCCCAGTTCAGACATGGCCATATTCAAATCAGTCTGACCCTGTGCCTCATGGGAACAGTCCAGCCCGAACTGCCAAGCCATGTCTTCCCTGGACCGGAAACAAGCATCCTGGGACCGGTTTCGGATTCATAATCCTCATCAGCCAGGCTATCTTGAATCCAGTGGCCAAGTGAACAAGGGACTCACGTCTGAGCATACCCTGCCACACACGCTATCTGAACTGGGGTGGCCGAGTGAGCTAAAGAATGGTGATGGATTAAACCCAGATCAGTTGACTGGGGGTGAGTGTTTGATTTGTTCAAACGCTCCGTCCATCATCCCCTTTTGTATCGCTACTGAAAAAGAGGACACTGAAGAGCCATGAAAGCAGAAAACTGAAGAAGAACAACTGAAGTGGCACCAGCCCTGCCGGCCTGTCTGTTGTTCCTCATTGAAACTGCGTCATAGACGGCTCGTCCTGCAGCTCTTGTGCCTCCAATGCCTGGCAGGATTGCGGGCTACCTTCAATAAAGACTCAAGATCTCCCGTGCAGCAGCGGAGCTTTTTACCTGAATTCTTCAGGCACCCCAAAGAAGACTGTGAGTGCTCTGGACCGCAAAAACCCAACACCACCAAACACCACTGCACCTGTACTTCTTAACCTGAGCTTAAGTGGACCAACTGTGCAAGTGTGGTCCCCCAGCCCTCCAGAGACAAAGTCTACCTTGGACATGCCCACTGTGGACTTTGCGACACCGTCTGCAGCCTCTGTTTGCAGGCCCCCTCTACCGCGAGTGCTCCTAGTCACGAAAACCTGACGTCTAAACACACCTTTGCACCCATCGCCCTTGGAGAAGAGGACCAGAGGCATCCCCGTGTTCCTGAGCATTGTAAGAGTTGAGTCCACTTGTTGGTTCAGCCCGACTGGTCCCCCAGTCTGAGTCTGCAGCCTCTTTTCCGACAGACCGATCTCCATAGCCTTAAATGGGGCACCCGACACTGTGAGGCACCTCAGCACCCGGCCCCCCAGTGCTGCCCGAAGTGAACTGTGGGTCCTGCCTTGGACCTTGCCCCATACCCACCTTAAGTCCAGAAGATTGGTCCCATAAGTTTTTCCTCCAGAGGTTAACATTTCTATAAATGCTTCAATTATGATTTAAAGTATCATAATCACCTGACTCTGAAAAACACACCTCCGCGCCCGTATTCCCCAAGTGTCTCCAGAGGTGACCTGTAGGTGTTGTTTTAGACTTTGCCGCATACTCACCTTAAGGCCCGGGAAAGGATCTCGAAATTGATTTTTAAGTGACCATGTGCAGTGTATGTTTTCTGCCTGAGTTAACATTGCCGTAAAGTGCTTGAATTACGATTTAAAGTAACTAAAATCTGTTTACTTCAAAGCTGCTTTTTTTAAAAGTACTTACCTGATTTTGTTGATCTTGGTGCCTATAGTTATATAAAGATAAATGTTACTTTTACAAATCGGTGTGGATCTCCCTATTGAGTCGTGTGCATCATTTATTGAGTGTGTGTGAAGTTTAACATTCCTCTCTGACAAGCCTACGGCTGCTCGACCACACTACCTCCTAGGAGAGCGCCTTGGATTGCTAGAGCAACCCGCTGTCCACTCGTAAGGGCTCCCTGGACTCTGCAAGGGATACCTTATAAAGAGCCAGCTTCCTACACAGGGACACAGGGTGGTGCAAGATATAATGGGCATATGACGAGGCCCTGGTACTTTTCTATTTATTTAACAAATTAGGCACTGGATATTGCACAAGTATTTACAGCTCATTCACAGGAAAGTCGAAGACATACCAAATAACGAATTTCTTAGATTTCAATGCATGTTTCAAAGATTCACAAACATACCTCCACCAGAAAGGTTGGTACCTACCAGGGCCCAGTTAGGAGCCGAGCAGAGTAGGCTAAATAGCTTCCCAGTTGCTGTTCTTTGCCCTGGGAAAGGAACGTATGTGGTTCAGCATAGCACCCTCACACTGTGGCCATTCTCGCTTCTTCTGCCGAATCTGCCCCTGTCTTTACTGGTGGGGTGGGTCTTCACACCCCTTGCCTCATGGCTCTGTTCCACATTGTCGTGCAGAGATGCACAGGCAGTGGCATAAACTTGCATAGGAACTCACACACACGCTATGTAATGCTTCGTTTAACTGGTAGTTGCAGGGAACAGTTATCCTCATCAATTAGGAAACAGCCAGGGATGTACCTCACGCTGATCCTGAACTCTGTGCTGCAAGACCAAAGACCACCTGCCTGTGACAATGCCGCACATCTGATGCACTGTTTTTGTGCACAAAAGCTTAAAATAACCGGAGAAACTGGAGAGCACGGACACGCATCACAGAGAGGGAGCGGCAGCCCCTGCTAATCTTTGTCACAACAAAACATAGAAGACCAGAGGAAATCAGGCTGTGCATCGACATGAGACACTCCAGCAGTCTTCCAGTGATAAAGATATCACTCACACCCAGGATCTTTCGAAGATCCTGCGGTTATCTGGGAGACAGATTTGGACCAACTTCCTCATCCACTGCTCTTCCCTCTATCTGTCCCACTTCTCCCTTCCATAATCCGACAAAGGTCTATGTGGTGTCAGGTAGGACAGATTACAGATACCATTGGCAATTAAACTGAACAGAGCACTGTTACAAAAAATGTGCAATTGTAAAATAATGCCTTTTTGCAGGGTCTCCCCACTTTTGGCCCCCAGCTGGGCTGCTAGCTGCCGAGTTTCCACTCTCAGTGCACAAGAGACTGCTAACCAGGTCCGGCAGCCCGTGCTCTTTCACCAAAACTGATATATGTGAATTGGTAACCCCAATTGGCAAGGTCTTTACCCCTAGTATATGGTACCAGTGGTACACAGGGCATGGGTGGTAAAGGGGTCTCCAGGGCTTGCAGCATTGTGTGTGCCACCCTGGGTGACCCAAGTACACTACTGACAGCAGGCCTGACATTGCAGGCTGTAGGAGCAGAGCAAACTACTTGAACTCGACTTCAGTCTGTAACAAAAGCCTGGACTGGAAGGAGTTCACACCTCCTCCCTTCCAGGTCGGCTAGTGAAGTGGCACATCAAGGCGGTGAACTTCAAAGGCAGCCTGCCTCTGATATGCATCAGGGCTGCCTGCAAAGGGAGCAAACAGCCCCCCGCAGGCCCCAGCACAATTGCACCCGGACAGGTGGGAAATTAGGTATGCAGGAGGTGTACCCCTCCAGAAGGCTAGCCACCCCTCTGGGGTGGGCTGCCTGGTCTGTATAGCTAAGGAAGACCTCTGCCATTTGTAAAAGTGATAGAAATATTGGGTTCTCTGTAGAAAAGGTGACCTGCGTCCCCGGATTTGGTCACCTCCGGGGCGAATTAGCTGTTGGGGCTAGTAGCCCATAGCACACTTGCACCACACCCCTAATGCCCCCCAATCGAAAATTTAAGAAACCATCCTGACACCAGAACCTCAGTTCTAATCCAACCTGCATCTAAGAGAATAAAGAAGAGACCCGAAACAACGATAACAGGATTTACACAAACCAAAAGACGTATACTCTGTCCATGTGTCAACGCTCCTGGAACTGCTTGATCGCGGCTCATCCTAAGCTAAAGGTCGGTTCCCCCAGACAGAGGGACACCTGCGAGAGCCAGACGCGATGCCAGACTCCCCTGGACTAATAACACTAGTCCCCTGCAAGCTGCAGGTAAAAGAATGCTCCGAAGAATCGCTGGCCAGCTGGTCCTCAGAGGGATCGCCAAAATCCAGATAGTCTAGTGCATTGTGGGAACTGTAGTTTCGTCTTCCCGGAAGTTACATTCGTGCTACAATTGGTTCTGTTGGGTATCGCAATTACTGTGTCACAACAGCAATTCGTATTCAATTTCATCCGACAAAATGATTCAAAGATTCACCACACAATATACTTATATCAATATATATATATATATATATATATATATATATATATATATATATATATATATATATATATATATATTATGTGAGCTTCTTGTCATAAATATGGCTGCTATACAATCAAAGTCATAACAAGAAACATTGAAAAAGACTTTTTAGACAAACCAAAGAAAATTATTTGTGACATAAATAGTGCAAAATGATCCCATTTCACAACATCATAAAAAGTTTCACAAAAAGCAAGGTGTTTTCAATGTAATGGTTCCATGAAGTTACAGGCAGCTACTGTGTTGCCTGGGACACTCGGATGTCGAACTACTCATCTGCTGTGCTTGCCGCTGCCAACTTTTGTTGTTTGCCAGTCAAGCAACCTTCACCTGCTCTCGATGCTGCACCTAGAGGGAACTCCATCCAAGGTTCATCGGCAGTGGCCCCGTTGTGTTTTGCGTCTTTTCCCCCCCACAGCACCATTTCAGCATTAAAAGCAGCTCCCCCACCTCTCCTGTTCAGCACTAGGGACATTTCACAAAAAGCAAAGAGGGGGCCCCCCTTACCCAAAGGGACAGGGCACCACTGCAGACTATTAGTCAAATTAAAACTCCTGTTGGGCTTCTATAACAAAACTCAAACTAACCCCACACACAGGTTTCAGTCTCATTCAATATTTCATACTCAACCCTGATAGCATTAAGTTTCAACACCACACTATATGTTATTTTATATTTTTTAAAGTATTCCTTTATTCATATATCCAATATAATCTGAGAAGAGATTATAAAAAACAAATGTTGCAATATCAAAGGTCATACTAATAAAATACATAAAACACAAATATTTAAAATTCATCATTATGAATACCTTTCTATTAAAGAGGAGGAGCTCTCTTCTACAATACAAAACAACTTTTTATACAAATATATAAATATAGACAAGGAGAGAATGGGAGACCATCACATGTGTCTTTTCAGTCACCAATCTTTCTAGGTCATTGGTTATATCACAGGGTATCATTAAATCATTAATATGTACTGTGTTCTTCAATGTCTTCCAGATTTGATGTTAGTTATGCATCAACACGTTTCGGTGGGTACCCCGTGTTCAAGGCGACCTTCTTCAGGATAGGTTAATTACTCCCATAGTCTAATTAAAACAGATTTACCGATATAAAACATAAAAACAAGTAAACCTAATATTCCTACTTCCAAGAATATCTTGTTATATATTACAATTTTTCTATAATTTTTTTTATTTCCTGCACATTTAGTCTAAGCACCAATGAGTCAAATATCCTATTCTGTTTATCAGTTCATAAGTTTTTACTCCGTTTTGATATCCCTTTATATTATTAGTAAGTGTCCCCACCTTATCGGGGTTACCAGCCAAGTTAACATCTATGACCACAATCAACCATTCCCAACTTAATGCTTATATTTCACACATTCCTTCAACCAGGAAACGAAGATATTGATAGTCGGAGAACTATCAGAGGCATGCTGAGGCTCATAAAGTCTCTCAGAGGGTGTTTAGAACTCACATTTTATTGAAGGTCCCAAACCCAATAGAAGAATCAAAAATAATAAAAAGCAGTCACTGATTAATTTTTGAGCTACACGTGCAATTTTATCTCGTCTCCAAATACTCGCAAACGGTCTCAGTCAGACACAAACCCAGAGGTGTTTCTGAAAATGAAGGGAGATGCGCACTAGTAAAATTTCATATTATTTCACTGTTTTTTATATATCTCATCCATTCATTTTCAATTCTACTGGCATAGCCATTTTGATCTGGTGTTTTTTCTAATAATGAAAACTACCAAGTTTTCTAGGTTCCCTGCATTTATCCTCACAGTTTCTGTATATGTTTGTAAAGGGCTCTGTTTATATATTTTTTTAAATGGTGCGTTTCTTTAATGAAGCTATGGATTCACTGATTTCTCTATACCAATTGTTATAATAAACTTCAGGATTCGGGAGTTTCTTTAAGAGCATAAATGATATCCTTTGTCCAATGGATGCCATAATGAACTATTAATATTTCTTTCCTGGGACATTAAGGATATAGAATGTCCCTTCTCTATTATTATGGATAATTTAGATGTTCATATACATATGTGTTTATACTCAGTACATATATGTATATCTATCCTTATGTGTGCCTATATGCACACATGTATATTTGTAGTCATCCCTATGATATATTGGTCATTGTTATAAATTCGCTATTGGAAAATGTCTATCCTGTTCTGTACAGTATTCTAGGGCACATAAACACTCAACATTTCTTACATAAATGATTTGTTAAAGTTCGATAATAAATGAGCTTACCCAAGGCTAGTCACTGAACAACTATAGGAGCCGGGCGGCCCAAATGCCAGCAACCATCGGCTTCCAATGAGTTGGTGGCGACCTTTCATGAAGGGCAGTGAGTACATGCCCCACGGGCAAACATTACTTTATTCAGATTTTTATTAGGCTGGACAGAATTTCAATTAAACTGGAGTCATCCTAGTAATTTCCGTATTACCTGCGTTGCTCTTTGATGCAGAATTACCAATAATTACGCGATTACTCCTACTCACGTCATTTAGAGTAATTTTGGGTGGAAACCCTACAACGAGAACACATTTAGCAGGAGTGAGTAGCTTGCAGTCGGTGTTTGTATTCCGCTGCACTTCGCGCTGTTTCTTAGCGCAGGGGCGCATTTTGAACTAAGACGGTATTGCTAAGAGCTGGTAGTAAGTTAAGGGGAAATCCTACCTCAAGAGCACATTTAGCGAACGCGAGAGGCTGATCGTTATTCAAATTCTATTGCATTTCACTCTTATCTTCGAGCTAAATGCATCTTTTGTTCATTTTGGACTCGAGGGTCCATTTTTTCCCTAAGAAATAGCGCTAAACCCAGAATGACTCTCCTGGTGTAACTCACGCGGAATCTCAGGGAATTCTTAGGTAATTCTGCTTGATTACGCTACACGGAATTACACAAGTTACACTCACCGCTACTTTTTATTGACTAATGGGCATTAAATGAACAGAATCAGTACAAGGTATAAAACAGTTGATAATCTTGAAAAAAAAGGGAATGCCTGATCCGTGTCTGACTGTGCACGGTGTGGGAGACAACACGGCTATGGAGTCACGCAAGAAGCGTGAGGGTCAGTTTGAGACAGTGGACACGCAGGAGATCAGTGCCCTGGGCTGCGATTCCCATGCAAGACCCAAACTGCGTCTAGGCTCTTTAGACATGAAATCTATCCGAGTGTGAGGGGGCGGGAGCCCGACCGCCCTTCGACAGAGCCAGCTCGGGACTGCCTGCCCTGGCCACCTGGGTTCAGACGATGAGAATCTTTAACTGAGGGTTACCGACCTCTGCTCAGTGTGTTAACAGTGGGTAATGAACTCAGCAGAGGGTATAAAATAATGGTAACTGCCCCAATCAAATAGGAGCGGGAATAACAAGGTGAAAGGCAAGTAATAGTTGTTAGTGCAGAGGATCATGGGAGCAGTGAGGCTTCTAGTCCCCACCTCTGATCTCACCAGGGCTCGAGTCGGGGTACCACGCGGGTGGACGGCACCCCCCCACTTATTTTACCGGGTGGACGCCGTCCCCCCTGCCAAACAGCTGGACTTCACTCTTTGGCCTCTCCGGGACGAGATCGGAGCGCGCAGCACGCTGCTCACGCGCTGGCTTCTCAGATGCAGTCGCATCTAAGGGGTGAGCGAGGGGAGGCAATGAGCCCGATGGTGCAAGCCACCTTTCGTGACATCACTTCCTGCCGTGACATCACTTCCGGTCTTCCTGTCGTGACGTCACTTCCGGTGACAGCGTCTCCCCACTTCTTTTTTTTGGGACTTGTGCCCTGAATCTCACCCTTTGCCTCTGTCTGCTTCTTAATAATAATAATAATAGGGAGGCTTGTAGAGCGCCTGGTTACGCACATCGGCGTGTCCCCGCGCTATAGTGAATGGAATCAGCATTGCCGCAGCAGTCTACACCGCCAGCCTACTGCACGAATAGATGGGTTTTAAGTTTACCCCTAAACTTCGACTCTAGCGGTTCGAGGCGCAGTTCCATCGGGAGCTTATTCCAGCTTCTGGCTGCCAGAAATCGGAAAGACCTGCCCCCCCATGCGCGCCCTTTTTACTTTGGGAACTACCAGAAGACCGGAGCCAGAAGATCTTAGGGCCCGAGTGGGCTTATACAGAGTAACAAGGCTCTGTAACGGCTCCGGTCTTTGCCAGCAATAAACCGGTGGCATGTGCACAGGGCCTTGAACTTGATTCTGCTCCTCACCGGAAGCCAGTGAAGTGCCTGCAGTGCGGCCTTAGAGGCCGTTCTTCTAGGCAGCCTCAGGACCAAACGGGCAGCAGCGTTTTGTATCACCTGTAGGCGATCAAGGCTCCTCACCGAAGTGCCCAAATAAAGGAGATTCCCATAAACCAGTCGGGCGGTGACAAGGGCATGCACCAGTGTCCGTCTAGCCTCCGTAGGAAGGAGTTTCATGTCCTTCCGAAGGCTTTTCAGGACACCAAAGCACACCCCCACCACCCAGCTGATGTGGGGCACAAAAGTTAGTTCAGCATCGAGCCATACGCCCACATTTTTTGCATGCTGACATGGCGTAGGAACCGGACCCAGACAGGAAGGCCACCACGCCGATGACCACACAGTCGGGCCCCCCCCCCCCCACCACGAGCACCTCCGTTTTGCTTCCATTCAGCCTCAGGCAGTTGGTCGACATCCAGGAGGCAAGCTCCTGCATACATGCTCTGAAGCTGTCTGCAGCGAGACCGGGTGCACGCGATAGGGAGATGACCAGCTGCATGTCATCTGCGTAGGACACAATACGCAGCCTTGCCCCTGCCACTCAGCCTATGGGGCCCGCCAATGACAGGAGCTGGCGCCAAGGGTCCATGCATGACGCCAAGGCGCCGATCTCAGCGTTTGGTAGAGTGGAACTAGGCTTCTTGTCTCTATAGCTCACTTGTAGTATCCAATTACACTCCTACAGACCAAGTGTGGTTGAAGTGTTCATTGTAGATCAGCAGACACCTCTTCTACGGTGCACCAGGGCCGTGGGGATCCCAACAACCCACTTTACTATCAAGTAAAGGCGCATGCAGGGGCTTATTTATGAGAGCCATGCATCACTTTTGCACCATGTGGTGCATGTGTGACCCAGGGCTCTCATTAAGATTAATGAAGCCACGCAAAGCTACTCTGCGTGGCTTTTTACTGTCCTCATAAATCGTGAGTAAGGCGTTGCAGCTCTAATTGCTCCGTCGCCTTCCGATAAAAGTGTAACGAGGGATTACTTTATTTCTCCTCATTTTTAACTCTGTCCATATGTGCTGCATTCTCCCTCTCACGGTTGCTTGTGTGCCGGAAGGTGTTCCTTCCTGCACTAATCGAATCCTGTATGCAATGGAGGCACCCTTGCACCATGGTGCAAAGGTGCTTACATTGACGCTCGGCTGCCGAAATGCCGCAAGCGCAAGGAGAAAGGACAGGAATGCGCAGGGGCGACTCCGCCGCTAATGTGGAGGAGCGTCGCCCCACTGCTTTAAGGGCAGTGCAGAGGAAAAATAAAATTATAATAAAAGGTTATTATGATTTTCTTTTTTCCCTTCCTACCTACATTCGGGAGGGGCGGGGCTGTCCAGAGCAGGGGCCAGGGGAGGACTGGTGAGCACCTTCGAAGCGCACATGAATGTTTGACCGGCCAAATAGTCATGTCGCTTTGTATGTCCCCCATCAGGCTGCTTTACACAGCCTGGTGGGGAATATACACAGGCTCCCTGTCTCTATCCGAGCGTTGATCCACAGCGCTCAGACCAATCACAGTGCAGCAATGCAGAGTTGTGATTGGCTTGGGGGAACCAATCACAATGCTATGTTGCTGCGTTGTCATTGGCCTAGGGATCATAGGAGCCCGGGTGCTTTCTGTGTCGAGGAGAGGCGGCGGCTGGCGATGCGACCAGCAGGTAGGTTTTCTTTATTTTTTTATTTTCTAGTCCCCCTCACTCAAAAAGGTTATGGTAGGCCACCGCAGTGTATATATCAGTGCACGCCCTAAAGTGGGCTGTGAGTGTAGTGGATCAGGTTACTTACAGATCCAGCGAGAAGAATATTTAAACTTCTCGTGTGTGAGGATTCATGGATCCAGTCACACGGGGGACTTCCTGTACTGTGGACCATTTTTCCTCAGGATAGTGCCACCGTTACCTAGATCGTGGACCGGATCCCGCCAATGGGTGGGCTCCCATAACCTTTTTGTGCCACCTACACTATTCTTGGTCCTGAAGAAAGCCTCACGATTAGCGTAGAAGGATGAAACTATTTGACCTACACCTATTTAGGGATATTGAGGCTTATCTATACCTCACATATATCCCACCTATGTTTTTACTCTTGCCCTAGGATCCTTTCATTAAAACTTTTAGAAGGGCATTTCCTATAGGCATTTTTATCATTTAATTTCACTTCACATAGCACTTCACTTTGCACAATCAACCGGCTCCGCTGTAAAGAGGCGTCGAAGCACAGCTGAATTGCATTCGGCAATCCAGCTGGACCCCGATGATGAAGCGTGCCACCTACTAGGTAGGTGGGTGAGGGGTTTCATATAACAACGACCTGTTGTCAGCGTTCCTCTACTAGGGTACAGGTGAACAACCTTGAACTGAACCTGCTATAGGACTTGTCCACGTATTTTTTTATATTTTAATGGGGAAAGGGACAAGTACCAAGGACATTTCCTCACTCTAAGTTATTGTTTTGGGTATTGTGAGAAGCCAAAACATTTCAGACTTTTACTTACATCCACGTTTTGTCAGTCCTGCTTGTAAAACTAGCGAAAGCACGGCATGTTGTGTAACCTGACCCACGAGGAATGCAGCTGCCCTCCTGCGCGCCTCTGCTCGCTCCCGAGAGTAAAACGCCATGGGAGTGAACATAAAAAAAAAAAGATGGGACATGCACCCGCCTTTGGCCACATGTGTGCTTTCACTATTGAGAGACACACATAATAAGCCAATCCTATGCATGAGAGGAGTCAGACCCACACAGAATAGTTTAGAGTGCTTACAAGAAGCGTCGCAGTGCAGCGCATACACGCTGACTCAGGCTCGACCTAAAAAGAGCACACAGCCAATCATGTGCCAGTGGAAGTATGCATCACATCAATGAGTCATTCACAAATAGAAAGGGAAGACAGCGATGCCACATCACGTCTCTTCCTTCCTGAGTTTAGCAGACACTACGGCCCGGTGAGTCGGACTGGGTTTGGTTTCAGCAGTAGAGGCACCAGGTAAAGAAAGGAAACATCTCTGAGAGGGCGTCCTAGAGCGTTAGCCTTAAAATCTGAATTATGCCGAATTATGGAATTCGACGTTGGCTCACCTTAAGCCGCATTAATCTTTTACCTTTAAATGATATAACAGTAAGCTGGTCCCAGAACATGAAAAATTGAAAAATATGTCGTTTTTGGGAGTTGAGCATTCAGAGTCTGGATCATGTCTTGTTTGTCCCTTGCTCACTGCTCCATCAGGATTCAAGCAAGCCGGGCCGACGAGGCTGAAATGCCAGAAACCGGTCCCCGGTAGCTTGTCTCCTTTCTGGTGAAGAATTGGCTTGGTAGTTTGGTCTGCCCTGTTCCCATGATGCACTGGGCCAGGGACAGACTAATTTGCATATAGCCAGGTTCTGAGCTGGGATGGGGCAGTGAGCTAAATAACGGTGATGGATCAAGCCCTGATCTTTGGACTGGGTAAGAGTGGTCTGCTTAATTCAGACACTCTGTTCATCACCACCCCCTTTTCTGAATCGTTTTTGGCCACTATAGGTGTGGCAGGGTATACTCAGACATGAGTCCCTTGCTCACTGCTCCATCAGGATTCAAGCAAGCCGGGCCGACGAGGCTGAAATGCCAGAAACCGGTCCCCGGTAGCTTGTCTCCTTTCTGGTGAAGAATTGGCTTGGTAGTTTGGTCTGCCCTGTTCCCATGATGCACTGGGCCAGGGACAGACTAATTTGCATATAGCCAGGTTCTGAGCTGGGAGGGGGCAGTGAGCTAAATAACGGTGATGGATCAAGCCCTGATCTTTGGACTGGGTAAGAGTGGTCTGCTTAATTCAGACACTCTGTTCATCAACACCCCCTTTTCTGAATCGTTTTTGGCCACTATAGGTGTGGCAGGGTATACTCAGACATGAGTCCCTTGCTCACTGCTCCATCAGGATTCAAGCAAGCCGGGCCGACGAGGCTGAAATGCCAGAAACCGGTCCCCGGTAGCTTGTCTCCTTTCTGGTGAAGAATTGGCTTGGTAGTTTGGTCTGCCCTGTTCCCATGATGCACTGGGCCAGGGACAGACTAATTTGCATATAGCCAGGTTCTGAGCTGGGATGGGGCAGTGAGCTAAATAACGGTGATGGATCAAGCCCTGATCTTTGGACTGGGTAAGAGTGGTCTGCTTAATTCAGACACTCTGTTCATCACCACCCCCTTTTCTGAATCGTTTTTGGCCACTATAGGTGTGGCAGGGTATACTCAGACATGAGTCCCTTGCTCACTGCTCCATCAGGATTCAAGCAAGCCGGGCCGACGAGGCTGAAATGCCAGAAACCGGTCCCCGGTAGCTTGTCTCCTTTCTGGTGACGAATTGGCTTGGTAGTTTGGTCTGCCCTGTTCCCATGATGCACTGGGCCAGGGACAGACTAATTTGCATATAGCCAGGTTCTGAGCTGGGATGGGGCAGTGAGCTAAATAACGGTGATGGATCAAGCCCTGATCTTTGGACTGGGTAAGAGTGGTCTGCTTAATTCAGACACTCTGTTCATCAACACCCCCTTTTCTGAATCGTTTTTGGCCACTATAGGTGTGGCAGGGTATACTCAGACATGAGTCCCTTGCTCACTGCTCCATCAGGATTCAAGCAAGCCGGGCCGACGAGGCTGAAATGCCAGAAACCGGTCCCCGGTAGCTTGTCTCCTTTCTGGTGAAGAATTGGCTTGGTAGTTTGGTCTGCCCTGTTCCCATGATGCACTGGGCCAGGGACAGACTAATTTGCATATAGCCAGGTTCTGAGCTGGGATGGGGCAGTGAGCTAAATAACGGTGATGGATCAAGCCCTGATCTTTGGACTGGGTAAGAGTGGTCTGCTTAATTCAGACACTCTGTTCATCACCACCCCCTTTTCTGAATCGTTTTTGGCCATTATAGGTGTGGCAGGGTATACTCAGACATGAGTCCCTTGCTCACTGCTCCATCAGGATTCAAGCAAGCCGGGCCGACGAGGCTGAAATGCCAGAAACCGGTCCCCGGTAGCTTGTCTCCTTTCTGGTGAAGAATTGGCTTGGTAGTTTGGTCTGCCCTGTTCCCATGATGCACTGGGACAGGGACAGACTAATTTGCATATAGCCAGGTTCTGAGCTGGGATGGGGCAGTGAGCTAAATAACGGTGATGGATCAAGCCCTGATCTTTGGACTGGGTAAGAGTGGTCTGCTTAATTCAGACACTCTGTTCATCACCACCCCCTTTTCTGAATTGTTTGTATTTCCAGCATTGATTTAGAGTCGTTGCCGCTGGCTTCGGCCGATGTTTTTACAAAATGGTGTTAAAGATGTGGCTGCAGCCCGCGACTTTCTTTTTAATCCAAAAACTGAACTGGCCGCTAATTTTAAACTCAAATTTCTGCTGAAGCTGGACTTTCAATCGTATTCTGCTCAAGAACTGGCTGCTACCTAAATACTCTTTGCACAATTAGAGATATGCTTTGTTACCTTAATCCTATTGCTGCTAATCCCAAACTTTATTTGTTGAAGCTGCCATGCGTTGGAAAATTTGTATATGTAGTTGCTGCCTTTTAATGTCCTACGGATATTTTTTATGTAGTAAGTTATATATATATTCTTTTATGTGGACCTCTTTTGAGTTCCAAGGGCCTCATTTATGAGAAATGACGCATCGCTGCGTGAAAGTAAACATAGAAGGTGCAGCAGCCTAATTTGGTAAACTCTGTCAGGAATGTCAAATAGTTCGTATTACATCCGTTCCATCTGATATTTTTTAAACCTTTTCTCTCTTTTTTTAAAATTTCTAAAATATTGTCTTTACCTTTCACTTACCTCTAGCTTATTGTCTCTGCCTCTTTTTATTGACTTAATTTCTCCCCTGTCTGCAGTGACCCTGGGCCCCCCAGAGGTGGTGCTGCGAGTCCAGGGGCAGGAGTTGCTGGTGGACGTGGGCACCAGGTTCACACCCCTCAAGAATGCAAAGGGCACCCCCCAGAGGGTGCACGAGGTGCTGCAAAAGATGAAATGCAACATCACCATATATGAAGGAGCCCGGCAAGTGGATCATGTGAGTGGGGGGGGCAGAGGAGGGGGGTGGGAGACATGACGACACCATGGCCACACACTGCTGTGCTCTGGGGGCCCTCACCAAGTGAGTGAGGGTCCTAAGCCTGCCCCCTACAGCAAAAACCATGCTCGCCTAACTCCAAGGTCTGTATTTAGAGTTTGAGGCAGCGGGGTTCTTGCCCAGCAGTGCAAAGCGGTTGTTTGAACACAGTTGGCGCTATGTTATACAAATGCATTCAGAGCACAGTGCACCGCGTCAGTGACTCTAGAGTGAAGTGTAGACTGACACAACTGCAAGGTAACAACTTGGAATGATGTCCCTCAAAGCACGTGGTTTGCCTCATAGCACAGGGACCATGTGCCATGAGGCTAACCACGGGGAGGCGGCATCACGTGGTGCAGGTGTGACACAGATAGGCTTTGTCAGAAATGGGTTTTCTGGTTGGCTACGGCTTGCGCCAAAACCAGGCAGAGACCACCACTCTAGTCAGGGCAAGGGAGTTACACGCCAAAGATAACCCCTGCTCACCCCCTTGGTAGCTAGGCACAAGCAGTCAGGCTTATCCCGGAGGCAATGTGTAAAGCGTTTGCACAACACACACACAACAGCAGCAACACACTAGGCACACCACAAAAAGGAACTCCACACAAGGTTGTATATAAAAATAAATAGCCTTTGTATTACAAGAAACACATTAGAATAGTAATCATGCAATGTAGATTGTGCCAACTGGCACTGGGCAGTATTTCCAGGGGATTATATACACAGGACAGGGCCACATGGACCACCGTCAGCATCATCACTTAGAAGAAAGAGTAAAAGTAACATTTATCATAGACGTCGACCACAACCAGTAATTACTGGCACAATAATGACCTCAGCATCATCACAGTAGCATTAGGTATAAAAGGTTTCCTGCATAAACCTCAGGAGCATAAATACATTATGCATAAGCACCATAGCTTCACATTAGGCATCACAAGCGTAAACATCTTAGGAAATAAATTGGCATAAAAACAGGGTGCCCCAATCGGGGGCACAACACCCTGAACCTGGCCCCAGGCCAAATGGCCTCTCACAGGGGCTCAAATGCCCAATGTCCAGAATGTCTGGGCTGGCCGCGCATGCAGCAAAAGCAGAAGGCGCAATTACTCAAGCCTAACCATGGCAGCTGCCCACTAATTGCTGGGCAGCTCTGTAATCACAAAGATGGGCACTGGCCCAATCTGTCCCCCAGTGGGACTCTATCAAAATAAATGTGCCCCCAAACGTTACAGCTGCCGGCGCTATGGCAGTGCAGCTAATGTAGTAATGGGCAATGGCACCTCTGTGCCTGGGGGAACCCCACTTTGGGACTCTGAAAACAATATTGCCCCCACGTCGCAGCTGCCGCTAATGGGCAGTGCAGCATATGTAAAAATGCGCAATGGCACCACTAGTGCCTCATGAGCCCCCACGGGAACTCTGAAACATCCCTTGCCTCCACGGTGCAGCTGCCCTCTGGCCGGCGGGGCAGCTGTAGGAGCAGAACACAATGGGGGCGAACCAATACGGGCGAGGGGGAGTGTCTTTCCATCTTGCCCCCCTTATCTATGGAGGTGTTTGACTCTCTCAGCGTTAAGATCAAGTCAGGATCTCCGGCAGACCCGCTGAAACCGGCCCAACTTAAGATCTTGGCGCCGGTCTGCCGCACCCCGGTGCTGTCTCTGATCAACCTGTCCCTTTCTTCTGGAGTGGTTCCCGTCAGATGGAAGCAGGCGGTAGTCACGCCAATTTTGAAGAAGGCGATCCTCGACCCCCTTAAACCTGAAAACTACCGCCCTATCTCCCTTCTTCCTTGGGCCACGAAAGTTGCGGAGGCCCATGTGAATGCCACTCTTTCAGACCATCTTGGTAGGTTTAACATTCTTGACCCTACTCAGAACGGGTTCCGTGCGGGTCACAGCACGGAGACGGCCCTTCTCTCTATGGTCGAACACCTGCGTTCCGTGCTGGATGCTGTTCGGACGGCGGCACTATTGTTATTAGATCTCAGTGCCGCCTTCGACACGGTATCGGATGGGATTCTGCTTCGGCGACTTGAGGAAGTTACATTTACATTTACATTTACATTTACACTCCAGGTGGCGATCCCGCCCGGTAAGTCGTCATCTTACCCGTTAGACCAGGGAGTCCCACAGGGGTCATCACTGAGTCCCACCCTTTTCAATCTTTATGTGAGACCGTTGGCTGCGGTCGTCAAGCGGTGGGGCCTGACAATGGTCTCTTACGCAGATGACACGCAGCTGGCGGTCACACTGAGTGGGGACTCAGGTCTGGAGGCTCCCAGGTTCTGTGATGGTCTGCGGGAAGTGGCTAACTGGATGAATTCCAACTGTCTCCAGTTAAATACCAAGAAGACGGAGATTATGGTGGTTGGTAAACAGGTGGCTTTGTGGGGCGACAAATGGTGGCCTTCGGATCTCGGTGTGACTCCCCTCCCAGCGTCAGAGATAAAAAATTTGGGGGTGTGGCTTGACCCGTCTCTCAGCTTCATCTGTCATACTAAGAAGGTGGCGGCTTCTTGTTATGGCATCATTAGAGGACTCCGACCCATCCTCAAATTCTTTGATGCACCCACAAGACAACTGGTGGTCCAAGCATCAGTGCTGTCCAGGTTGGACTATGCCAGCTCTTTACTGGCGGGGGTTAACCAGTCAGAACTTCTTCGACTGCAGCGGGTACAAAACGCTGCGGCCCGACTGGTGACAGGCCTGCCTAGGCGATGCTCGGTGTCCAAATCCCTGCGCTCTCTCCACTGGCTCCCTGTGCAGCAGAGGATTAAATTCAAGGTGCTTTGCCTTGCATTTAAAATCCTCAAGGGTACTTCCCCACAAATCCTGGGGAATCTGCTGATTCCTTATGTCCCCTCCCGCACTCTTAGATCTCTAGGCCAGAACCTAGCAGTGGTCCCGCGTTTTAAACTGAGCAGAGTTGGTGGCCGCTCTTTCCGAGTCCTGGCGGCGAGTTGGTGGAATTCTCTTCCTCTGCAAATCCGGGCCATCGACGAGCTCCTTCAGTTTAGATGGGCCATCAAGACCTTTTTATTTGTTTAGCCCCTCCGAGGTGTCTCTTTTCCTTTCTGCCTTTTTGTAGTGCTGTGTTGTGTTTACCTTTTCAAAGCGCCAGGACGCCCCTTTGCTGGGGCAGCTGTGCGCGGTACAAATAAAAATAACATAACATAACATAACAATACTGTCACCAACCATGCCCCTGACCTGCCCCCCACTCACCGGGGCCTCTGTAGACTTCTCTGGTCCTTCATGGGCTGGGGGGACAAGGCAGAGTCTTCTTCTGGCCGACCCTCGGGGCTCTCCTGACTGCACTGGGGCGCAGGCACGGCAATCTGCAGGCAGGGTGGGCTCCCGCCAGGCCCAGGCTCCACTCACAGGTACACTTGGGGCTCTCCACTAGCACAGAAGCCCCGTTGGTCCACCCGCATACTTCCGGTTG